>NC_136802.1:10791960-10830868 GCF_951216825.1 Electrona antarctica | reverse complement strand
GGGTTAAAACCACTATTCATTTGATTCCATCAACAGCGTACATCTGTTGGGCTCTCTCTCTCCCTGACCCGAGGGAATCAATAGCCAGCACTGTTGTTTACTCCGTATGAGATGTGCTAATCTTTTCCATCGCCTCCGCCCGCCCGCCTCCCACACACACACACACACACACACACACACACACACACACACACACACACACACACACACACACACACACACACACACACACACACACACACACACACACACACACACACACTCTCTCGGCAGAAAAAGGAGCACTGTCCTTTTCTCTCTCTCTGCGGCCTTGAAGGGTGCTCTTTCTCACATGACACACACGGGACATATATAAGCTTCCTTGCCAGCAGTGTTGATTTTGACAGCAAATTTTGATTTTAGTTTTAGTCATAGTCTTTTGAATAGTTTTCATTTAGTTTTAGTCACCTGGAATGTTTTAGTGTTAGGGTTAGGGTTAGTCTAGTCTAGTTTTAGTCTACAGTTGATTTAGTCAACAAATGTATATTTTGGCGGGCCTTGATATACCGTCGTAATGGCTGATTTTACACTTGCTGAAAATAGCCAATCTACAAGCTCATAGCGCGTCGCGCCACGCTGTGAGCTTGTAGATCGGCTATATTCAGCATGCAACCAAGTGTAAAATCACTTGTGTCTTTCAGTTGGGTAAGACTTTACTTAAAGGTTGGGTCATTACAATTCATTATATTATGCTTGATAATGTTATATGTTGTATTATAAGAGCTGGTCATAATGCATTATACGCTTTAAGGATCAGCACATTATAACTAAACGTAGGTTGTTATAAACATGTATAACAAGAGTGACTTCAGCACCATGGACAGTGACTTCAGCACCATGGACAGTGACTTCAGCACCATGGACAGTGACTTCAGCCCCATGGGCAGTGACTTCAGCACCATGGACAGTGGCTGCAGCACCATGGACAGTGACTTCAGCACCATGGGCAGTGACTTCAGCACCATGGACAGTGGCTGCAGCACCATGGACAGAGACTTCAGCACCATGGACAGTTGCTTCAGCACCATGGACAGTGACTTCAGCCCCATGGCCAGTGACTTCAGCTCTGGCATCATGGACAGTGCACCACAGGCATTTACAGTATGCTAGTCAGTGCATTTCTCCAAAGGCAAAAGAACACACGTATACAATGTCATGTAAATCTATTGATGTAATTTGAGTAAATTGACTTAGTTACATTACACTAGTTACATTGCACTAGTGGTTTTCAACCGGTGGTCGGGGGACCACCAATGGTCCCCAGTTAATGATTTAGAGTTGGTAACCAAATTGACCCTTATAGATCTTTAACTCTTGAGAGTGTAAAATGAAATCAATCAATCAATTAACACTTGCATGACTGTAGTAAGGCCAGGTACCACACAAGCTGACTTCAGGTCTTTTCAGGACCTTTTGAGGGAGGGTGGCAGGGTCAGTTTGACCGAAAACGAATAAGCAGAGATTGTAGTATGCCGAAATTCATATTTAGAAAATGTTTCAGATGAAAAAAATATTTTAATTTGAATATATGTATATATATGTGTATATATGTATGTATATATATATATATATATATATATATATATATATATATATGTATATATATATATGTATATGTATATATATATGTAGGAAAAGCCATGGAAAGGGAACCTTCTGAGAGCTTGACGGGCAAAGATAATCAACTTCTCAAGTCAGAAAATACCTCGCAGACACTCAAGTTGTTAAGCCTCACTGGCCACTTCGCTATCCACCCCAATCGTCGTCTGGGGCAGGCCTCCCTCCTTAGCAGAGACCGATAAAGACCAGCCTGGCCCGCTGGAGAGCCATTTGGCAGCGCCCCCCTCCAACCCTCCTTCCTTATACACGGCGATATATGGCAGGGATATTATTTAACCCATTCTGACCTGAGATCAGATTCAAAAAATGTCTTCTACATCCTGACAGTTTTCTGAAAAAGCTATGTTTCTGTCAGTCGTTCTTCGATTTTTCAAAAATAGCAGACCTACAAGCTCGTAGCGCGCCACTCGGTGGCGCGCTATGAGCTTGTAGATCTGCTATTTTTCAATAGCTAAAGCATAACATAAATGCTAACACCAAAAGGGGTTCCCGCCCAAAATGGGTTAATTTGCTTCGTCGCCAGGGGAAGCTCTGCTCTGCTCCGCCACACACGTAGGAGTAAAATTTAATCTCCCGTGTGATGCTGCTGCTGCTGCCGGGACGCTTGGCTCGGGCATCCAACCTGTGACAGTTATCACAGCTGGCTCGGCCTTATCTGTCTTGATGTGTGTCCAGAGGCTGGGAAAATGAACCCAGGCCGACGGGGGCTGGGAAGAGCCATGGGACAGTCAAGGCTCAGGAGTTTTAGAGTGTAACCTAGTTTCATGTGTATATATACCGTAGGACCACACATGGACCTAGCTGCAATTTTTTTTTATAATGGTATGAATCTAGAGTTGCAATACCCTCCATTGACTCCCCAGTCCCCACCTATCCAATAAATATAGTTTTTCTATAAGTTATTCATGCATTCCTCTTTTATCCATCCGGCGAGACGGGTCGCCGCATTTTGGAGCACCAAGTAACTTCCCCAGGTGCTCCTCTGAGTACTAGACCACCGTCTGTGTCGGGTATCGATTCGTCATACTGATATTTGGAAGCCTGGGCCATTCACATGAACTGAATGAACAAAGAGCCAAGCCAAATACTGCTCTGTTTCAGCTGTTCTACGTAGGTTGTCTGTGTGGAGGAGAGGGTGCCATGTGTATCCTTTTAGGTGCCCATGAACTCTCAACCCCGTTCAATTTGTTTCCCTGTAAAATTAATTGTAATTTGCGGATTCAAATAAAAAAACTAAAAACAAACACGTATCAGCCTAGAAACGTATCCCAGAGCTTAACGTATAAACATGGCACACCGTTAAGCGACCTGCAACAACACTGACCCAAAGGGAGGGAAACACCTTCGAGCGACAGACACTGGTTCCCATTTTATCATTTGAACACAGACATGAAAAGAAACGTGTAGTAAACAAAATGAGTTGTTGGTTGGGTGGGTGGGTGGTGGTGGTGGTGGTGGGTGGAGGTGTTCTGTTCTGCTGGGCCTACAGCTTCGCCTCACCTGCCTTTTCTTCACACTCCCTCCCTCCCTCCCTCCCTCCCTCCCTCACAGCTCGGGCACGCGGCCGAGCGTGAAATCGAGGCTGGGAACATGCTAACATGAAAGATGGGAGGTTTTAAGTGTGGGGATGGGGGGGGTTGCCGAGGGTCATAACTGTCGCTGTCTGAGGGGGGGCCTTTTAAAGGCTAGATCACACAGAGGTCTGAGGTGAAAGGCTTTGGGTGGTGGTGGGGGGGTGGGTGGGTGGGGGAGGGATGTGTTCCACACCTCAGGCTCCGCCGCCAATATATCATCGGAGACTGGCTGAGCTGAGGGGACGCATGACTGGGCTGGGACCAGGGGTGACGAGGCTGTACAGGGGCTAATGGGTAGAGCAGTGTGTGTGTGTGTGTGTGTGTGTGTGTGTGTGTGTGTGTGTTCTTGTACATCCATAGCTGAGAGGGCTAGTCTGAGCTCTCAACAAGAAAAACAGGGTTAGCAATTATTGCTGGACATTTTGTTACGTATTAAAGATAGATGAAGTTATAAACACAGCATGTAGCAACTTCTCCTTCATGGTTGGTGTTGTCCAGGTGCTGTGTGAGTGTGAGACCCATTACATTCCCCATTAACCCATTCTGACCTGAGATCAGATTCTAAAAATCCTGACAGTTTTCTGAAAAAGCTATGTTTCTATGTCAGTGGTTCTTTGATTTAAAAAAAATGGCAGACCTACAAGCTCGTAGCGCGCCACTCGGTGGCGCGCTATGAGCTTGTAGATCTGCTATTTTTCAATAGCTAAAGCATAACATAATGCTAACACCAAAAGGGGTTCCCGCCCAAAATGGGTTAATAATGTGACATGTGGCTTCACATGCAACATGGAATCACGCACCGGCGGACCGCCGCTCCAGCCCCGACAGGCCCACGACGCACCGCCGCCACGCCAATGTCTGCAGGTCGTGTGTTGCAGTGTGTTGCAGTGTGGGGGTGGGGGTGGCGGCACCGGTACCGCCGCCAATGTCTGCAGGTCGTGTGTTGCAGTGTATTGCAGTGTGTTGCAGGGTGGGGGTGGGGGTGGGGGTGGCGGCACCGGTACTGCCGCCAATGTCTACAGGTCGTGTGTTGCAGTGTGTGCGTGGCACGCGTTCACTTTCCGTCCTCGCCCTCCTGCCTAAAGGTGCTGCATGGCACGGCGGTCGGTCTGCATGGTCTCCATTACCCCACAGCAGCACCGCGGCTCACCCGTCGTGGCCTACATATGTGACAGCGGCGCCGACTGATGCCAGATGCTGTGTCGTCTCATCTCACGCCGATGAGCCCTTCATTTGTAATGTTTGACAGATCCACCTCTCCTCTCTCCCTATCTCTCTCTCTCTCTCGTTTCTCTCCGTCTATGCCCTCCCTTCCCCTGACTGCCTCCCCTCGCCACCATATCTGTGTTCCATTTAACCCATTTTCACCTGAGATCAGATTCTAAAAATGTCTTCTACATCCTGACAGATTTCTGAAAAAGCTATGTTTCTATGTCAGTCGTTTTTTCAAAAATAGCAGACCTACAAGCTCGTAGCGCGCCACTCGGTGGCGCGCTACGAGCTTGTAGGTCTGCTATTTTTCAATAGCTAAAGCATAACATAATGCTAACACCAAAAGGGGTTCCTGCCCAAAATGGCTTAACTTCCATTTACTCCTTTCTCTGTCCGTGGCACATTCTGCCTTTCTCTCTCCCTCAATCTCTCTCTCTCTGCCTTGACTTTTTGCCGTTCCCACTAATCAGGGGGTCTGAGGCCAGCTGTTGGCTGCTGATTTAGGCTGATTCTTGCTCCAGCACAGAGCGATAGTGATGGTGCTGCCAGGGTGTGTGTGTGTGTGTGTGTGTGTGTGTGTGTGTGTGTGTGTGTGTGTGTGTGTGTGTGTGTGTGTGTGTGTGTGTGTGCTGAATGCCAAGAGATGCACAGCACAGGCTCAAAAGACTATAAATTGATGGCTACAGACCTACAGTATATGAGAGACATGCACGCACTCTCTCTCTCACACACACACACACACACACACACACACACACACACACACACACACACACACACACACACACACACACACACACACACACACACACACACACACACACACACACACACACACACACACACACACACACACACACACACTTTAGCAATCTCCGCATGTGGCTTTGGCTCATTACACTTGCGCAGACACAGTCACCATTACAAGGAAATATTATGCCCAAAAAACTGAAACAGCTAGGAGTCCCAGAGATCTTTATGTCCAAAACTCTGTTTAAAAAATGGATTGCACAACCAAAAGCTCTTCCTAAACTTCCTCCACCCATCAAGACAAAGTTTCCTCTGCGGCAGCCAAAAACCATTTCATATTAAACAGATAAGGAGCTGTAGTAAGCGATGATTGTCTGTCTTGCCGGCATGACAGATGGGACAAAACTGTTCCAAGTGGTCTCCACGAGAAAGAAATCTGATTACTCAACCGTGTCCACCCCCACCCCCACCCCCATACTCTGCCCTGTTGCTCGGGAAGTAAGTGGTGGGGGGGCCATGTTAGCCCACTTAGACCCGAGATCAGATTCTACAAATGTCTTCTAAATCGTGACAGTTTTCTGAAAAACCCTATGTTTCAGTAGTTCTCAAAATATTTCATGTCAAGGAAAAGGATATATATTCGGCAGCCGACCCCCCCCCCCCCCCGTCTGAAAATATGCCCCCCAGAAGCATACAAGTTAAAAAACGTTCACTGTGACAGAATATATATTCAAATATTTGCGCCACATTTGCACGATATTTCAAAAAATATCAGATCTATGAGCTTGTAGATCTGCCACTTTTCAACAACAACAAGTTTAACCCATTTTGGGCGGGAACCCCTTTTGGTGTCAGCATTATGTTATGCTTTAGCTATTGAAAAATAGCAGATCTACAAGCTCATAGCGCGCCACCGAGTGACGCACTACGAGCTTGTAGGTCTGCTATTTTTGAAAAATCGAAGAATGACTGACATAGAAACATAGCTTTTTTCAGAAAACTGTCAGGATGTAGAAGACATTTTTAGAATCTGATCTCAGGTCAAAATGGGTTAAAAGAATGGGTTAAAGTGGTTAAAAGCTAATATAAGGTGACGCCGCCGCGGCCTCAGGTCCAGGAGGGTTAGTGGAGGGGCAGCGCTATAGCTCAACGATAGCAGTCTCATTATTCCCTTTCATTATTCATGCAGGCTAATGGGGGCTTGGAAGGTATCCACACAGCAGACGCTTAGCTTAGCAGGAGAAATGAGGCCTCGGAGCGGGAGGACCAGGGCTTTTCGTCTCCATCGCTCTCTCTCTCTCTCTCTCTTTGTGTCTCTTGCCCTTGCCTGCATCCTCTTTCGGCTGCCTCTGTATATACCGCGCGCCTGCTGACGCAGGCTTTCGCTCGCGAGGGGCTTTTTCGATGAGTAAGAGCACTCGGTCGGGGCACGCTTGGTGAGTAATGGGACACTGAGAGCGTCTGGGGGGAGTTAGGAGGATGCTTCCCTCTCTCCCTCTCTCTCTCTCTCCTCGCCCTCCACCACCTCGACACAGCCGAGACACCCGGCCCCGGCCCCAACCAACCCCCTCTCTCCCGTACACCACCACCACCACCCCCTCCCCCTCGTACACCACCACCCTAACCAACCCCCTCCCCCTCGTACACCACCACCCCAACCAACCCCCTCTCCCCCTCCCTCCCGTACACCACCACCACCCCCTCCCCCTCCCTCCCGTACACCACCCTCTCCCCCTCCCTCCCGTACACCACCACCACCCCCTCCCCCTCCCTCCCGTACACCACCACCACCCCCTCCCCCTCCCTCCCGTACACCACCACCACCACCCGCCAACCTCCCTCCTCCACCTAGTCCTCATAATCCTCACATTGCATTTCAAATACTGCAGCAGGCCAGGAATCGAAGCGACACATGGAATCCTAATGAGGATTCCGTGAAAAAAAGAAGTAGAAAAAAGAGACAGAGAGAGAGAGAGAGAGAGAGAGAGAGAGAGAGAGAGAGAGAGAGAGAGGGGGAGAGAGAGAGAGAGAGATTTTTTTTTAACTTTTAACAAGTCCTTCATTCTAGATACTGTCATTCTGTCTGGCATTTGCACAGATCACAGTTTGTTTTTTCTCCGTAATTCCACTGACTGGAACTGCAACAACTACACCCCCCCTCCCCTCCTCTCCCTCTCCCCCTCTCTCCCTCTCTCCACATCAGGTAGAAAAACCTGGGCTTTCTGACTAAGCACACAGTTTCTTCTCTCGCCCTGCATGAATTATTCAGCCGATAATGGGATGCTCTGATTCCAGAGCCACATAATGGGGGTCCTGAAACGGGCGCGACGTCCCGTGCCCTCCTCATATATATTTCATGCCCCCGAACGGCGCATGCATGGCAGAGTCACGCAAGGGGTTGAGGAAAAAAATAAATAAAGGGAAACCTACAGTATAGCTGTCACTAAAGAGAGCTAAAAGGGAAAAAATGGGGGAGGAAATGGCTCTAGGTTTGCAGAGAGAGAGACACACCCAAAGTTATTTTCAGACACTCGCCCGCCATCCCACCCACGTTCGCTTCGATAACATCAACACCATCTAATAATGTGTGGCGCCCCCATAAATGTGACGGTGAAAACCGCCCCTGGGGAGCGCAGAAATAAAGAGCGTCGGTACTGTTGCGGTGACACATGTATGCGTTGTGACAGCAGCGTCACAGAGAAATACTGGGAGATTCCTTCGTCGGTTCCTGTTGTTTTGTTTTTTTTTTGCCTCTCGTCCGCTCTCATTAGATGTGATGCGATGACACATTGTCTGTCTCCCCCCCCCCCCCCCCTCCCTCGTCCCCCCCGTCCCTCGTCCCCCCCGTCCCCCCGTCCCCCGTCCCCCCCGTCCCCCCGTCCCCCGTCCCTGTCCCCCACCTACTTTGCACGGCATGTGAGCCGAAAAACAACACCGGGACAATACAAATGAAAAGAAAAAAAAACTTTGGCGAGAAAAATGTGATTCGTTTCGTCTGAAGGAGAAACACATTCTCGCAGTTTTAAAGATGTATATGCCATCATCCCAATGCTATTGCCTGAATGATAGATCTATCTCTCACTCACTCACACGCACGCGCGCACGCACAGTACTGCCGTCGGGATGCGTCGCTCGCTTATCCCATTTACACCTGAGGCCGATTCAAAAACAAAAAAAGGCTTCTAAATCCTTTTTTTTTTGGGAAAAACCTGTTTCTATGTCAGTGGTGCTCAACGTTTTTCACTTCAAAAGGACCCCTAGAGAAATCTGTATTTGGCCGCGGACCCACATCTGAAAATATGTTCCAGGGCCCCTCCCCAGAAGCAAAGATTTGACTTAAAAGCGTTCGCTCTGAAAGAACATAATATATTCAAAGATTTGCGCCTAAAAGTATAACATAATGCTTTAAAAACACCGAAAGTGGTTCCCGTCCTGGATGGGTTATTTCCTCCAATGGCATCCGTTAACAGCCGGCTAAATTGGAGTGCTTTTTATGTGTTTGTTTACTCTCTGCTTGTGCCCAGCAGAGAGGATGCATGCCATGGCCACCTCACTCAGACTCAGATGAGTTCCAGACTGTGGGGAAGTGAACAAAGCATCAGTAGTTTTCTCTCTCTGTGACTGCATGCAGGCCTTCCTCCTCTGGCACAAGTATATATATATATACTGCCTTGCTTGCTGACTCTCTCTCTCTGGGCTGCGTAATTGCTGTTGGAATTCCACACGACTCAGCACTTTTCTGCCATAGTCATAATGAGGAAGTGGTGTGTGTGTGCGTGTGCGTGGCATGCGTGTGCGGGTGTGCGTGTGTGTGCGCCGTGTGCGCGTGCATGCACAAGCTCACCTTGTTGGGCGATGGTTTGTGTCTGTATTGTGCGTACCTGCATGCGTGCTTTGGACAAGCGAGCGAGCGAGCGCGTGCACGGCCGGCCGCGAATATCAGGCTGAGTATACACTTGTGTGAGGCTAAAAGGAAGCAGACAGGAGAACAGAGCACCGGAGCTAATCGAAGGGCTTGTTACGGAAGCCCCAAACAAAGCCGAGGGAAACACCTGGTCCCCAAAAAAAATAAAGAATAGCAGAACCAGAGAGTGTTCACGTTCCGCCACTGAGCCGATTATACCTGCGAGACGGCCGGCCCGGGGGAAGAGTCGCCGCGGAGTCGTTTTACCCAGACAGACAAAAAGGTCAATTGCGTTAACCCGTTAAGACCGGGAACACGTCTGTGTCGCCATAGCTTTTAACCACGTTAACCGAGTGCCGTACGATCTGCCATTTTTTTGTTTTAATCGTGGAAAGAGAGAAGAGAGGAGCATAAAGTGCATAATAATATGACCAATGTGAGTGCATATAATAGATAAAAGGTCATGCGGAAAGTATGTAAATAAAATTAGCCTGCATGAATCAGTTCGGTCTTTGCATCAGACTTGGCTCTTGTTCAGCAGTCTAATCACCGACAAGTAAAAGCTGTTCAAAAGTCTGGTATAGTACTGCTCCCGATGCTCCTGTAACTGAATATATATTATTGTGCATATTTTTTAACCCGTATCCTTGCTTCTGTGGGTCCCTTGGACTAAATATTTTGAGATGTTGGGTCCGCAACCAAATACACATATAAATCTAGGGGGTCCTTGACATGAATAAAAAAAAAGAATATGAGAACCACTGATATAGAAAGATGTCAGGAAACTGTCCTGATTTAGAACATTTTATAGAATCTGGTCTCAGGTCTTATTGCGTTAACGCCGTGAAACACAAAGGTGACTTTGGTATTATCTGCCGCGCGGCGGAAGCGCCGGCAAAGCTTTTGTCTGACTACCGTCTGTCTGGATGTGCTGCTCAGAGCGGTGGGACGGGGGGATAGTAGAGGTCAATTCACTTTCACTTCAAATATCGGTTCGGGACTCAAACAGAAGGCTAGCCTTTTATTTGCTACTGATGGGAGGATTTGGTCCTCAATTATGTCTTAATAGCATATGAAAGTCTGGGTACCGAGAGTACTTTTCAATGAGTCTTTTTCTTTCTGGAAGATAATCCTCTTCCTGAAATGATTCAATTGAACGTTATGTTCTTTTTTTAATCTTCATCCCTAAATGAAAAGCTCGTTAAGTTCCTTTACACCCCATGACCCAGCTGGAAGACATCACTATCACTGCTTTGTAATTATGCAGCACATGTACAAAACACGCGCGTGTGCGTGCGTGTGCGTGCATACATGTGTGTGCAACCAAGTCGCCAGTGGAACTAAATGAAAATTAAGCTATGATGACTAAAACTAAGACACAATATACTGCCTTACCTTCTCTTATGATGACTAAAACTAAGACAAAATATACTGCCTTACCTTCTCTTATGATGACTAAAACTAAGACACAATATACTGCCTTACCTTCTCTTATGATGACTAAAACTAAGACACAATATACTGCCTTACCTTCTCTTATGATGACTAAAACTAAGACACAATATACTGCCTTACCTTCTCTTATGATGACTAAAACTAAGACACAATATACTGCCTTACCTTCTCTTATGATGACTAAAACTAAGACACAATATACTGCCTTACCTTCTCTTATGATGACTAAAACTAAGACAAAATATACTGCCTTACCTTCTCTTATGATGACTAAAACTAAGACAAAATATACTGCCTTACCTTCTATGGTAAGGCAAAAAATTAAAGCCATTACGACGGCATCAAGGCCCGCCGAAATACATTTTAGTCGACAAAATCAACTGTAGATTTAGTCGACTAAAATTAGACTAGAACTAAAACATGCCATGCAGGTGACTCAAATGTGACTAAAACTATTCAAAAAGACTATATTATGACCCGAAATTTGCTGTCAAAATCAACAGTGTCTCGCTGCATCTGTAATTCTGTATGCTCCATGTCTGTCATTTCTGCATGCAGCCTCCCCTGTGTTTCCATTTAGCACCAGTAAGGCTCTGCTAATGGCTGTCTGATTAATGGTGAGCACGAAGCCATTAGCTTCCTGAACCCCCAGACGAGGGATGGGGGGGGGGGGGGGGGGGGGGGGGGGGGGGGGGCAGAGAGAGAGATGGGGGCAACATGAGGGTGAGTGGTTGTTGTGGTTGTTGTGCAGACACTAAACAGAAAAGCCAGTCAACACATTAAGGGCTATAGGGCAGTGGTTCCCAAAGTGGGGTCCTTGAGGGAGTTCCAGGGGTCCCCAGCTAAATGATAGTTTGGTGGACACCCCTATGGGTCCTTGAGGGAGTTCCAGGGGTCCCCAGCTAGATGATAGTTTGGTGGAGACCCCTATGGGTCATTGAGGGAGTTTCCAGGGGTCCCCAGCTAAATGATAGTTTGGTAGGGACCCCTATGGGTCCTTGAGGGAGTTCCAGGGGTCCCCAGCTAAATGATAGTTTGGTAGGGACCCCTATGGGTCCTTGAGGGAGTTCCAGGGGTCCCCAGCTAAATGATAGTTTGGTAGGGACCCCTATGGGTCCTTGAGGGAGTTCCAGGGGTCCCCAGCTAAATGATAGTTTGGTAGGGACCCCTATGGGTCCTTGAGGGAGTTCCAGGGGTCCCCAGCTAGATGATAGTTTGGTAGGGACCCCTATGGGTCCTTGAGGGAGTTCCAGGGGTCCCCAGCTAAATGATAGTTTGGTAGGGACCCCTATGGGTCCTTGAGGGAGTTCCAGGGGTCCCCAGCTAAATGATAGTTTGGTAGGGACCCCTATGGGTCCTTGAGGGAGTTCCAGGGGTCCCCAGCTAAATGATAGTTTGGTAGGGACCCCTATGGGTCCTTGAGGGAGTTCCAGGGGTCCCCAGCTAAATGATAGTTAGGCGGGGACCCCTAGGGGTCCTTGAGGGAGTTCCAGGGGTCCCCAGCTAGATGATAGTTTGGTGGAGACCCCTATGGGTCATTGAGGGAGTTCCAGGGGTCCCCAGCTAAATGATAGTTTGGTAGGGACCCCTAGGGGTCCTTGAGGGAGTTCCAGGGGTCCCCAGCTAAATGATAGTTTGGTAGGGACCCCTATGGGTCCTTGAGGGAGTTCCAGGGGTCCCCAGCTAAATTATAGTTTGGCGGAGACCCCTAGGGGTCCTTGAGGGAGTTCCAGGGGTCCCCAGCTAGATGATAGTTTGGCGGGGACCCCTATGGGTCCTTGAGGGAGTTCCAGGGGTCCCCAGCTAGATGATAGTTTGGTGGAGACCCCTATGGGTCATTGAGGGAGTTCCAGGGGTCCCCAGCTAAATGATAGTTTGGTAGGGACCCCTAGGGGTCCTTGAGGGAGTTCCAGGGGTCCCCAGCTAAATGATAGTTTGGTAGGGACCCCTATGGGTCCTTGAGGGAGTTCCAGGGGTCCCCAGCTAAATTATAGTTTGGCGGAGACCCCTAGGGGTCCTTGAGGGAGTTCCAGGGGTCCCCAGCTAAATGATAGTTTGGCGGAGACCCCTATGGGTCCTTGAGGGAGTTCCAGGGGTCCCCAGCTAAATGATAGTTTGGCGGAGACCCCTAGGGGTCCTTGAGGGAGTTCCAGGGGTCCCCAGCTAAATGATAGTTTGGCGGAGACCCCTATGGGTCCTTGAGGGAGTTCCAGGGGTCCCCAGCTAAATGATAGTTTGGCGGAGACCCCTAGGGGTCCTTGAGGGAGTTCCAGGGGTCCCCAGCTAAATGATAGTTTGGTAGGGACCCCTATGGGTCCTTGAGGGAGTTCCAGGGGTCCCCAGCTAAATTATAGTTTGGCGGAGACCCCTAGGGGTCCTTGAGGGAGTTCCAGGGGTCCCCAGCTAAATGATAGTTTGGCGGAGACCCCTATGGGTCCTTGAGGGAGTTCCAGGGGTCCCCAGATAAATGATAGTTTGGCGGAGACCCCTAGGGGTCCTTGAGGGAGTTCCAGGGGTCCCCAGCTAAATGATAGTTTGGCGGAGACCCCTAGGGGTCCTTGAGGGAGTTCCAGGGGTCCACAGCTAAATGATAGTTTGGCGGAGACCCCTAGGGGTCCTTGAGGGAGTTCCAGGGGTCCCCAGCTAAATGATAGTTTGGCGGGGACCCCTAGGGGTCCTTGAGGGAGTTCCAGGGGTCCCCAGCTAAATGATAGTTTGGCGGGGACCCCTAGGGGTCCTTGAGGGAGTTCCAGGGGTCCCCAGCTAAATGATAGTTTGGCGGAGACCCCTATGGGTCCTTGAGGGAGTTCCAGGGGTCCCCAGCTAAATGATAGTTTGGAACCAAATGGACCCTTATGTGTCCATTTTGGTTCCATTTGTACACTGTCAGTTGTTAAATTAACTTTGGTTTTTACAATATATGGTTTTACAATATACATTGGGGGGGGTCCCAGAGATAGAAAATTCCGTTCCAAATACTTTCTGAAAATGAACGGGGATTTCTTTTCCGGGTCTCTCGAGGGGGCGGGCCTGCGACGCTCTAGAGACTGGTATGCGCGTGACATCATCATCATACCCGGAAAATATGCGGGAACGCCATCCGAGTGTATATATACTTTCTGGCTTTGACAGCCCATACATCCAGACAGAAAAATCCTTTGTGATTGCATTGAACAGCGTTAAACGACGTTAAACTCACTGTGCCACTCACTCATACATGCGCATATACCTCCATATCAGGTGTCATACTGTGTGATGTGGGCATATGGCTACAGTGCTGAGTTGAGAGTAAAAGCAAAAAAAAGTGAAATATCCAGCATCACAGAAGTACATAAAGTGCTTATTTCCTGGCAACACAGCCTATATTGTATCAAAACGATTACTGAACAACATAGAGTTCAAACTCCTTCCGAGACGGATTCATTGCGATGCCTCCCCCCAGGGCCTGACTGATTTGTTGTGTGTGCGGTGCGGCCTTTATGAGATTCATCAGTGGACCAGGGGGGTGCGGGGGATCGGAGGAGTCCATCCCTCTGACCGGTGCTGAGCCCGTGGCTGCATGCGGAGGACGGGCCATGTTGTTGTTGGTGTATAACCAGACAATTCGGTGGGGCTCACGCAGGCCGTTAGAGCACTACACAACAACAGCTGCTGTGTTAAGACTGGAATGGAAGAAGGTTGGGAGCCTGGGAGATATTAAGACACCAGTGGTTTTCAACCCTTTTCATATCAATTAAGGCCCAATATGTATTCGGCATTTCAGCCACGGACCACCATTTGATGAGATTTAGCCTTTCAGACCCTAGCCTGGCTAATAAGCCAGACTCAAATCACACTGTCGTGTGGTATTTGAGTCTGGAGATGCTGTGTATGGATCTTGTGTCCTGGGGGGCGGGTTCAAACATTTTCTCCTTGACGCAATTGGTCAGAGCTACTGTCAGTCAAAGGTCTCAAGCATTGAACGTCACTGTACCAAAGCCCGCCCATATTGCATACCGTGTCCCGATTGGCCACACCAGTTCTCTGGTGTAGGAAATGGGCGTACAATTGAGCCTCTCCAGACCGTAATACAGATGTTTAACAGTAATTTAACTCTTGAGAGTGTAAAATGAAACCAAATGGTTTCATTGTATGCTCTAAATCTATAAGGGTGCATTTGGGTACCAACTCTCCATCATTTAGCTGCATGGGGACCACCTGGAACCGCCTCAGGGACCACTGGTTGAGAACCACTGGTATATACAATGATTATCAGATCCTATTCGAGTCCATTTGAGCTGGATTTGCAACCCGTGCGTGCCCTCTGTGCACTCCTTCCCTCGTGCATCAAACACCATGTATGCCGCCTGTCTTGCATTTCCGCCACACTGCCAACAACAAGCAGACATTTTGACTATATGGGAGCTACTGATTCTCATTGGCTGTCGCCTGTTGTCACTCTCCTCCGATGACAGGAAGGGGACATTGCAACATTGATCGAGGAGCTGCAACAGCGTAACCCAATATTGCGTCCCCCGAGCCTCTCGCGCGCGTCTAGGAATAGAACCCCTGTTGACAAGAGGGATGAGAAATGTTCCCCCTCTCTCTCTCTGTGTGTGTGTGTGTGTGTGTGTGTGTGAGAGAGAGAGATCTCACACACACACACACACACACACACACACACACACACACACACACACACACACACACACACACACACACACACACACACACACACACACACACACACACACACACACACACACACACACACACACACACACACACACACACACACTTCGTCCGAGCCGTGCCACATAACTTGTTTGGGGCATTGGGGGGTATTTTTGTCATCTGGTAGGTTTTATTTTAACTAACGATTGTTTTAATTTGTAGTCCCTTCCCCGCCATGCACGGCCTTCAGCCAGAAGTTTTATTTTGAAAACCCAGCGCCGTCGCTACGTATACACGCAATGCGCACTGTGAATAGGGCAACACACCGAGGGCAACCAAAGTCGCCAGCGACGTCCCTGCATGCGAAAACCCCCAAATCAAATCACCCCCAATCCCCAAGAATGGGATAGCTTTTATTCTCTCTGACAGAGGGTTCTCGTATGGCCAAACATGGCCTTATTTCTGAAAGTGGAAGAACACAGCTGTGCATACGATACGCCATTTGTTTTTGTATTCTCTTCCTGCCCTCTGTGTGTGTGTTTGTCTCGTCTCTGGAGCGCATTACCCTCCACCTGTGAAATCATCTCCAAAAGCCACGCATGGCAAAGCAAAGCCGACAGGCGGTGAGGAGGTAGGGATAAGACCACGCGGAGACAAGAGAGGCGAGAGGTGAGAGAGGGGAACAAATATAAAGAAAAGGAGAGATGGCGTCTGTTAGTGGTTCTATATCTAACCTCCGGGGAGGTAGAGGCAGTGTGTAGATGATGTGTTTATCTGGGAACAATGCTGCTATGAAGGTATTAGTCATCGCAGGCTAGTGAGTGGGAGACAATGGATCTATTTATAGTCGTCTCGTTGACGCGGCGGATCTCATTTCACATGTTCAAAGACCCAAGGTTAATGTAACGTTAACGAAAACCAGTGGTGATTTCGTCGACAAAAAACTAAGACGAAAATTGTTCGTCGACCACCATTTTTCACTGACGAAAACTAAATGGAAGCTAGATGAAAACTAAGCTATGATGACTAAAACTAAGACTAAATATAGACAATTTCGTCAACAATTAAAAACTAGACTAAAACGTTAGTGAGGGACTTGTGGACAAGAGATCCAGTATAAGTAATTTTACTTTTTAATTGGTTGCATGCTGAAAATAGCTGATCTACAATTCGGCTATTTTCAGCACGCGTAAAAACAGTCATTACGACGGCATCAAGGCCCGCCAAAATACATTTTAGACGACTAAATCAACTGTAGATTTAGTCGACTAAAATCTTATGACAATTTAGTCATAAGACTAACACTAAAACATTCCAGGTGACTAAAACTAAGTGAAACCTATTCAAGAGACTATGACTAAAAATGTGGCAGCAAATCAAAATTTGCTGCCAAAAACAACACTGACGAAAACTAGTGAAAATCCATTAAACAGCATGTAACTTTCCTCTTCTACCCCGGATTTGAACCTGGTTCCCGCTTAAGTGCTGATTTGTATTTCTTTATTTAATTGTTTTACCATTGAGCAGATAGAGCCGGCCTGCTTGCTCGGTGGATGAATTGAATCTTCACTATCAGGTCAACATGTGTGTCAGATCCTGTGTCTATAGGTGAGACATGCCGTTCTTTGACACGTAAATGGTAAATGGTGCATTTATATAGCGCCTTTATCCAAGGCACTTTACATAGATTGTGCATCAATTCACCCATTCACACACACATTCATACACTGATGCACAGTTTGCACAGCACAATGCAGATTCAGAACAGAACTACATTTTCACGGACTTTCGTCTTATTATACTTATGTATGCTTATTTTCACCGTGACTGTGAAACACTGAAGATTTTCAGTGTTTTGTATGTCGTAAGTAAGCAGTGAGTCACACTTTTTAGCATTTAGCAGCACCAACATTGTTACCGTCTGCGTCGACAATGACAACAAAACTGTCCCAGACATCTGACTTCCCTTTAGGAGATTGCGTGCTGTAATCGTTTGCTTGTAGTTTGCGTTTCACCGGTTTCACCTCGCGCAAGAAGGGGGCCGCCATGATGATGTTCGTGTTAGTGTTCGTGTTGTTACTGTGAGACATGCCGTTCTTTGACACGTAAATGGTAAATGGTGCATTTATATAGCGCCTTTATCCAAGGCGCTTTACATAGATTGTGCATCAATTCACCCATTCACACACACATTCATACACTGATGGCAGCGGAAACCATGCAAAGCACCAACCAGCACATCAGGAGCAATTTGGGGTTTAGTGTCTTGCTCATGGACACTTCGACACTAACTCTGGGGGAGCCCGGGTTCGAACAGGCAACCTTGCGGTTACCATCCAGGCACTCTACCCCTGAGCCACCGCCGCCACGTCTCAATAGAAGAGCAGGGAGAACAAATACAACCACCCCAATTGTGGGGTTGAGTCATGTTGGCATATGCTACCATAACATACTGAGGCTTTAGCTGAAATAAAATACAAATGTGGCTTCATTCTGACCTGAGATCAGATTCTAAAAATGTCTTCTACATCCTGACAGTTTTCTGAAAAAGCTATGTTTCTATGTCAGTCGTTCTTCGATTTTTCAAAAATAGCAGACCTACAAGCTCATAGCGCGCCACTCTAGCTATTTTTCAATAGCTAAAGCATAACATAATGCTAACACCAAAAGGGGTTCCCGCCCAGAATGGGTTAACAAAAAAAAATATATATATAACTGAAACTGAAATAGAAAGACAGGTCTTTGCATTTGTCTCAGGCAATTTATTCCACAAGAAAGGACCTATCCTTTGATAGTTCAGCTGTGCCAGTTTTAGGGCCAAGTGTCGGCACCTCTGAGTCCATGAGGCGTTGCTAATCCCTCCATAGCTGGCATCGTGGCCAAGGCAAAAAGTGGACTGAAAGTTTCAGAGTCTCATTTGGGATTTACTTTAAATTGGACAACTATCACGTATAAGAGCAAACTGTATACCTTGTAGTGGAAGCTGATGGAATATGTGGAACATGTTTCGCCTCTTCAACTTTCAACCTGGTGCCTGACAAATACCAACACACTAAAAACAACACTAAAACTAATAAAAGCTATGTTCAAAACATGAAAACTAACACTGCGCAAAAAGCAAGGAATACGGATGTGTATATTACAGGAAACTCCCGTTAAACTTTCCAACAAACTCCAGTAAACTCCCAAATTGTATCATCACACCTGTAAATTACCATATATTACTGTATATGCCCGCTAAACTTGAGGTTTACGGGCAAATCTAGTGCCCATAATTGCCCGTTAACTCCTCTTTTCACGCAGTGATAAACTAGATTTGACTGAGAGACTGCCATCGCGCAAATTCAAGCTTTTCACCAGAGGAGAAAACGTTTTTTTTTTTTTCAAAATGAGTTAATAGCACAGGCAGACTCTTCACATACTAGAGCATGTCTGAAATAAGTGTCAGAGCTGAAATTGACATGTAAATATGAAATAAATGCTTAAACATGTAGCTAGGTGTAATGTTAGAGACCACAGAAGTGAACCTTTCAAGCCTGTTTTCTCAACTCGCTGTTTTCTGCAAGACATTACTCTATAAGCCATATCTCCAAAACTGGTGGGTCAAACTGAACAACCAATATGTCAATTTGAAGCTATGATTCCCAGTCCCTCAGTCAAATTTAGTCACATATATCTGTAAAGTCTTTGTTTGGGAATGCCTGACACAGAACTCCATATATAGGAATAAAGGGACACAGAGAGACAGATACAGAAATCTCTGCATAATATGCAGAGATTTCTGCCCATATTATGGGCAGAAAAGGGACACAGACAGATGGGTGGAACGGGTACTCTGACACGGGTACAACGGGTATTGCATAGCTGGGTGGGGCATGCATCTCCAACTTCCATCGTTACCGACCTCGGTGCTCTACAGCCGGGCACCGGTCTAGTAAAATAAAATAATAAAACTAATCTAAAATGCTAAACCATATTTAACCGTAATGACCTTGAAAACTAAACTAAACTGAAGGCTAGAGCCAGCCGATGTGATGCTGAGCGACAGGCCTTGAAATAAGAATGCAACATGGGCGGTCATCGTCACCATTCAACTCCTGGCAAATAATGATTTAGACCAAATCTGACTGAGGTGAAGCAATCAAAGCCATAGCAAAGGAGGGTGGTAGATGGGTGTGGATTTAACAACATTAACCCTAGTCCGAGCATGCCATCATAACAGGCGAACATTCCGCAAAATAGGCTAACAATCTCCTAATTAATTTCACTGAAGAGTGTATTGGTTCTGAGGGGGAGGTGGGGGGTGGGGGGTCGGGGGGGTGAGCTCAGCTCCATTGATCCAAAGCCAGCGGCCCCAGACTAATAACACTCAACTGAAAGGCTAGGAGGAGGAGTGGCTCAATATGAATTCTTCAATTAATTGGCCAAAGTTTTGTGAGAGAGACATTTCAAGGGCACACGGCGCTGCTGACATTTTGTAAGGAATGACAGTTTGGTTCCTTTCTCCGCTGAACTTTCTCTGTTTAAAACTTTAGCCTCGGCGTGTCTCTGTCTAGCGTGACGTGGAGGTTCATTATGGCGCCCGCCGCCCATGGAATGGGCAGAATGTTGGAAGAGCCAAGTCCATGTCGACATGCCGCCGTTTACTCAGCCAGTCCAGCTAGAACATTGAGATGATTGTGTGCCAACATCAATAGAGAAACAACATGTGTTAGCTCAATCTCATTATATAAGGAAGATATTCAATAGAAAAATCTTAATTTTCTAATGCCAGATTTAGCTACTATATGGTCCCATGCGATCATAAGAGCGCCCCTCAATTCACACGGGTGCAGTGTTGTTTTTGGCAGCAAATTTTTATTTTAGTTTTAGTCATAGTCTCTTCAGTAGAGGGAATGCGCGTGACATCATCATCAAACCCGGAAGTTATGCAGGAAGGCCTACTGAGTGTCAAAAAACTACTTTCTGGCCTTGACAGCCCAGACATCCAAAGAGAGAAGTCCTATCTGATTGCATTAAACAACGTTAGCCAATGCTAAACTCACTTTGCATGTTGCTCGATTTGCCACTCGATGTGCCATTCACTTTAAGCATGCGCATACCCTCTATAGTTTTAATTTAGTTTCAGTAACATTTTAATCACCTGGAATGTTTTAGTGTTAGTCTAGTTTTAGTCGACTAAATATCATAAGATTTTAGTCGACTAAATCTACAGTTGAGTCAGTCGACCAAAATGGATTTTGATGCCGTCTTAATGACAGATCGCGTTGTGAGCTTGTAGATCTGCTATTTTCAGCATGCAACCAAGTGTAAAATGACTTATACTGGATCTCTTGTCCACTAGTCCCTTCCTAACATTTTAGTCTAGTTTGTATTTGTTGACGAATCGTCAGTATATTTAGTCTTATAGTTTTAGTCATCATAGCTTAGTTTTCATGTAGTTTCAATTTAGTTTTCGTCAGTGGAAAAAGGTAGTCGACGGACATTTGTGACCGGGTCTGGCAAATAGGCCCTCATCTCGACCAGAGTATTTTTTCAGTTTTTTACAGATTATTAAAGTACAGAATGTAAGCTTTCATATGATGTATCATTCAATGAAATTGGAAAATATTTGAATGAGATATGACCATTTTAAAATGATTGTGCCGTTTTACCCAAAGCTGAGAAAATCCCCTTTGAATGTTCACAACATTTCAACACCTAGAGCTGGCTAGCCTACTTTGACTTATAAATGTATACATTTAATTTGCCCAAATCAATAATCTGTTGGAATGAAAACCTTCTTCAACATTCAAGCTGTGTTAATTTAACGAAAACCTTTTCATTATAGGCGAGATTTGGACCATTTTGCTAGACCTGGTCACATTTTTTCGTCTTAGTTTTAGTCGACGAAAACAACACTGTGTGAACTTTATTATAGTTTCATAAGCATGACTGGACAGCCCATTTCAAAGAAATAATTATACAAAAAGTTACAGCCGTTTTGCCAACAGAGGGGCTACATCCAGAGACTAATGGGGTCCAAGGCATGGACACATTTGGGAACCACTGCTTCATAGTCCCACAAATACCTTGAGGACATTATCTGTGTAATTCAAAGCCCAATGTTGACACACGGCTGCTGGGGGATTCGGTGGGCACCAGGCCACTCTTTTACCTTTAGCTGCGAGTAAGCTTTAACCCATTTTTACCTGAGATCAAATTCTAAAAATGTCTTCTACATCCTGACAGTTTTCTGAAAAAGCTGTTTCTATGTCAGTGGTTCTTCGATTTTTCAAAAATAGCAGACCTACAAGCTCGTAGCGCGCCACTCGGTGGCGCGCTACGAGCTTGTAGATCTGCTATTTTTCAATAGCTAAAGCATAACATAATGCTAACACCAAAAGGGGTTCCCGCCTAAAATGGGTTAAATGTTTGATTGCTTCATCTGCAGGTTGGACGTGCCCGAGTGGAGCCCAGTGGAGCTGCCATTTCATGTGATGAAAAAAAAGCAAGGTTTGTTTCTGCACAAAGTAAAAAACCAACTGTAATTTACGGCACTGTACTTCAACCACCAACTGGTTTCAGTGAATAAACAGCTACCAACGAGGAGAAGACAAAGGCCTCTCTCTCTCTCTCTCTCTCTCTCAGTGCTGGGCTGACAAATACCAGCCTATTCAAATCACGCCATATTTGTGTTGTTGTGCTCAGAGGACACAGAGCTGCACTACGAATGCCTAAACAAAAAAAAGCTGTGAAAATAAGACCTGATTTATTCCACAAAACAAACGTGGGTTAGTTTTTATAGCACGACGAAACTGAAATGACTCACACGGCTGCAGTAATTCATACATAAGAAGTGTCATTCTATACTCCCTGCAGTATGCTGGTTAATGCCACATTAATCCATTCTGGGCGGGAACCCTTTTGGTGTTTTAAACATGTTATAATTTAGCTATTGAAAAATAGCAGATCTACAAGCTCATAGCGCGCCACCGAGTGGCGCGCTACGAGCTTGTAGATCTGCTATTTTTGAAAAATCGTTAAAATGTGGCGCAAATCATTGAATATATATTTCAGAGCGAACATTTTTAACTAAAATATTTGCTTCTGGGGGGTCCCTGGAACTACATATTTTGAGATGGGGGTCCGTGGCCCAATAGAGATAATTCTGGGGGTCCTTGACTTGAAAAAGGTTGAGCATAGAGAAGAAAAAAAAAGGATTTAGAAGCCTTTTTTTGAATCGACCTCAGTCCAAAATGGGTTAAGTTTGAGCATGTTTGATGTAATAAGACGAGAAGAGAGGGAAAACAGAGGGAATCGGCAGAGGAGGGTTGAGGTTAGAGTGGGAATTTGAAACAGTGATTCATGCCGCAATCTAGACGACTACGGTGCTACCACCTTTATTTGACTACAACACTAAAACATTTAATAAGGTAAACTTGTCATATGAATAACGTCAAACATATCGCCCAGATGCGTGCGCGCATGCACACACACACACAGACACAGACGCGTGCGCGCACGCAGAGAGTGGGAGTATAAAACTGACTGAAATAAAACTTTGAATATGCCCTGGAGTTCAACTATAAGGAAGAGTGAATGTTTCCAGTGGAAAAAAAAAGAAATAATGATTGCAAAAGCAATGAAAAACACATAAAAACTGAATTACCCGTCAGCCCCCCGTCTTTCCTGACTCTCCTCAAGCTCTCTCCGGGGTGCAAACTGCAAACGCTTTCAGAGAGCAAGCAGAGAGAAATCTTCTTCTTGAACTAAAAAGGACTGGCAAACAAACACTTTGTTCTCCCGCCATGCCCGGATATAAAGAGGGAGAAACACGGATCAAGGGAAAGGGACCCATAGAGCGGGCAAGGAAAGGGAAGTTTAGTGAAGTGATGGATGGCCGAGTGAAGATCAAGGACTCATGGAGGGCGATTGCAAAGTAGGGGAAGGATTGAGGAAAGTTGGAGGAAAGGAGAGGACGCAGAAAGAACGACATGGTTTTCGGCCTCTTTTCTTCTTGACCCAGTCTGGTATTAATGCTCAGTCGATTGCCGCCTCGCCGTTACCCCCATTTTTATACGACATGGCTCTACAAGAGGCTGCAGTCTGTCTGTCTGTCTGTCTGTCTGTCTGTCTGTCTGGAGCTAATCTTGGAAACTGTTGGATCAGCACCAAACGTTACAGGTATTTATTACATGGCTTGGTTGAATCCTTGATTCTGATTGATCTTGCTGAATTCAGCGGTGTGTTATTTCTGGATAACGACCGCTCCGCTCTATAACAGACCGCTGCCTAATCAAACCCACGGAGCACCAGCTGCGCGGCTACGCCCCGCTGATTTACTGCTGTTTCCAACATGACAGCCATGTAAACGGACACACAATGTCATTTGTAGCTAAACATTGCTCTCAAAAATGTTTTTGAAAACATTTGAGCGAGAAATAGACAAAGCAGGACCCGAAAATTGATTCTATTTGTTCAACTCACTTCCTTGTTTTCCGACAGTGCTCCAGCCCTGCAGCTGGGCAGACGCAGCCAGCGCGACACTTAAGGAATACTTTTTTTGTTGTGTTTTGGGTCAATTTATTAATTTATGTTAGGTAGCCATGAAATTAACCACCGAGGCGAAGCCGAGTTGGTTAATCACCCTGAAGTACCTCAACATTGATTTTTCACATCTTTTATGAAATTTGAAACATTTAACTTTAATAGTACAATAATATATTAGTTATTATTGGCTAATCAAGCCTGTTTTAGGCTATTGTAAGCTTTCAGCTTAAATTGGGATCCTGTCTAGTGACAACCAGTGTTGAGAAAGTCACTTTAAAGTAGTATATTTACTATCTACTGCTCTCAAAAAATAACAGCGTTACTTTACTAGTTTACTAGGATTCTAAATGTTTTCAACGACAACATAGCTTGAAACCTTGGCGCAGGCAAAAAACAGGCAAAAAATTAAACCTGGTTTCAACCCATGGATTGATTTCTTTCAGACTGTCGAAACAACAGACAACTCCAGCATACTGACCTGGGGATACAGAACAAGGTAAAGAATTGAGTCGACAAATAACAAATGACCACACGGTAAGACCGAGTCCCAGCGAGTATAGAGGAGAAGGTCACAGACAGGGAGGGCTGAAGTTGTTGGCTATCTTACAATAAATGCACCACATCTCTCTCTGTCTGTGTGTGTGTGTGTGTGTGTGTGTGTGTGTGTGTGTGTGTGTGTGTGTGTGTGTGTGTGTGTGTGTGTGTGTGTGTGTGTGTGCACTGTGTGCACTGTGTGCACGTCTTTAATCCACGTAACTCGAGAACCGTTCGCCCCACCGACTTCAAATTTCTCCACACCACTACAGGGAGTGCAGTGCCCGGCCTCGAGTCGGTTGGCATGCACGGTTGTCCAGAACCGCCACAAAAGGCTCTGCCAGTGGACCTAATAAACGCGAGTCCCCTCACCTGTAGGATTCACAGACTCTGCCTCAGCCAATTGATTGCCATGGCAACACCACACCTGCCATTTGATTACTTAACCAGTCCACGTTTCACAGTCAGTTTGCACTCTTCAGACACAGGCATACAGAAAGACACAGATCTCCATGTATGGGCACAAAACGGACACAGACAGGCAGTTAACACGGGTGCCATAGTATTGCATACTATAGGTCCACAACTTGCATCGTTCCCAAGTAGGCCGGTGGCCGACGGGCACAGGTCTAGTTCACATAAAGTAACGACTGACATCACATTTAAACGTGTCAACGTGAGCAACTCGAATATACAGATTTTGGAACAAGTTACTAGCTAGTAACTAGCTACTTAAGAAGTAGCTGCCATACTTAACACAGTACTTTATAACGCGTTAGTTCCAACACTGGTGATAACTGATAACCCGATGGCCCGCAGAGCGGGCTGGTGACCGGCCCGGTGCCGCTTGATTCACACCAAACACTCTAATCCAGTGGTTTTCAAACAGTGGTCCTTGAGGACCCCCAGCGGTCTTTGGGGACCACCAGTGGTCCTTGGGGACCACCAGTGGTCCTTGAGGAGGTTCCATGTGGTCCCCAGCTAAATGATGGAGAGTTGGTAACAAAAAGGACCCTTATAGATCTTCGACTCTTGAGAGTGTAAGATGACACCAAATGGACCCTTATAAAGATATTTAACTCGAGTTTTAACTCTAGATTTAAATTATTGTTAAATATCTGCATCACTTCATTTACACAATTAGATTATTTTGATCAACGTGTGCCTGTTATCTCTCCTAATGGCACCAACATCAATACAGCATGGAAGATTGTGGAAAAAGATCTTATCCAACGATAACAAAATATTCTTTAGTCTTGGGGTCCGAGAGGCTATAAAATGTCATCAAATGGTGGTTCCGTGGCTCAAATGCCGGAGAAATAATGGGCCTTGATGTGAAAGGGGTTGAAAACCCCTGCTACTCTAATGGGATTATCCCTCCTGTGTCCAAGTCCACTGGCACGGCGTCAGCTCTCCTTCTGCCTGCACGGGGCTTCCCGGAGCGAACGATCAGATGTCTGCCCGTCTATACGCTTGTTGGGTGGGCGGTATAGTGGGGGGGGGGGGATGGTGTTTGACAATCGTGTTTGCAAGCATTTGTGTTGTGTTCATATATGTACGGTGCAGTGCGTGTGGTATATGCTGCACTGTATATCCCATGCCAGCATATGGCCCCAGCAGGAGGGCCTGCTGAGGACAAAGCAGATTGTTGTGTTGCACTCCAAACCTGCCCATCCATCACAGCCTAGCAGGGAGCCTGCAAGCTCAGGAGGTGTGTGCGCGTGGGTGCGTGCGTGCGTGCGTGCGTGTGTGTGTGTGTGTGTGTACGCGCTCGTGCGTCTGTTGAGTTTGTGTTAGAAAGAGAGTTAGACTGAACCAGCACATCTGTCCCTGTGGGTGGGTATAAGCTGTGAATATACGCACGCACGCACACACACACACACACGCACACGCGCACACACGCACACACACACACACAGAGCTGTGTTTATGTCCGAACCATATCCTGCAGGTTTAAAGAGTGAGCCAGGTGGGTTTGTGAGCCCAGGTGAATTGCGCGGGCACTGCAACTCTCAGATGAATATGTAATGGCACGCTTGAACTTGAAGCGACGAGGTTAAGCTTGATGCGAGTGGTTACAAGTGCAGTCCAAGCTGAACATGAGGTTTGAGCTTACTGTAAATCGCTCTGGATTAAGAGCGTCTGCTAAATGCCTAAATTGTAAATTGTAATCGTGTTGGTATGGATGCCACGCAGTTATACCCATTCAGGACGGGAACCCCTTTTGGTTATACTTTAGCTGTTGAGAAATAGCAGATCTACAAGCCCATAGCGCAGCACTCGGTGGTGCGATATGAGCTTGTAGATCTGCTATTTTTCAATAGCTAAAGCATAACATAACGCTTAAAACACCAAAAGGCGTTCCCGCCCAGAAAATGTTAACCTATCATCTGGTTTGGAATATTAACGCTTTTAGAGAGAGTTGAGACGTGACAGCGCAAAGTAGTAATGGAAGATTATACCTTGTGGTTTTTGGGGTGGAAATGGAAGGCGGGGCTTTTCAGAGTAAAATCTGCCTCATCTGCTGGTATTTATTTACTTTTTGACGGTGGGGGGGAGGGGGGGGGGGGTGCGGGGAGGTTGAGTCTCAAAAGCCTTCGCTAATTATTTTCCTATGCAGAACAGTGGCATTTCACTTCAGCACATTAAGCTAAATATCACAACATACTTAACTCCAGTTCCACCTCTGACACCTCTGCTAGTATGCGGAGGGAAACTAAAACTAAATCCCTGGCACAATGAGCAGGCCTTGACAGCCATGCGTATAAAGACAGATGATAATTCCAAATAATAGCTTAATAATTATCTCGGAGCTGAGACGGGGCAAGAGCACATTAAAGGGAATCACATTAAAACGCTGGTAGCTATGAGAGTTAGCCAGCGGAGGGAGGCCGGCCGGCTTCAAACATTCATTATTTCGCTGAGAATGCATGGCTGCAGTGAAGAGGGCACGCTAGGGGGGCAGAAATCAACCAGAAAGCAAGCAGTGGTCGCTGCCTATAGCATGAGGGTTATGTGAGGATAGGAACAGTAATTAGAAGACACTTAGATCTCTGAGCTTTGCCGCTTGTGTCCAGACGCTATTAAAGGGTGTTCATTACAGTGTGTTTCTTTGTTCGCACAATCACATTTAGTTGAGGCGAATACAATGCACCTGCATGCTCGCATCAGAATTTGTTTTTAACCCATTTTGACCTGAGATCAGATTCTAAAAATGTCTTCTACATCCTGACAGTTTTCTGAAAAAGCTATGTTTCTATGTCAGTCGTTCTTCGATTTTTCAAAAATAGCAGACCTACAAGTTCATAGCGCGCCACTCGGTGGCGCGCTATGAGCTTGTAGATCTGCTATTTTTCAATAGCTAAAGCATAACATAATGCTAACACCAAAAGGGGTTCCCGCCCAAAATGCGTTAAAGGGTGTGCATCACATTTAGTTGAGGCGAATACAATGCACCTGCACCTACAATGCACATGAGAATTTGTTTTTAATAAATTGAAATAGCACACAGACGTGGGCGCACATGATTTCGCCCCGTGGTCTTTCCACAAAGCGGTGAAAACTCCCAGACATAAGCCCCCCACCTTGGGCAGTAAATCTAGCCTGCAGCCAATCCCATGGAGCCATGGGGTACCAACAGGCTGGGACACCGCCCTGAACGGAACAAATTATCCCTGTCCTGCCATGACTTATTGAAAACCCTGCCGAGATGGATGAGCCGGAGGAACAGAAGTGCATATAGCAAAGCATTTCAATGGAGGCTAAAAAAAATGGAGGGAGATATGCATCATACTCAATGAGAGTGAGAGTCCCAGAAGCAAACTCCCAAATGATGACTATGATTAATCATTTGAATCATCAGCTTCAAACGGTGGTCAGCTGACACCACAGCGGGCCTGGAGTCTCAGTGGCGTGCTGTTATGCTCATACTGTATATCTGAAGAGATTTATGTGGTGCTGAGATGCTGTCAGAAACGAACAGGTCCACTCTGCTGGTTTGAGTCCACTGGGAGATGTGTAGAGTACAGTAGCCGTTTGCTTTATCCCTTCAAAGCTAAAATAATTAAATAAAAAACGATTCCAGCACTGCCCCATTTAACAATAGACATTTCTCTCCAGGGGAGGATTTCTCGGGATTTAAGATGGCTTAACTCCCAATCAACAATATCTGGGCGTTAATACCATTTTATTTTTCACACTGTCCTTTATTCCTGTGTGTTATGACCATTACTAACCAATCAGCATGGAGCAGCCCAATAGCCAATTGGAGCTATAGTTCATGTTGTTGTCGTCGTCGATTATATCACTGATGAATTTAGTACAGAGGATCACAATTGAAACCAGTCTCTATAGGTTTATTTGCGTATACAATTAGCACAAGCTTTGACTGTACTAGCTGTACTCTCGCTTAAGGTGGCCTTACACTAGCCGATAATCGGGCATTTTTGACGCTCGGGGGGTGCCCGACCGCTCAAAGCGCGATCGGGATCGGCCCGATCAACATCAAGAATGTTTGATATTTGCTCTGCCCTGCTCCGATTATCCTGTAGTGTGTGGTGCTATCAGATTTCAGATTGAAAAAAATCGGCTAGTGTAAGGCCACCTTAAGTAAGAATAACAATAAACTAAATGTATTCATTCAATCAAACGGGCTGGTCACAAGCAGCATCCCCCCAAAGTTAAGCTGCAGTCAGTTGTTCAGATGGTAACCGCAAGGTTGCCAGTTCGAACCCGAGTTAGTGTCGAAGTGTCCTTGAGCAAGACACTGAACCCCTAATTGCTCCTGATGTGCTGGCTAGTGCCTTGCATGGTTTCCGCTGCCATCGGTGTGTGAATGTGTGTGTGAATGAAATGCACAGTCTATGTCAAGCGCCTTGCATAAAGACGCTATATAAATGCACCATTTTATTCTGTACGTCTAGGCTCCCTCCCAATCTGTCTGTCTGTCTCCACACCACGCACTGATGCTTCAAAAACACACGTTCAACTATTAATGAACTTTCCTCCCATGCTATCTCTTCCAGTTATGCCTTTCATGTTCCCGAAGCTTTTTTTTTATGTTCCCCAATGCGTATGCATTAAGCGTCCTTTCATCCATCAATCCCAAACGGATAGACCAGTACCACAGCGAGGTCACAGGAAGAACAGAGACAGGTCGAGAAGAGAGAACCAGAAAGAACCAGAGGGAATTAGAGAGAGACAGAGTGTGAGAGAGAGAGAGAGAGAGAGATCAGCTGACATTCTCTCTTTCTCTTTATTATCTTTGGCCCATGGATCCCCCCGAGCCACCCCTCCCCCCCCCCCCCCCCCCCCACTCTTCTCCAGCCATTCCTGTGAGTCAGCTTTAACCCATTTAGACCCGAGGCCGATTCGACAAAATGTCTTCTAAATCTTTCGCCTTTATTTCTTTTTTTATAGAGGGACAGACAGTAGGCTGACAGGAAATGGGGGAGAGAGATGGGGGGGAGTGACATGCAGTAAAGGCCGTCGGGATCGGGAGTCGAACCCGCGGCACACTGCCAGACTCGGGCTACCGGCCAAGGTGACTGGACCGCTGAGCCACGGCCCAGGCCATGTCTTCTAAATCTTGACAGTTTTCTGAAAAACCACATGTTTCTATATCAGTGGTGCTCAAACTTTTTCATGTCAAGGAGACCCAGAATTATCTGTATTTGGCCGCCGACCCCCATCTGAAAATATGTTGTTCCAGGGAACCCCCAGAAGCAAAGATGTGAGTTAAAAACGTTCACTGTGAAAGAATATATATTCAAAGATTTGCACACATTTCACAATTTAAACAATGCTTAAAACACAAAAAGGGCCCGGGGTTCCCGTCCTGAATGGGTTAAGAAAGAGGGGGTTAGCCTGGGGGACTTTGGGTCCCATTTGGAGACACTGATCTGGGCTTTGACTGCATCCAGGCTCAAGCTCCCTCCAGTGTGAGTGAAAGGGATAATCACGGAGCTTTTGGATCCCCCTGCACTCCCGGGGCCCCGTGCCGACCGTGCCGCCGTCTGGCTCGCTCGCTGGCTGTCCAGACGTCACACTGATTGCAGGCACAGGAGCCGCGGCCGAAACCCTGGCTAATGACAGCGAAGCATCTACAGCCAAGGCTGACGGAGCCATTAACCCATTTTGAGTGGGAACCCCTTTTGGTGTTACATACATTGTTATAATTTAGCTATTGAAAAATAGCAGATCTACAAGCTCATAGCGCGGCACCGAGTGCCGCGCTATGAGCTTGTAGGTCTGCTATTTTTGAAAAATCGTGAAAATATTTATTTCAGAAAACTGGAGGATTTAGAAGATTTTTTTTTAATTTTGAGGTCAGGCCTGAATGAGTTAAATGGAATCCACCGGGGGTGGGTGGGTGTGTGGGGGGATTGGAAAGGGGGCCGGTGCAGGGGGCTTACACCAGGCCGTGTAATTTGTATGCATGTATACCAGTAGTAGCAGGGGAACAGGGGAACAGGGGAACAGGGGAACAGGGGAACAGGGGAACAGGGGAACAGGGGAACAGGGGAACAGGGGGCGAACGTTGAGACACGTAAGCTTGTCGGACTGTGACAGTGATTACTTAATGGAGTTCTTGGAAAACGTTTTTCCCCCCCCCATGGCTACCTGCAGTGCTTTATGTGGGAAGCAAAAAAATGCAAATTACGTGGATAATCCCACGGGGATGGTTTTTCAATATGCAACAGGGCAAGCGTACGTGGATCCCCCCCCCCTCTTTCCCCCACCGCCCACAGCCCCTTAACCCATTTTGACCTGAGATCAGATTCTATAAATGTCTTCTACATCCTGACAGTTTTCTGAAAAAGCTATGTTTCTATGTCAGTCGTTCTTCAATTTTTCAAAAATAGCAGACCTACAAGCTCGTAGCGCGCCACTCGGTGGCGCGCTATGAGCTTGTAGATCTGCTATTTTCCAATAGCTAAAGCATAACATAATGCTAACACCAAAAGGGGTTCCCGCCCAAAATGCGTTAACTGCTCAGTGCGACACAGAGTTTACATAATGAGTATAACCTGTCTTTCAACCACATACCACGTACATGGCTGCACGTGAAAGCATGTTATTACCATGGGGGCCGAGTGTGTTAACGCGGAAACTGAGTGAATGTCACGTGCGCCGTTCTGTCATTACTATCAGAAGAATCTAATAAGCGTGTGCGTACAGACAGAGCTGACAACTCCCGAGGCGACGGTATATAGTCGAGGCAGAGACGTATGTGGAAGAAACGGCTGCAGTCACCTTTGAGGTTCACCTCTCATGCAGCCTCACTGCTCCGTACGTGATAAGGAGGCGGTTAACCCACTTAGGGCTGGAACGCAAAAGTGTCACCTTAGCTTGTGACCACTTTAAACAATATTTTAAACTTTACCTATACCTAAAATAGCAGATCTACAAGCTCATAGGGAGTGCTGCGCTACGAGCACGTACATCTGCAATTTTGGAAAAATCATGAAAATGTGGCACAAATCTTTGAATGTATATTCTTTCACAGCAAATGTTTTTTAACTCGTAACTTTGCTTCCAGGGGGACCCTGAAACAACATCATTTTCAGATGGGGGTTGGCTGCCAATTATGGGTTCCGGACGGAATTCCGACGGAGCATTAGCCCGACATACGGGAGAAAAGGTCTGACTACCAATCCAACATGCCGCTCGAATGACCGTCGGACCAAAACACATGTCGGAACTTAAGTACTGCACCCGCCAATTACATATCATTTTTGGGGTCCTTATAACATGTAATAGTTTGAGGACCACCGACATAGACAGCGTTTTTTTCTGAAAACTCTCAGGATTTCAGAAGACATTTTGTAGAACATGGTCTCAGTCCTGAATGTGTTAAAGCAACGTGTCAGAGATAAGAGGGAACCAAACGCTGTCCATCATCTAACACGGACGACAGCAGAGAAAACGATCAGGGTTGGGCAGAGGAGAGAGATGTAGCAAGAGAGGAGGGGAAACAAAGGATGGAGTAATAAACCTGAGCAAGGGAGTAGGTGGAACATCTTGGTATGAATCACTTTCTGTACTCCGTGCCCAGAATGAACATGAGAAAACCTATACAGTATAAGGAGAGGTGAGGACAAAAGAGGGGGAGAGAAGAGAGGTGATGTGAGGTGGAGGTCTATATCGACTAAGGATGCATAGGTGGGTATAGCCTGCAGCAAAGACACCTATTTCGGTATTGAATATGCATATTCAATGCATTCCACTATAGAGGGTATGCGCATGCATAAAGTGAATGGAAAATCGAGTGGCAAATCGAGTGGCAAAGTGAGTGACAAAGTGAGTTTAATGTTGATTAAAGTCATTTAATGCAATCAAATATGACTTTTCTGTTTGGATGTATGGGCTGTCAAGGCCAGAAAGTAGTTTTTAGCCACTCAGTAGACGTTCCTGCATAACTTCCTGGTTTGATGATGATGTCACACGCATACCCTCTATAGGGCCACAGAAAGACCAGGCCTGACCAATCAGGTTTTGATGCCGACGGGACGGGCCACTCACGATGCAACATTCCAGACAGTGGCGGAACAGGTTGGCCGGAGAACGGTGTGAAAAAAAATCGGACCAGTCTGAAGTGAGTGGTGCTGTACTGCAGGGGTTCTCAACGTTTTTGGCCGGGGACCCCCGGAAATGCTTTGGCAATGTCTCGGGACCCCCGCCCCGCCCCCTCCCGACCCCCAATATAAATTGACTGCTACAATAACCTTAAACCATTTTGGGGCGGGAACCCCTTTTGGTGTTTTAAGCATTGTTATAATTTAGCTATTGAAAAATAGCAGATCTACAAGCTCGTAGCGCGCCACCGCCACCCCCTAAAATATTTTGGCGACCCCCCGAGGGGTCGCGACCCACGGGTTGAGAACCCCTGCTGTACTGTACTGTACTGTACTGTACTGTACTGTACTGTACTGTACTGTACTGTACTGTACTGTACTGTACTGTACTGTACAAGCCCTGGCCTGTGTGTGTCTGTGTGTTAGGCTGTGCAACAGTGACACTTGGTGGTGATCAAACGCCATGACGCTTATTTCCGTGCTCGGACACAGGGACACAGGGACATACCCAGCCACACACATAGCTGTCTATAGGAGTGGTTGCACCACTCAAAAAAGAAAAGAGCTTTTAGAGGAGAAAGATAAAGGAGCACGTGCACTTTTGGGGATTTGTGCCGTTAGAAAAAACAGACTTCAAACATTTTGGAATTGGGGCAGTATTATGTGCGCTGTGCGGGAGGACCAGACAGAGCGGGCAGGGTGGTGATAGCTTTCTTCCTAGCTGGCGCATTCTGCCAAGCGTGGTGGCAGCTACAGTAGGCTGGGCACAGCACAGTCAGTGCTGGGTATTTAAAAAGAAGACTTTTCTTTTTCTCTCCCTCCACTTTGTACATTCACAATGGGAGGGAGGGGAGGGAGGGATGGAGGGCGGGAGGGAGGGAGGGGGTAAATCCTCTTAGTTGATAATGGCGAGTTTTCAAGGGAAAAAAAAAGAAAGTGGTTTGCATCTTACTGACTGGGAAAAGACAACACAACAATTTAATCATTTAGCACTAAGCAGCCCGAGCGATTACAGATGATTACGCTAATGACTGGCAACACGGTTAATAAAAACATACAACCCCATTAGGATTTGATTTACTGTGTAGTCTAGAGAGATATTTATCTGTATTTATCCAAAAAGAAAAAAAACAATCTATCAGCTATGGAGTTAGCTGTCTGTAGTTCCTTCACGGCTGCCATTTGGGAGATGTCATTTCATTCAGGGACCATTAACCCATTTAGTTTAACCACTTCAGCCATTATTTTTAAACTTTAGCTGTTGAAAAATAGCAGATCTACAAGCTCATAGCGCGGCAAATGTGGCGCAAATCTTTGAATATATATTCTTTCAAACGTTTTTTGATTCTGGGGGGTCCCTGGAACAACATATTTTCAGATGGGGTTCGGTGGCCATGATTTCTGGGATCCTAAGTTTGAGAACCGCTGACATAGAAACATAGGTTTTAACTTTTTTCAGAAAAATGTCAGGATTTAGAAGACATTTTGTAGAATCTGGTCTCAGGTCTAAATGGGTTTAAAATAAATACATGAATCCCAAACTGGCAACTAGCCTGCTTGCGCATGTACTAGGGCATAGTAAATCCACTAGTCGACCTTGCTGGTACTAGTTGAAAAAAGAAAAGTTTATTTTTTTTATTTTTTCCCCGATTTTGTAGGCCTCAAGATCAGGTAGATTATAGTTATAGTCACCAATGTACAGTTTTTAAATGTACAAAACTATTTATTTCCAAAAATAAATAAATAATAACTTTTTTTTTTCTTTCTTTTTTTTTACATAATAGGTGGTTAAACAACTAGTCGACTAGTAAACTAGGCAACTAGTCAACTAGTAAAAATGACTAGAAGTGAATGCCCTAGCATGTACGTAGCTATAGAACAAGCAGCATTGACAAGCATACACAACACTGTATATCCGTTTTGCAGTTCACAATAGAGGTCATTTCTAACTCTGTTACACAAACAGGGTTCAGCTGGCATGGTATATACTCGACGGGACTGGCTCTTTCACCCGGCTGGCACATGCTACCACATCCGTTAGCATTCGTTCGTGGAGCCAACAACGCAAAAGGGCATCACGTCCTTGCAGAAGTCTCGCCCGCCCACCCATCGGCATGCATGCCGGCTTGGCCTGTCAACCCACCCTCCAGTGTCAGGTTGCGACATGTCACCCCTGCCAGCCACACTGTATAAGTGCTGCCCCACTCTGCCACTGCATAGATTAACACATTCTGGGCGGGAACCCCTTTTGGTGTTTTAAACATTATGTTATAATTTAGCTATTGAAAAATAGCAGATCTACAAGCTCGTAGCGCGCCACCGAGTGGCGCGCTACGAGCTTGTAGATCTGCTATTTTTGAAAAGTGGTGAAAATGTGGCGCAAATCTTTGAATATATATTTCAGAGCGAACGTTTTTAACTAAAATTTGGCTTCTGGGAGGTCCCTGGAACTACATATTTTGAGATGGGGGTCCGTGGCCCAATAGAGATAATTCTGGGGGTCCTTGACATAAAAAAGGTTGAGCACCACTGACATAGAAACATGGGTTTTTCAGGGGAAAAAAATGTTTTTTGTTTAATCGACCTCAGTCCAAAATGGGTTAAAACAGTGTGTGTGGGCCTAGCGAAAGAAACCATGTAGTTGCTAAAATACATAAAAAAAAAAAAGCATGTGTTTTGCTCACACAGACCATATGCTCCATTTGTGACCCCCTTCTTGTCTCACGTGTCTCTCCACTGACTCTACTCTCCCCGTATTGGTCCACGTCTTTCTGCACTGACCTGCTCTGAAAATAAAGCATACAATTTTTCAAACACTAAAATAATAAATAATGAAAGGGACATAAGTCCAAGGCCGCACAAGTAGAGCCTCTTGCAGCAGAGTACAAACTGTACCGTTCTCAACCATCACCTCCATGGCCTCTACTCCCTCCTCATCCTCCTGTATGAGTGTTTGCTTCACGCTGGGAACCTTGGGAGAGACCAAGTTGTATAGAGACTGTACTCTCCGCTTTGTATACTGTACATAAACATCTCTGTTCTATACATACATACTATAGAACATATCTACAGTATGTGTGTGTTGGTGTTCTATACATACATACTATAGAACATATCTACAGTATGTGTGTGTTGGTGTTCTATACATACATACTATAGAACATATCTACAGTATGTGTGTGTTGGTGTTCTATACATACATACTATAGAACATATCTACAGTATGTGTGTGTTGGTGTTCTATACATACATACTATAGAACATATCTACAGTATGTGTGTGTTGGTGTTCTATACATACATACTATAGAACATATCTACAGTATGTGTGTGTTGGTGTTCTATACATACATACTATAGAACAGATCTACAGTATGTGTGTGTTGGTGTTCTATACATACATACTATAGAACATATCTACAGTATGTGTGTGTTGGTGTTCTATACATACATACTATAGAACAGATCTACAGTATGTGTGTGTTGGTGTTCTATACATACATACTATAGAACATATCTACAGTATATGTGTGTGTTGGTGTTCGTACATGTCTGACAGTCAACCTGTGACATGTCTCGTTGTTTCTATGCATCCATCAACACCTTGACACCAGAATACCTGCCAGTCTCCGGTTGCATCGATCGACATGATAATCATCATTGCGTGCATGAGTGTGTGTGTGTGTGTGTGTGTGGCGTGGGGGCTGGGGGGGGGGTTGTTGTATTTGTTCGTGTCCGGCAGTCATCCTGGCAATATCTTGTCACTCAGTGCATTTATCGACACTTAACACCAGAACACCTGCCACTCTCTCTATACTGGCTGCTTCAACCTCGGAGTGCGTGAGAATGAGAAAAGGCCTGACTTCTTTCAATTCAATTTCTCATCCTGATTGACAGGGCAGATGTCTAGTTGGGGTTGACCTGCTTCTACAGAGCACATCATTACAACAATACCACTGGGTGCCAGGTTGGACAACACACACACAACTCACTCACTCACTCACTCACACACTCACACACTCACACACACACACACAATATCCCCCTATTCATTGAGAGAAAATCAAGTGAAATGCATAGAGAGACAATTCTATCCTCCACATACATTTTTGTCAGCCAGTCCATCCGATGTCTCCTATATGCGTATGTATGGCTGAGACGGCGAAATGGAGAAACATTTCAATGAGAGTATATATATATACCGGTAGCCTATATATACAGTATATAATATAGTATGCATGTGTCTGCGTAGTGCGTACTGTACTGTACTGTACTGTATGCTCAATATCCATTAGACCAAATAGCCTGGGAGAACTGGGGGGGAAAAAAGTGCTTATCTTTAAACAAACCGGTGGAACTCAAATAACTGTGACAGTCAGGCAATTTTACCGATCATAATAATGCGAGAGTGAAACATGACACTGCAAAATGTATAGCGACGGGAGCTAGCGCCACGTGCATAATAATTGACGAATCTATTTATATCCTCGCGGCTGACTTTAGGAAGGGCGACTCTTCTCTGACGAAGTGTCCGGTTACGGCCATGAGCAAGAAGCACGTTGATGATAAGACGGAAGGGCGACTCTTCTCTGACGAAGTGTCCGCTTACGGCCATGAGCAAGAAGCACGTCCATGAGAAGACGGTTACGTCCATGAGCGAGAAGCACGTCGATGATAAGACTGACGAAGTGTCCGGTTACGGCCATGAGCAAGAAGCACGTCGATGATAAGAAGTGTCCGGTTACGGCCATGAGCAAGAAGCACGTCCATGAGAAGACGGCTTGGCTGGAGGAAGCCGTGTTGATTTCGTCGACTAATACTATGACAAAAAAATGTTCGTCGACTAGCTTTTTTTCACTGCCGAAAAGTAAATGGAAACTAAATGACTATGATGACTAAAACTAAGACTAAATATGCTGACAATTTAATCAAGAAATAAAAAGTAGCGTAACATTTTAGGAAGTAAAAGACACTTAAGTCATTTTAGACTTGGTTGCATGCTGAAAATAGCCGATCTACAAGCTCACAACATGTCGCACTGCAACGCATTTTGAGCTTGCAGATCGGCTATTTTCAGCATGCAACCAAGTCTAAAATGACTGTGTAAAATCAGCCATTTCGACAGCATCAAGGTCCGCCAAAACACATTTTAGTCTACTAAATCAACTGTAGATTTAGTAAACTAAAGCTAGACTAACACTAAAACATTCCAGGTCAGACTAAAACCAAATGAAAAATATTCAATAACTAAAATCTAAATGTGCTGTCAAAATCAACCAGCATGAAGAGAGGAAACGAGAGAAAGAGATAGAGAGGAAGTAAAGGCTGAGAGAGGCGTGACAGACAGGTTTTTACTGTGATTGACATCTCAATTTGAGGCGCTTGTGTTCAATTGAGTGTGCGCCGCCACCCTCTGTGGTTGCACCGTCCTAGTAAATTAAACGTCTGCGTGCATGTGTGCGTGCGTGCGTGCGTGCGTGCGTGCGTGCGTGCGAGCGAGGGGGAGGAGGGCTTGGTGGAAGTTACAGAACAGTGTATAATGGCGTGTGATGTGAAATGTAAGCTTACTATAATCCCAATTGTTGTGTTATCATCATCGACTGCCATCCTTTGTTCTCTGGAAATTAAACTCTTGTCACTTCAGCTTTGCTGTATGGGGGGGGGGGGGATAATGGCCATACAGTTATTGCAGCCAAGTTGGCCTACTTTGTAAGAGGAATGTTATGTCACCTATTTTTGGCACATTTATTGGCTTTAATCCAGGCCACATGGGTTGGGTCAGCCGGGCAATGTGGACGAGGCAATATGCTTCATTTTGGGCGAAGGGGGGGAGGTATCCACCACACGACAAATACTAATGTGGATTACATGTTTTACACAAAACCATTTGTCTGGTGTAGACGTGAGCATTTTACCTGAGAGGCTTGTACAGTAGTCCAACCATGGGATAACGTGCAATTTGCTGTCTATGGCTGGGAGAATGAGACTAGCAGGACACTGTCAAAAAGACATCAAGAACTGCCAGCCAGCAAGTTAGGGCTGTGGGAACCAACACACGGG
>NC_136802.1:10756568-10791760 GCF_951216825.1 Electrona antarctica | reverse complement strand
TTCGGTGGGCACCAGGCCACTCTTTTACCTTTAGCTGAGAGTAAGCTTTAACCCATTTTGACCTAATTTTGATTCTAAAAATGTCTTCTACATCCTGACAGTTTTCTGAAAAAGCTGTTTCTATGTCAGTGGTTCTTCGATTTTTCAAAAATAGCAGACCTACAAGCTCGTAGCGCGCCACTCGGTGGCGCGCTATGAGCTTGTAGATCTGCTATTTTTCAATAGCTAAAGCATAACATAATGCTAACACCAAAAGGGGTTCCCGCCCAAAATGAGTTAAATGTTTGATTGCTTCATCTGCAGGTTGGACGTGCCCGAGTGGAGCCCAGTGGAGCTGCCATTTCATGTGATGAAAAAAAGCAAGGTTTGTTTCTGCACAAAGTAAAAAACCAACTGTAATTTACTGCACTGTACTTCAACCACCAACTGGTTTCAGTGAATAAACAGCTACCAACGAGGAGAAGACAAAGGCTTCTCTCTCTCTCTCTCTCTCTCTCTCTGTGCTGGGCTGACAAATACCAGCCTATTCAAATCACGCCATATTTGTGTTGTTGTGCTCAGAGGACACAGAGCTGCACTACGAATGCTTAACCCGTTTTGGGCGGGAACCCCTTTTGGTGTTAGCATTATGTTATGCTTTAGCTATTGAAAAATAGCAGATCTACAAGCTCATAGCGCGCCACGGATGTATGTAGAAGACAATGTAGAAGACATTTTTGTCTCCACCAGGCCGAAGGCATGGGGAGAGAGTATGTTTTGCACTCCGTCCGTGTGTGTGTCCGTCCGTCCGTGTGTGTGTCCTTCCGTCCGTCTGTGTACAGCTAATCTCCGGCACCGTTAACCCGGCCGATGCCAAACTTTGCACACACACTCCCTGGATGCCAACGATGAACCTCTGCCCCACATTTTCCAGAACGGCCAGTTATAGCGCCACCATGAGGCAGCTTTTCACATTTTTGACCTACAACTGCACCGATCTGCGTGAAACGTTGCATGCACACTCCCTAGAGGCCAAGGACAAACCTTTGACCTGCATTTTCCGCATCTGCCTTTTATAGCGCCACCAGGAGGCCGACTTTTGTAAAACACATTTTTTGATATTACTCCTCCAGATTCTGTCCAAAAATCTCACAAATCGTTACACAGTATCTCTATGGTCATGTGCTCAAGTTGGATCTGTCCGATATTTCATATTCCATCCTAATTGGCTATAATTGGCTTTCACAGTTTGCAAGATTGCCCCGTTTTGAACAATAGCCTCAAATCATGAACGCAGCATGCAATTTACGTGAAATCTTTCACACTTTTTCTTACTAGGCTGAGGAATATATCCCACCCTTTTCTCATTGGCCTGTTATAGCGCCACCAACAGGTTGATTTTTGCAAAACACATTTTTGGAACAAAATGCCTCAAATCATAAAAAAAAAAAAGAAACATCCTCCTAAACATCCTTGCCAAACATCACACACACTCCTATCCTCCTGGTGGAGACCTGTGCCCGGAAGGGCACTTTTTCTAGTTAGAATCTGATCTCAGGTCAAAACGGGCTAAACAAAAAAAAGCTGTGAAAATAAGACCTGATTTATTCCACAAAACAAACGTGGGTTAGTTTTTATAGCACGACGAAACTGAAATGACTCACACGGCTGCAGTAATTCATACATAAGAAGTGTCATTCTATACTCCCTGCAGTATGCTGGTTAATGCCACATTAATCCATTCTGGGCGGGAACCCCTTTTGGTGTTTTAAGCATTCTGTTCTACTTTAGCTATTGAAAAATAGCAGATCTACAAGCTCGTAGCGCGCCACTCGGTGGCGCGCTACGAGCTTGTAGGTCTGCTATTTTTGAAAAATGTGGCGCAAATCTTTGAATATATATTTCAGAGCGAACCTTTTTAACTAAAATATTTGCTTCTGGGGGGTCCCTGGAAGTACATATTTTGAGATGGGGGTCCGTGGCCCAATAGAGATAATTCTGGGGGTCCTTGACTTGAAAAAGGTTGAGCACCACTGACATAGAAACATGGGTTTTTCAGAAAAAAAATAGGATTTAGAAGCCTTTTTTGTAATCGACCTCAGTCCAAAATGGGTTAAGTTTGAGCATGTTTGATGTAATAAGACGAGAAGAGAGGGAAAACAGAGGGAATCGGCAGAGGAGGCTTGAGGTTAGAGTGGGAATTTGAAACAGTGATTCATGCCGCAATCTAGACGACTACGGTGCTACCACCTTTATTTGACTACAACACTAAAACATTTAATAAGGTAAACTTGTCATATGAATAACGTCAAACATATCCCCCAGACGCGTGCGCGCATGCACACACACACACACACAGAGAGAGACGCGTGCGCGCATCACGCAGAGAGTGGGAGTATAAAACTGACTGAAATAAAACTTTGAATATGCCCTGGAGTTCAACTATAACCCATTCTGCACGGGAACCCCTTTTGGTAGCTAAATTATAACATAATGTATGTAAAATTATGTTATAATTTAGCTATTGAAAAATAGCAGATCTACAAGTTCATAGCGCGCCACCGAGTGGCGCGCTATGAACTTGTAGATCTGCTATTTTTGAAAAATCTTTAAAATGTGCCTCAAATCTTTCAGAAAATTGTCATGATTTAGAAAACGTTTTTTTTTCTCGACGTCAGGCCTGAATGGGATAAGGAAGAGTGAATGTTTCCTGTGGAAAAAAAAGAAATAATGATTGCAAAAGCAATGAAAAACACATAAAAACTGAATTACCCGTCAGCCCCCCGTCTTTCCTGACTCTCCTCAAGCTCTCTCCGGGGTGCAAACTGCAAACGCTTTCAGAGAGCAAGCAGAGAGAAATCTTCTTCTTGAACTAAAAAGGACTGGCAAACAAACACTTTGTTCTCCCGCCATGCCCGGATATAAAGAGGGAGAAACACGGATCAAGGGAAAGGGACCCATAGAGCGGGCAAGGAAAGGGAAGTTTAGCCCATTTTGGGCGGGAACCCCTTTTGGTGTTAGCATTATGTTATGCTTTAGCTATTGAAAAATAGCAGATCTACCAGCTCATAGCGCGCCACCGAGTGGCGCGCTACGAGCTTGTAGGTCTGCTATTTTTTTTAAATCGAAGAACCACTGACATAGAAACATAGCTTTTTCAGAAAACTGTCAGGATGTAGAAGACATTTTTAGAATCTGATCTCAGGTCAAAAGGGGTTAGTGAAGTGATGGATGGCCGAGTGAAGATCAAGGACTCATGGAGGGCGATTGCAAAGTAGGGAAGGATTGAGGAAAGTTGGAGGAAAGGAGAGCTAGGACGCAGAAAGAACGACGTGGTTTTGGCCTCTTTTCTTCTTGACCCAGTCTGGTATTAATGCTCAGTCGATTGTCGCCTTGTCGTTACCCCCATTTTTATACGACATGGCTCTGCAAGAGGCTGCAGTCTGTCTGTCTGTCTGTCTGGAGCTAATCTTGGAAACTGTTGGACTGATCAGCACCAAACTTTACAGGTATTTATTACATGGCTTGGTTGAATCCTTGATTCTGATTGGTCAATCGCTGAATTCAGCGGTGTGTTATTTCTGGATAACGACCGCTCCGCTCTATAACAGACCGCTGCCTAATCAAACCCACGGAGCACCAGCTGCGCGGGTACGCCCCGCTGATTTACTGCTGTTTCCAACATGACAGCCATGTAAACGGACACACAACGTCATTTGTAGCTAAACATTGCTCTCAAAAATGTTTTTGAAAACATTTGAGCGAGAAATAAACGAAGCAGTACACGAAAATGGATTATATTTGATCAACTCTAGGGATGTCGGTAACGGATAATTTCCCATCCGGTTAGCCGACAGGATTAACCGGGTCATTAACGGATAATTGGTTGATTTTTTTTTTTTTTTAATAGGCTACCCCAAATGTAATATGCATGTATAGGCTACATAATTAAAGTTGGTAGACGAAATGGTATACATTTATTTATGCTCCTTTTAAAAAGACAAACAAAAAAGCAACATTTAACAATATAAATAAATTGTAAATTGTAGGCTTAATCATCAATAAACAACGCATCGCATCTGCATGCATCGCATCTGCGCATCTACAGTACAGATGTCCGCCGGTTCTAGTCCAAAACATAAATAAGTCCAGTCCAGATCTGAGCAGCCTATACATATAAAGCCACTGGACGCATGGGCTAAGCCTTTTTTTATTATTATTAAGGAAGATCAGCATGTCGCCGTGTTCTGTTTGTTGACTTTTCGCTGACGAGAAAACCCTCAAACATCGATAGCACATGGCTAACTTGATAGCCGGGAGGAGGAGGAGGAGGAAGCGGCGGCGGCGGCTGTAAACGTTCTCCCTCCAGGCCATTAATGGATTTAATAATGCCAAGTAGGTCTCTGCATTGATACGGTCGACATGTTGTGTTAATCTCGCCTCGCTGTCACTCGCTTAAGTTTTTACTACCGCAAAGCTATGGTTGTAGCCAACTAGCCATTTGAAGTACAACAGAGAACTTTGGGACAACGACATTGCGGGGGCAGAAAACAGCGCCCGAGCGCTGCTGTTCATGCAGCCTGGAGTGTGACAAGCTGGCCGGCGCAAATAACAGCAATTTTAGGCATGTGTGCAACATGACAACTGTTTTAAAGTATTGTACAGTGACAACTACAGTCTCTGTAATGTTTATGTTGTACTATTACTAAAAACGATCTAAAATAAAAGGGATTTAAGATCAGAACACATTTATTATTATGCAAATTAACCGTAAAGCTGATAAGCATACCCGGATATTTCTTAACGGTCGGCTAACCGGCTAGCCGGTTAACCCCCGACATCCCTAATCAACTCACTTCCTTGTTTTCCGACAGTGCTCCAGCCCTGCATCTGGGCAGACGCAGCCAGCGCGACACTTAAGGAATACTTTTTTTGTTGAGTTTTGGGAATTTATTAATTTATGTTAGGTAGCAATGAAATTAACCACCGAGGCGAAGCCGAGTTGGTTAATCACCCTGAAGTACATCAACATTGATTTGTCACATCTTTTATGAAATTTGAAACATTTAACTTTAATAGTACAATAATATATTAGTTATTATTGGCTAATCAAGCCTGTTTTGGGCTATTGTAAGCTTTCAGCTTAAATTGGGATCCTGTCTAGTGACAACCAGTGTTGAGAAAGGCACTTTAAAGACACTTCAAAAAATAACAGCGTTACTTTACTAGTTTACTAGGATTCTAAATGTTTTCAACGACAACATAGCTTGAAACCTTGGCGCAGGCAAAAAACAGGCTAAAAAATAAACCTGGTTTCAACCCATGGATTGATTTCTTTCAGACTGTCGAAACAACAGACAACTCTAGCATACTGACCTGGGGATACAGAACAAGGTAAAGAATTGAGTCGACAAATAACAAATGACCACACGGTAAGACCGAGTCCCAGCGAGTATAGAGGAGAAGGTCACAGACAGGGAGGGCTGAAGTTGTTGGCTATCTTACAATAAATGCACCACATCTATCTGTGTGTGTGTGTGTGTGTGTGTGTGTGTGTGTGTGTGTGTGTGTGTGTGCACGTCTTTAATCCACGTAATTCGAGAACCGTTCGCCTCACGACTTCAAATTCCCGGCCTTGAGTCGGTTCGCATGCACGGTTGTCCAGAACCGCCACAAAAGGCTCTGCCAGTGGACCTAATAAACGTGAGTCCCCTCACCTGTAGGATTCACAGACTCTGCCTCAGCCAATTGATTACCATGGCAACACCACACCTGCCATTTGATTACTTAACCAGTCCACGTTTCACAGTCAGTTTGCACTCTTCAGACACAGGCATACAGAAAGACACAGATCTCCATGTATGGGCACAAAACGGACACAGACAGGCAGTAAAAACGGGTGCTATAGTATTGCATACTATAGGTCCACAACTTGCATCGTTCCCAAGTAGGGCCGGTGGCCGACGGGCACAGGTCTAGTTCACATAGTCACATTAACCCATTTTGACCTGAGATCAGATTATAAAAATGTCTTCTACATCCTGACAGTTTTCTGAAAAAGCTATGTTTCTATGTCAGTCGTTCTTCGATTTTTCAATAGCTAAAGCATAACATAATGCTAACACCAAAAGGGGTTCCCGCCCAAAATGGGTTAAGTAACCAGTGACGATCACATTTAGCAATTTGTGTGCCCAAGACGTCCACAGACGTCCTGGGAATTACCGCTATGTGGTGCCCAGGACGTCTGTGGACGTCTTTTGTGATTTTTATAAAAAATAAAAAAAATGTCAAAAATAACATTGGGCACCCTGGGTCACTATTTTGAAAATGTTGAAAGGGCACACAATGTGTTAAACGAGTCAACGTGAGCAACTCGAATATACAGATTTTGGAACTAGTTACCACAAGAGGTAGCTGCGCTACATAACACAGTACTTTATAACATGTTAGTTCCAACACTGGTGATAACTGATAACCCGATGGCTCACACAGGCCAGCCTATGTAACTGCAAAGACTGTCGCAGAGCGGGCTGGTGGCCCGCCCGGTGCCGCTTGATTCACACCAAACACTCTAATCCAGTGGTTTTCAACCAGTGGTCTTTGAGGAGGTTCCATGTGGTCCACAGCTAAATGATGGAGAGTTGGTAACAAAAAGGACCCTTATAGATCTTCGACTCTTGAGTGTGTAAGATGACACCAAATGGACCCTTATATAGATATTTAACTCTTGGATTTTAACTCAAGAGTTAAATTATTGTTAAATATCTGCATCACTTAATTTACAAGAAGTCTACACAATTAGAGAAGAATTGTTATTTTGATCAACGCGTGCCTGTTATCTCTCCTAATGGCACCAACAACAATACAGCATGGAAGATTGTGGACGAAGATCTTATCCAACGATAACAAAATATTCTTTAGTTTTGGGGTCCGAGATGGGCTATAAAATGTCATCAAATGGTGGTTCCGTGGCTCAAATGCCAGAGAAATAATGGGCCTTGATGTGAAAGGGGTTGAAAACCCCTGCTACTCTAATGGGATTATCCCTCCTGTGTCCAAGTCCACTGGCACGGTGTCAGCTCTCCTTCTGCCTGCACGGGGCTTCCCGGAGCGGACGGAGACCAGTGGCGGATCAGATGTCTGCCCGTCTATACGCTTGTTGGGTGGGCGGTATAGTGGGGGGGGGGATGGTGTTTGACAATCGTGTTTGCAAGCATTTGTGTTGTGTTCATATATTTACGGTGCAGTGCGTGTCGTATATGTATGCTGCACTGTATATCCCATGCCAGCATATGGCCCCAGCAGGAGGGCCTGCTGAGGACAAAGCAGATTGTTGTTCTGCACTCCAAACCTGCCCATCCATCACAGCCTAGCAGGGAGCCTGCAAGCTCAGGAGGTGTGTGTGTGTGCATGTGCGTATGCGTGTGTGTGTGTGTGTGTGTGTGTGTGTGTGTGTGTGTGTGTGTGTGTGTGTGTGTGTGTGTGTGTGTGCGCGCGCTCGTGCGTCTGTTGAGTTTGTGTTAGACTGAACCAGAGAGTTAGACTGAACCAGCACATCTGTCCCTGTGGGTGGGTATAAGCTGTGAATATACGCACGCACGCACGCACGCACGCACGCACGCACGCACGCACGCATGCATGCACGCACACACACGCACACACACACACACACGCACACACACACACAGAGCTGTGTTTATGTCCGAACCATATCCTGCAGGTTTAAAGAGTGAGCCAGGTGGATTTGTGAGCCCAGGTGAATTGCGCGGGCACTGCAACTCTCAGATGAATATTTAATGGCACGCTTGAACTTGAAGCGACGAGGTTAAGCTTCGTGCGAGTGGTTACAAGTGCAGTCCAAGCTGAACATGAGGTTTGAGCTTACTGTAAATCGCTCTGGATTAAGAGCGTCTGCTAAATGCCTAAATTGTAAATTGTAATCGTGTGGTATGGATGCCATGCAGTTATACCCATTCAGGACGGGAACCCCTTTTGGTGTTTTATGCAAGCTCGTAGCTTGTAGATCTGCTATTTTTCAATAGCTAAAGCATAACATAACACTTAAAACACCAAAAGAGATTCCCGCCCAGAATGGGTTAACCTATCATCTGGTTTGGAATAGTAACGCTTTTAGAGAGAGTTGAGACGTGACAGCGCAAAGTAGTAATGGAAGATTATACCTTGTGGTTTTTGGGGGGATATGGAAGGCGGGGCTTTTCAGAGTAAAATCTGCCTCATCTGCTGGTATTTATTTACTTTTTGACGGTGGGGGGGAGGGTGCGGGGAGGTTGAGTCTCAAAAGCCTTCGCTAATTATTTTCCTATGCAGAATAGTGGCATTTCACTTCAGCACATTAAGCTAAATATCACAACATACTTAACTCCAGTTCCACCTCTGACACCTCTGCTAGTATGCGGGGGGAGAAACTAAAACTAAATCCCTGGCACAATGAGCAGGCCTTGACAGCCATGCGTATAAAGACAGATGATAATTCCAAATAATAGCTTAATAATTATCTTGGAGCTGAGACGGGGCAAGAGCACATTAAAGGGAATCACATTAAAACGCTGGTAGCTATGAGAGTTAGCCAGCGGAGGGAGGCCGGCTTCAAACATTCATTATTTCGCTGAGAATGCATGGCTGCAGTGAAGAGGGCACACTAGGGGGGCAGAAATCAACCAGAAAGCAAGCAGTGGTCGCTGCCTATAGCGGGAGGGCATGTGAGGATAGGAACAGTAATTAGAAGACACTTAGATCTCTGAGCTTTGCCGCTTGCGTCCAGACGCTATTAACCCATTTCAGGCGCGAACCCCTTTTGGTGTTAGCATTATGTTATGCTTTAGCTATTGAAAAATAGCAGATCTACAAGCTCATAGCGCGCCACCGAGTGGCGCGCTACGAGCTTGTAGGTCTGCTATTTTTGAAAAATCGAAGGACGACTGACATAGAAACATAGCTTTTTCAGAAAAAAGTCGGGATGTAGAAGACATTTTTAGAATCTGATCTCAGGTCAAAATGGGTTAAAGGGTGTTCATTACATCGTGTTTCTTTGTTCGCACAATCACATTCAGTTGAGGTGAATACAATGCACCTGCCGCTCGCATCACAATTTGTTTTTAATAAATTGCAATAGCACACAGACGTGGGCGCACATGATTTCGCCCCGTGGTCTTTCCACAAAGCGGTGAAAACTCCCAGACATAAGCCCCCCGCCTTGGGCAGTAAATCTAGCCTGCAGCCAATCCCATGGAGCCATGGGGTACCAACAGGCTGGGACACCGCCCTAACAGGAACAAATTATCCCTGTCCTGCCATGACTTATTGAAAACCCTGCCGAGATGGATGAGCCAGAGGAACAGAAGTGCATATACCATAGCATTTCAATGGAGGCTTAAAAAAATGGAGGGAGATATGCATCATACTCAATGAGAGTGAGAGTCCCAGAAGCAAACTCCCAAATGATGACTATGATTAATCATTTGAATCATCAGCTTCAAACGGTGGTCAGCTGACACCACAGCGGGCCTGGAGTCTCAGTGGCGTGCTGTTATGCTCATACTGTATATCTGAAGAGATTTATGTGGTGCGGAGATGCTGTCAGAAACGAACAGGTCCACTCTGCTGGTTTGAGTCCACTGGGAGATGTGTAGAGTACAGTAGCCGTTTGCTTTATCCCTTCAAAGCTAAAATAATTAAATAAAAAAAGAAACGATTCCAGCACTGCCCCATTTAACCCATTGATGCCTGGTGCAACCTATACGTTGTTCTACCCTTGATGCCGGCGCTCTCTCTGTGTCTCATCAGCTATTGTTAGAATTTAGCTATTGAAAAATAGCAGATCTACAAGCTCATAGCGCGCCACCGAGTGGCGCGCTATGAACTTGTAGGTCTGCTATTTTTTTTAAAACATAACTATTTAAAAAAATAATGAATCAAAATTTGAAGGTTTTCAGAAACCTTAGGTCAGGCCCTAGAAGGCGTTCCCAGATTCAGCCTCAGGTATCAATGGGTTAACAATAGACATTTCCTCTCCAGGGGAGGATTTCTCGGGATTGAAGATGGCTTAACTCCCAATCACAATATCTGGGCGTTAATACCATTTTATTTTTCACACTGTCCTTTATTCCTGTGTGTTATGACCACTACTAACCAATCAGCATGGAGCAGCCCAATAGCCAATTGGAGCTATAGTTCACGTTGTTGTCGTCGTCATCACTGATGGATTTAGTACAGAGGATCACAATTGAAACCAGTCTCTATAGGTTTCTTTTGCGTTATACAATTAGCACAAGCTTTGACTGTACTAAATGTATTCATTCAATCAAACTGGCTGGTCACAAGCAAAGTTCACCCCAAAGTTAAGCTGCAGTCAGTTGTTCAGATGGTAACCGCAAGGTTGCCAGTTCGAACCCGAGTTAGTGTCGAAGTGTCCTTGAGCAAGACACTGAACCCCTAATTGCTCCTGATGTGCTGGCTAGTGCCTTGCATGGTTTCCGCTGCCATCGGTGTGTGCATGTGTGTGAATGAAATGCACAGTCTATGTAAAGCGCCTTGCATAAAGACGCTAAACAAATGCACCATTTTATTCTGTATGTCTATGCTCCCACTCCAATCTGTCTGTCTCCACACCACGCACTGATGCTTCAAAAACACACGTTCAACTATTAATGAACTTTCCTCCCATGCTATCTCTTCCAGTTATGCCTTTCATGTTCCCGGAGCTTTTTTTTTATGTTCCCCAATGCGTATGCATTAAGCGTCCTTTCATCCATCAATCCCAAACGGATAGACCAGTACCACAGCGAGGTCACAGGAAGAACAGAGACAGGTCGAGGAGAGAGAACCAGAAAGAACCAGAGGGAATTAGAGAGAAACAGAGTGTGAGAGAGAGAGAGAGAGAGAGAGATCAGCTGACATTCTCTCTTTCTCTTTATTATCTTTGGCCCATGGATCCCCCCGAGCCACCCCCCCCCCCCCCCTCTTCTCCAGCCATTCCTGTGAGTCAGCTTTAATCCATTTAGGTCTGACATAAAAAAAACGTTTGCTCTGAAAGTTATTCAAAGATTTGTGCCGCATTTTTACGATTTTTCAAAAATAGCAGACCTACAAGTTCATAGCGCGCCACTCGGTGGCGCGCTATGAACTTGTAGATCTGCTATTTTCCAATAGCTAAAGTATAACAGAATGCTTGAAACACCAAAAGGGGTTCTCGCCCAAAATGGGTTAACCCATTTAGACCTGAGGCCGATTCGACAAAATGTCTTCTAAATCTTTCGCCTTTATTTCTTTTTTTATAGAGGGACAGACAGTAGGCTGACAGGAAATGGGGGAGAGAGATGGGGGAGTGACATGCAGTAAAGGCCGTCGGGATCGGGAGTCGAACCCGCGGCACACTGCCAGACTCGGGCTACCGGCCAAGGTGCCTGGACCGCTGAGCCACGGCCCAGGCCATGTCTTCTAAATCTTGACAGTTTTCTATATCAGTGGTGCTCAAACTTTTTCATGTCAAGGAGACCCAGAATTATCTGTATTTGGCCGCCGACCCCCATCTGAAAATATGTTGTTCCAGGGAACCCCCAGAAGCAAAGATGTGAGTTAAAAACGTTCACTGTGAAAGAATATATATTCCAAGATTTGTACACATTTCACGATTTAAACAATGCTTAAAACACAAAAAGGGCCCGGGGTTCCTGTCCTGAATGGGTTAAGAAAGAGGGGGTTAGCCTGGGGGACTTTGGGTCCCATTTGGAGACACTGATCTGGGCTTTGACTGCATCCAGGCTCAAGCTCCCTCCAGTGTGAGTGAAAGGGATAATCACGGAGCTTTTGGATCCCCCTGCACTCCCGGGGCCCCGGCCGACCGCGCCGCCGTCTGGCTCGCTCGCTCGCTGTCCAGACGTCACACTGATTGCAGGCACAGGAGCCGCGGCTGAAACCCTGGCTAATGACAGCGAAGCATCTACAGCCAAGGCTGACGGAGCCATTAACACATTTTGAGCGGGAACCCCTTTTGGTGTTAGCATTATGCTATGCTTTAGCTATTGAAAAATAGCAGATCTACAAGCTCATAGCGCGCCACCGAGTGGCGCGCTACGAGCTTGTAGGTCTGCTATTTTTTGAAAAATCGAAGAACGACTGACATAGAAACATAGCTTTTTCAGAAAACTGTCAGGATGTAGAAGACATTTTTAGAATGTGATCTCAGGTCAGAATGGGTTAAATGGAACCACCGGGGGTGGGTGTGTGGGGGGATTGGAAAGGGGGCCGGTGCAGGGGGCTTACACCAGGCCGTGTAATTTGTATGCATGTATACCAGTAGTAGCAGGGGAACAGGGGGTAGCAGGGGAACAGGGGGCGAACGTTGAGACACGTAAGCTTGTCGGACTGTGACAGTGATTACTTAACCCATTGATGCCTGGTGCAACCTATACGTTGTTCTACCCTTGATGCCGGCGCTCTCTCTGTGTCTCATCAGCTATTGTTATAATTTAGCTATTGAAAAATAGCAGATCTACAAGCTCATAGCGCGCCACCGAGTGGCGCGCTATGAACTTGTAGGTCTGCTATTTTTGAAAAAACATAACTATTTAAAAAAATAATGAATCAAAATTTGAAGGTTTTCAGAAACCTTAGGTCAGGCCCTAGAAGGCGTTCCCAGATTCAGCCTCAGGTATCAATGGGTTAATGGAGTTCTTGGAAAACGTTTTTTCCCCCCATGGCTACCTGCAGTGCTTTATGTGGGAAGCAAAAAAATGCAAATTACGTGGATAATCCCACGGGGATGGTTTTTCAATATGCAACAGGGCAAGCGTACGTGGACCCCCCCCCCCCCCCCCTCTTTCCCCCACCGCCCACAGCCCCTTAACTGCTCAGTGCGACACAGAGTTCACGTAATGAGTATAACCTGTCTTTCAACCACATACCACGTACATGGCTGCACGTTGAAAGCATGTTATTACCATGGGGGCCGTGTGTTAACGCGGAAACTGAGTGAATGTCACGTGCGCCGTTCTGTCATTACTATCAGAAGAATCTAATAAGCGTGTGCGTACAGACGGAGCTGACAACTCCCGAGGCGACAGTATATAGTGAGGCAGAGACGTATGTGGAAGAAACGGCTGCAGTCACCTTTGAGGTTCACCTCTCATGCAGCCTCACTGCTCCGTACGTGATAAGGAGGCGGTTAACCCACTTAGGGCTGGAACGCAAAAGTGTCACCTTAGCTTGTGACTTTAGCTTTAAACATTATTTTAAACTTTACCTACCTAAAATAGCAGATCTACAAGCTCATAGGGAGTGCCGCGCTACGAGCACGTACATCTTCAATTTTGGAAAATAATCATGAAAATGTGGCACAAATCTTTGAATGTATATATTCTTTCACAGCAAATGTTTTTTAACTCGTAACTTTGCTTCCATGAGGGGTCCCTGTAACAACATCATTTTCAGATGGGGGTTGGCTGCCAATTACGGGTTCCGGACGGAATTCCGACGGACATTAGTCTGACTACCGCTCCAACATGCCGGTCGAATGACCGTCGGACCAAAACACATGTCGGAACTTAAGTACTGCACCCGCCAATTTACATTTTTTGGGGTCCTCAACATGTAATAGTTTGAGGACCACCGACACAGACACACAACGTTTTTCAGAAAACTCTCAGGATTTCAGAAGACATTTTATAGAATCTGGTCTCAGTCCTGAATGTGTTAAAGCAACGTGTCAGAGATAAGAGGGAACCAAACGCTGTCCATCATCTAACACGGACGACAGGAGAGAAAACGATCAGGGTTGGGCAGAGGAGAGAGATGTAGCAAGAGAGGAGGGGAAACAAAGGATGGAGTAATAAACCTGAGCAAGGGAGTAGGTGGAACATCTTGGTATGAATCACTTTCTGTACTCCGTGCCCAGAATGAACATGAGGAAGCCTATACAGTATAAGGAGAGGTGAGGACAAGAGAGGGGGAGAGAAGGTGATGTGAGGTGGAGGCCCTATCGACTGAGGATGCATAGGTGGGTATAGCCTGCAGCAAAGACACCTATTTCGGTATTGAATATGCATATTCAATGCATTCCACTATAGAGGGTATGCGCATGCATAAAGTGAATGGAAAATCGAGTGGCAAATCGAGTGGCAAAGTGACAGGCAAAGTGAGTTTAACATTGTTTAATGTCGTTTAATGCAATCAGATATGACTTTTCTGTTTGGATGTATGGGCTGTCAAGGCCAGAAAGTAGTTTTTAGCCCATCAGTAGGCGTTCCTGCATAACTTCCTGGTTTGATGATGATGTCACACGCATACCCTCTATAGGGCCACAGAAAGGCCAGGCCTTGACCAATCAGGTTTTGATGACGACGGGACGGGCCACTCACGATGCACCGTTCCAGACAGTGGCGGAACGGGTTGGCCGGAGAACGGTGTGAAAAAAAATCGGACCAGTCTGAAGTGAGTGGTGCTGTACTGTACTGTACTGTACTGTACTGTACTGTACTGTACTGTACTGTACTGTACTGTACTGTACTGTACTGTACTGTACTGTACTGTACTGTACTGTACTGTACTGTACTGTACTCCCTGGCCTGTGTGTGTGTATGTGTCTGTGTGTTAGGCTGTGCAACAGTGACACTTGGTGGTGAACAAACGCTATTTCCGTGCTCGGACACAGGGACAGACCCAGCCACACACATAGCTGTCTATAGGAGTGGTTGCACCACTCAAAAAAAAGGGAAGAGCTTTTAGAGGAGAAAGATAAAGGAGCACGTGCACTTTTGGGGGGATTTGTGCCGTTAGAAAAACAGACTTCAAACATTGTGGAATTGGGGCAGTATTATGTGCGCTGTGCGGAGGACCAGACAGAGCGGGCAGGGTGGTGATAGCTTTCTTCCTAGCTGGCGCATCCTGCCAAGCGTGGTGGCAGCTACAGTAGGCTGGGCACAGCACAGTCAGTGCTGGGTATTTAGCCCATTTTGGGCGGGAACCCCTTGTGGTGTTAGCATTATGCTATGCTTTAGCTATTGAAAAATAGCAGATCTACAAGCTCGTAGCGCGCCACTGCTATTTTTGAAAAATCGAAGAACGACTGACATAGAAACTGCTTTTTCAGAAAACTGTCAGGATTCAGAAAACATTTTTAGAATCTGATCTCAGGTCAAAATGGGTTAAAAAGAAGACTTTTCTTTTTCTCTCCCTCCACTTTGTACATTCACAATGGGAGGGAGGGAGGGGAGGGAGGGATGGAGGGCGGGAGGGAGGGGGTAAATCCTCTTAGTTGATAATGGCGAGTTTTCGAGGGAAAAAAAAAGAAAGTGGTTTGCATCTTACTGACTGGGAAAAGACAACACAACAATTTAATCATTTAGCACTAAGCAGCCCGAGCGATTACAGATGATTACGCTAATGACTGGCAACACGGTTAATAAAAACATACAACCCCATTAGGATTTGATTTACTGTGTAGTCTAGAGAGATATTTATCTGTATTTATCCAAAAAGAAAAAAACAATCTATCAGCTATGGAGTTAGCTGTCTGTAGTTCCTTCACGGCTGCCATTTGGGAGATGTAATTTCATTCAGGGGCCATTAACCCATTTAGTTTAACCACTTCAGCCATTATTTTAAACTTTTAAGCTGTTGAAAAATAGCAGATCTACAAGCTCATAGCGCGGCAAATGTGGCGCAAATCTTTGAATATATATTCTTTCACAGCGAACGTTTTTTGATTCTGGGGGATCCCTGGAACAACATATTTTCAGATGGGGTTCGGTGGCCAATTTCATATGATTTCTGGGGTCCTAAGTTTGAGAACCGCTGACATAGAAACATAGGTTTTTTTCAGAAAACTGTCAGGATTTTTTTTTTTTTAAATATATTTTTATTTGGTTTTTAACATTTTAAAGAACAAAACATTTCATTTCCCCACACCTTCCCCCCCCAGCATAAATACAAATACATCATTGTCCTCTTTCTCTGTCACGTCTCTGTACACTTCATACTGTTTCCTCACATGAAAGGTATTGGATAATAGCAACAATAATTACTGCAACAACAAAAAATAACGAGTACATATATAAATATACACACCAGCCAAAGGAGATTAAGAATAAAGAGAGAGACAGCTTCAGGATAGACTTCGATAGACTTCAGTGAGGAGATCGACACCCTCTGCCAAGAGGATCCTATTTTATTATTTTCTCAGTGAGTGTCAGGATTTAGAAGACATTTTGTAGAATCTGGTCTCAGGTCTAAATGGGTTTAACCCATTTTGGGCAGGAACCCCTTTTGGTGTTTTCATCATGTTATGCTTTAGCTATTGAAAAATAGCAGATCTACAAGCTCATAGCGCGCCACCAAGTGGCACGCTATGAGCTTGTAGGTCTGCTATTTTTGAAAAATCGAAGAACGACTGACATAGAAACATAGATTTTTCAGAAAACTGTCAGGATGTAGAAGACATTTTGTAGAATCTGATCTCAGGTCAAAATGGGTTTAAAATAAATACATGAATCCCAAACTGGCAACTAGCCTGCTTGCTCATGTACGCAGCTATAGGACAAGCATACACTACACTGTATATCAGTTTTGCAGTTCACAATAAAGGTAATTTCTATACTCTGTTACACAAACAGGGTTCAGCTGGCATGGTACAGTATACTCGACGGGACTGGCTCTTTCACCCGGCTGGCACATGCTACCACATCCGTTAGCATTCGTTCGTGGAGCCAACGCAAAAGGGCATCGCGTCCTTGCAGAAGTCTCGCCCGCCCGCCCCATCGGCATGCATGCCGGCTTGGCCTGTCAACCCACCCTCCAGTGTCAGGTTGCGACATGTCACCCCTGCCAGCCACACTGTATAAGTGCTTCCCCACTCCTCCACTGCATAGATTAAAACAGTGTGTGTGGGCCTAGCGAAAGAAACCATGTAGTTGCTAAAACACATAAAAAAAAAAGCATGTGTTTTGCTCACACAGACCATATGCTCCATTTGTGACGCCCTTCTTGTCTCACGTGTCTCTCCACTGACTCTACTCTCCCCTTATTGGTCCACGTCTTTCTGCACTGACCTGATCTGAAAATAAAGCATACAATCTTTCAAACACTAAAATAATAAATAATGAAAGGGACATAAGTCCAAGGCCGCTCAAGTAGAGCCTCTCGCAGCAGAGTACAAACTGTACCGTTCTCAACAATCACCTCCATCATGGCCTCTACTCCCTCCTCATCCTGTCTGTGTGTTTGCTTCACACTGGGAACCTTGGGAGAGACCAAGTTGTATAGAGACTGTACTCTCCGCTTTGTATACTGTACATAAACATCTCTGTTCTGTACATACATACTATAGAACATATCTACAGTATGTGTGTGTTGGTGTTCTATACATACATACTATAGAACATATCTACAGTATGTGTGTGTTGGTGTTCTATACATACATACTATAGAACATATCTACAGTATGTGTGTGTTGGTGTTCTATACATACATACTATAGAACAGATCTACAGTATATGTGTGTTGGTGTTCTATACATACATACTATAGAACATATCTACAGTATGTGTGTGTTGGTGTTCTATACATACATACTATAGAACATATCTACAGTATGTGTGTGTTGGTGTTCTATACATACATACTATAGAACAGATCTACAGTATGTGTGTGTTGGTGTTACATACATACTATAGAACATATCTACAGTATGTGTGTGTTGGTGTTCTATACATACATACTATAGAACATATCTACAGTATGTGTGTTGGTGTTCTATACATACATACTATAGAACATATCTACAGTATGTGTGTGTTGGTGTTCTATACATACATACTATAGAACATATCTACAGTATGTGTGTGTTGGTGTTCTATACATACATACTATAGAACATATCTACAGTATATGTGTGTGTTGGTGTTCTATACATACATACTATAGAACATATCTACAGTATGTGTGTGTTGGTGTTCTATACATACATACTATAGAACATATCTACAGTATGTGTGTGTTGGTGTTCTATACATACATACTATAGAACATATCTACAGTATGTGTGTGTTGGTGTTCTATACATACATACTATAGAACATATCTACAGTATGTGTGTGTTGGTGTTCTATACATACATACTATAGAACATATCTACAGTATGTGTGTGTTGGTGTTCTATACATACATACTATAGAACATATCTACAGTATGTGTGTGTTGGTGTTCTATACATACATACTATAGAACATATCTACAGTATGTGTGTGTTGGTGTTCTATACATACATACTATAGAACATATCTACAGTATATGTGTGATGTTGGTGTTCGTACATACATACTATAGAACATATCTACAGTATGTGTGTGTTGGTGTTCTGTACATACATACTATAGAACATATCTACAGTATGTGTGTGTTGGTGTTCTATACATACATACTATAGAACATATCTACAGTATGTGTGTGTTGGTGTTCGTACATGTCTGACAGTCAACCTGTGACATGTCTCGTTGTTCTATGCTTTCATCGAAACCTTAAACCATTTTGACCTGAGATCAGATTCTAAAAATGTCTTCTACATCCTGACAGTTTTCTGAAAAAGCTGTTTCTATGTCAGTCGTTCTTCGATTTTTCAAAAATAGCAGACCTACAAGCTCGTAGCGCGCCACTCGGTGGCGCGCTATGAGCTTGTAGATCTGCTATTTTTCAATAGCTAAAGCATAACATAATGCTGACACCAAAAGGGGTTCCCGCCCAAAATGGATTAACACCAGAATACCTGCCAGTCTCCGGTTGCATCGATCGACATGATAATCATCATTGCGCGCATGAGTGTGAGTTTGTGTGTGTTTGTGTGTGTGTGCGTGGGGGCGGTTGTATTTGTACTTGTCTGGCAGTCATCCTGGCAATATCTTGTCACTCAGTGCATTTATCGACACTTAACACCAGAACACCTGCCACTCTCTCTATACTGGCTGCTTCAACCTCTCGGAGTGCGTGCGAATGAGAAAAGGCCTGACTTCTTTCAATTCAATTTCTCATCCTGATTGACAGGGCAGATGTCTAGTTGGGGTTTGACCTGCTTCTACAGAGCACATCATTACAACAATACCACTGGGTGACACACACACACACACACACACACACACACACACACACACACACACACACACACACACACACACACACACACACACACACACACACACACACACACACACACACACACACACACACACACACACACACACACACACACACAATATCCCCCTATTCATTGAGAGAAAATCAAGTGAAATGCATAGAGAGACAATTCTATCCTCCACATACATTTGTCAGCCAGTCCATCCGATGTCTCCTATATGCGTATATATGGCTGAGACGGTGAAATGGATAAACATTTCAATGAGAGTATATATATACCGGTAGCCTATATATATAGTATATAATATAGTATGCATGTGTCTGCGTAGTGTACTGTATGCTCAATATCCATTAGACCAAATAGCCTGGGAGAACTGTGGGGGGGAAAAAGTGCTTATCTTTAACCGATTTTGGGCGGGAACCCCTTTTGGTTTTAAGCATTCTGTTCTACTTTAGCTATTGAAAAATAGCAGATCTACAAGCTCATAGCGCGCCACCGAGTGGCGCGCTACGAGCTTGTAGGTCTGCTATCTTTGAAAAGTCGTGGTCCTTGACATGAAAATGTTTGAGAACGACTGACATGGGTTTTTCAGAAAACTGTCAGGATTCAGTAGAATCAGTCTCGGTCGAAATGGTTTAAACAAACCGGTGGAACTCAAATAACTGTGACAGTCAGGCAATTTTACCGATCATAATAATGCGAGAGTGAAACATGACACTGCAAAATGTATAGCGACGGGAGCTAGCGCCACGTGCATAATAATTGACGAATCTATTTATATCCTCGCGGCTGACTTTAGGAAGGGCGACTCTTCTCTGACGAAGTGTCCGGTTACGGCCATGAGCAAGAAGCACGTCGATGATACGGCCACGTCGATCATACGGCCATGAGCAAGAAGCACGTAGATGAGAAGACTGACGAAGTGTCCGGTTACGGCCATGAGCAAGAAGCACGTCGATGAGAAGACGGCTTGGCTGCAGGAAGCTGTGTTGATTTTGTCGACTAATACTATGACGTTTTTTTCACTGCCGAAAAGTAAATGGAAACTAAATGAAAACTATAAGCTATGATGACTGAAACTAAGACTAAATATATTGACAGTAAAAGTAGCGTAAAATGTTAGGAAGTAAGTTTAATCCTGAATCTGAGCATGCTAGACATGATTCCCGACGCAGCTGGGTTGTTAAGTATATTTATTATTAGGAACCATGTGTGGGTGCACTGCCACGTCCATTATGTTGAAAAAACATACACTTAAGTCATTTTAGACTTGGTTGCATGCTGAAAATAGCCGATCTACAAGCTCACAACATGTCGCGCTGCAACGCATTTTGAGCTTGCAGATCGCGCTATTTTCAGCATGTGTAAAATCAGCCATTTCGACAGCATCAAGGTCCGCCAAAACACATTTTAGTCTACTAAATCAACTGTAGATTTAGTAAACTAAAGCCTAGACTAACACTAAAACATTCCAGGTCAGACTAAAACTAAATGAAAAACTATTCAATAACTAAAATCTAAATTTTCTGTCAAAATCAACCAGCATGAAGAGAGGAAACGAGAGGAAGTAAAGGCTGAGAGAGAATAAAAAAGACGAGACAGACAGGTTTTTACTGTGATTGACATCTCAATTTGAGGCGCTTGTGTTCAATTGAGTGTGCGCCGCCACCCTCTGTGGTTGCACCGTCCTACTAAATTAAACGTCTGCGGGCGTGTGAGCGTGCGTGCGTGCGTGCGTGCGTGCGTGCGTGCGTGCGTGCGTGCGTGAGAGAGAGAGGGGGAGGAGGGCTTGGTGGAAGTTACAGAACAGTGCATAATGGCGTGTGATATGAAATGTAAGCTTACTATAATCCCAATTGTTGTGTTATCATCATCGACTGCCATCCTTTGTTCTCCGGAAATTAAACTCTTGTCACTTCAGCTTTGCTGTATGGGGGGGGGGGGGGGGGGGGGGGGGGGGATAATGGCCATACAGTTATTGCAGCCAAGTTGGCCTACTTTGTAAGAGGAATGTTATGTCACCTATTTGTGGCACATTTATTGGCTTTAATCCAGGCCACATGGGTTGGGGCAGCCGGGCAATGTGGACGAGGCAATATGCTTCATTTTGGGTGAAGGGGGGAGGTATCCACCACACGGCAAATACTAATGTGGATTACATGTTTTACACAAAACCATTTGTCTGGTGTAGACGTGAGCATTTTACCTGAGAGGCTTGTACAGTAGTCCAACCATGGGATAACGTGCAATTTGCTGTCTATGGCTGGGAGAATGAGACTAGCAGGACACTGCCAAAAAGACATCAAGAACTGCCAGCCAGCAAGTTAGGGCTGTGTGAACCAACACACGGGCACCGGTCACGAGGACGTCCCACACTGACATATGTGGAAGTACTCAGGAAAGACGCAGGAGCGCAAAGCACCAACGAGCTGGCCAGATGGAGGGCTCGTCTGAGGACGACCGAGAGAGAGAGAGGTGACAATGACTGCAGTCTCCTATGAATAGTTGTGGACTTGAGAATGCAGATAGACGTTACGTTCCCCAGGTTCTATGTTCCCCACCCCGCAAAAAAGGTTCCTTGTTACCCACTTAATATAAACCTAAACCCTAAACTAACAGACCCTAAAACTAACAGACAAACCTCCCCGACAATATCGCAGAGACCTTTTGCTTAGGCTGCGAGAGGTGGTATTCATCCTGGCACAGGACCCACGTACCCCAGCCCTCCTCCTCGCGCCCTTGCCCACCGCGCTCTGCCCTCGACATGCCCACTGTCTCTGCACTGGGGTGTTGGGGCAGCTGGCAGGTCCTGTCCTCAGTGTCCTCCACACAATGATTACAGAAAGAACAGGCCCTTGACAACGCGCCGTAAGCCAACGATGCTGTGCAAAGTGTCGCCGGGTGCCAAGCCGTGTCTGTCTGGCCGTCACGGCCCCCTGAGCGCCCAGCGGTTCCTGTTGCCGGGACCGAAACAAGCGCAAAAAACAAAGAGTCTTAATCCATTGAGACCTGGAACGCATCCATGTCACGTTAGCGTTTAACCACATTAACCATTAACCCATTTTGGGGCGGGAACCCCTTTTGGTGTTTTAAACATTGTTATAATTTAGCTATTGAAAAATAGCAGATCTACAAGCTCATAGCGCGCCACCGAGTGGCGCGCTATGAACTTGTAGATCTGCTATTTTTGAAAAATCGTTAAAATGTGCCTCAAATCTTTCCGAAAATTGTCATGATTTAGAAAACTTTTTTTTTTTTAAATTTCGACGTCAGGCCTGAATGGGTTAACTGCAATCGGTCATACTATAGGCATCATCAGTGCCGAGTTTGTTGACAGAAAAAGAACCTCTTGTTAATTGGTGTCTTTGTGTGTAGCAGATGGTACACAGGTTCTAAAGCTTCCTGGACCGCCGCCTAGCTGAGGTGTGTGTGTGTGTGTGTGTTTGATAGCAGCCAAGTATTCCCATAGTCTAGAAACCCAACAAAACGTCTGTGAAAGACAACACTGGCAGAAGTCATCAGTTGCCGTGGAAGAAGTACTGTAGGCCTATACTCTACTTGAATAGCAGTACCGCACGGTTCAAATATGTACTCAAAAGTCCTTCATTCAAAGTTTAACTTGATTAAAAGTATCGGTATACTTTACAGAACCAAACCATAAATGTGCAGAATGGCTTATTAAATATTACTAGATCGGTGCCTGCAGGCTGTAGAGCACCATGTCCATGAAGAAGGAAGTTGGAGATCCTTGTCCCACCCGGTTATGCAATTACTACCATTTTGTCTGTGTCCCTTTTATGCCCATATATGGAGAATTCTGTATCCGTCTCTCTGTGGCCCTTTATTCCTATATATGGAGTTCTGTGTCGGGCATGACCAAATATGAAGTGTGTTGCCTAATCTCAATGTGACGTCATGGAATGCACAGGTGAGGTGATTTAGACTCATTAGGTCCACTGGCAGAGCCTGACCAGAGCCTTTAGTGATGGTTCTGGACAACCGTGTACCCGACCGACTCAACTCGGTGGGGTGAATGGTTCTTGAGTTACAGACGTACACACGTCGTACATACAGAGACGTGGTGCATTTATAGAATTGGATTGGAATCAGAAACTAAATGTATCACAATTTAGTCATAAATGTTTGTTTTGTAAAAAAACAAACGATTTAACTTTGTAAACAAAGCATTGTCTCATTATTGAAAATATGAATTCACAAACAGCCTCCAGCTCGGGGCCACTTTCTCTGCATGCACATCCACCCACCATGCAGACACTATACCTGCAAATAATAACAATCACTGTGTGTACCCACAGGGCGGCAATGCTGAACTCACAACACCGTCTCTCTCTCTCTCCCTCTCCCTCTCCCTCCCTCTCCCTCTCCCTCTCCCTCTCCCTCTCTCTCTCTCTCTGTTCGATGGAATAACACGATTTAAACCATTTAGACCTGATGACCACATTCTACAAAATGTCAGTCAGTTTTCTGAAAAAAACCTATGCTTCTATGTCAGTGGTGCTGAAACTATTTCATGTCATGGACCCCCAGCATAATATGTGTTTGGCCGCGGACCCCCCGTCTGAAAATATATTGTTCCCAGGGACCTCCCTATAGAAGCAAAGATATGAGTTAAAACATTCGCTGTGAAAGAATATATATTCAAAGATTTGTGCCACAATTTTCAAAAATAGCAGATCTATGAGCTCGTAGCGCGGCACTCGGTGCCGCGCTACGAGCTCGTAGATCTGCTATTTTTCAACAGCTAAAGTTTTAAATAATGGTTAAAAGTGGTTAAACGCTATACGGTGTAAATGGGCTAACCAGCTCGGCCCAGAGGTTCACCGACTACCCTCTCTAATGAATGTAGGTTGAGGCGGTGGGGTTTGAATCATGACTATATGACTACCCTCTCTAATGAATGTAGGTTGAGGCGGTGGGGTTTGAATCATGACTATATGACTACCCTCTCTAATGAATGTAGGTTGAGGCGGTGGGGTTTGAATCATGACTATATGACTACCCTCTCTAATGAATGTAGGTTGAGGCGGTGGGGTTTGAATCATGACTATATGACTACCCTCTCTAATGAATGTAGGTTGAGGCGGTGGGGTTTGAATCATGACTATATGACTACCCTCTCTAATGAATGTAGGTTGAGGCGGTGGGGTTTGAATCATGACTATATGACTACCCTCTCTAATGAATGTAGGTTGAGGCGGTGGGGTTTGAATCATGACTATATGACTACCCTCTCTAATGAATGTAGGTTGAGGCAGTGGGGTTTGAATCATGACTATATGAGACTACCCTCTCTAATGAATGTAGGTTGAGGCAGTGGGGTTTGAATCATGACTATATGACTACCCTCTCTAATGAATGTAGGTTGAGGCAGTGGGGTTTGAATCATGACTATATGACTACCCTCTCTAATGAATGTAGGTTGAGGCAGTGGGGTTTGAATCATGACTATATGATACTACCCTCTCTAATGAATGTAGGTTGAGGCAGTGGGGTTTGAATCATGACTATATGATACTACCCTCTCTAATGAATGTAGGTTGAGGCAGTGGGGTTTGAATCATGACTATATGACTACCCTCTCTAATGAATGTAGGTTGAGGCAGTGGGGTTTGAATCATGACTATATGATACTACCCTCTCTAATGAATGTAGGTTGAGGCAGTGGGGTTTGAATCATGACTATATGACTACCCTCTCTAATGAATGTAGGTTGAGGCGGTGGGGTTTGAATCATGACTATATGACTACCCTCTCTAATGAATGTAGGTTGAGGCAGTGGGGTTTGAATCATGACTATATGACTACCCTCTCTAATGAATGTAGGTTGAGGCGGTGGGGTTTGAATCCTCTAATGAATGTAGGTTGAGGCAGTGGGGTTTGAATCATGACTATATGACTACCCTCTCTAATGAATGTAGGTTGAGGCGGTAGGTTTTAATCCTCTAATGAATGTAGGTTGAGGCAGTGGGGTTTGAATCATGACTATATGAGACTACCCTCTCTAATGAATGTAGGTTGAGGCAGTGGGGTTTGAATCATGACTATATGACTACCCTCTCTAATGAATGTAGGTTGAGGCAGTGGGGTTTGAATCATGACTATATGATACTACCCTCTCTAATGAATGTAGGTTGAGGCAGTGGGGTTTGAATCATGACTATATGACTACCCTCTCTAATGAATGTAGGTTGAGGCGGTGGGGTTTGAATCATGACTATATGAGACTACCCTCTCTAATGAATGTAGGTTGAGGCAGTGGGGTTTGAATCATGACTATATGACTACCCTCTCTAATGAATGTAGGTTGAGGCAGTGGGGTTTGAATCATGACTATATGATACTACCCTCTCTAATGAATGTAGGTTGAGGCAGTGGGGTTTGAATCATGACTATATGATACTACCCTCTCTAATGAATGTAGGTTGAGGCAGTGGGGTTTGAATCATGACTATATGACTACCCTCTCTGATGAATGTAGGTTGAGGCGGTGGGGTTTGAATCATGACTATATGACTACCCTCTCTAATGAATGTAGGTTGAGGCAGTGGGGTTTGAATCATGACTATATGACTACCCTCTCTAATGAATGTAGGTTGAGGCGGTGGGGTTTGAATCCTCTAATGAATGTAGGTTGAGGCAGTGGGGTTTGAATCATGACTATATGACTACCCTCTCTAATGAATGTAGGTTGAGGCGGTAGGTTTTAATCCTCTAATGAATGTAGGTTGAGGCAGTGGGGTTTGAATCATGACTATATGAGACTACCCTCTCTAATGAATGTAGGTTGAGGCGGTGGGGTTTGAATCATGACTATATGAGACTACCCTCTCTAATGAATGTAGGTTGAGGCGGTGGGGTTTGAATCATGACTATATGAGCGTAACGTTCGCCCTGCTCCGGGAGTCTGTAAACTAAGCAAGAATCCGCCGTCCCACAACGGCCTCTGTCGCTATGCCTCAAAAAACTCTCACCGAGTTATGGGAGGGAAATTAATAAGTGGCTGCATATATATAGGCAATAGGGAGCTAGGGAGAGAGAGAGATAGAGAGTGAGTGTGAGAGAGAGAGAGAGAGAGAGAGAGGGGAGAGAACTGTTTGCATTTTCCACCCTCCCGGATGTGTTTAGATTTTTAACGAAGTTAGGCAGAGTTGTGACTACATCGTTCCTCTGTGTACCTCAGGAAGTCTCCGGTCCCCGACCCTTCCGTTCTCATTACAAACATTCCACATCGCCCGACACGTACGTCACAATGTTGTTAAAGCACCAAATTGGTGCGTGGGGTGTGTGTGTGTGTACTGTATGTGTGTGTGTGTGTGTGTGTGTGTGTGTGTGTGTGTGTGTGTGTGTGTGTGTGTTGGTGGGGGGGGGGGGGGACCTGGGCAGTTGGAAGATGCGTGTACATCTCTAAATGATGTGCTCGCCTCGGGAAGTCAGGGATGCTGCATGCTGTGCCACGCTTGGCCAAGCATTAGCTATATGTGCTGAAATGGAGTGGAGTGACTACATGATGGGGAGAAATGCATGACGCACTCACACACAGACATGAGCGATGAAAGAAAAAACTGTACACACACAAGCACACATATGTTACATGTGGTGTACCTCACAGTGTATCATTTACAGATACATGTACAACCTTCTGCATCACACACACACACATGCACACACACACCCCTATGTGCGCACATGTACACACACACAGGCGCACACAAGCATGCTATATATGATCCACCTTGTGATGTATCAATTACAGAGGAATGTGCCAGCATCAGCTCATGCGCAAAACATGCGCTCACGCATGAGTGCGCTCGCGCACACACACACACACACACACACACACACACACACACACACACACACACACACACACACACACACACACACACACACACACACACACACACACACACACACACACACACACACACACGCACAAATGCAAATGCTTCATGGCTGGCAATTACTGTGTGTCTCTGCGTGCACGTGTACTGTAACCTGGGCTAATGCAATTTTCTCGGCTACACAAGCTGTTGGCAGTGTCCTCATTGCGGCGGGCCTGGGATGTGATAAACCTTCTCTCCAGGGTCTGTGATCAAATCCAGAACCAGAACATGGACTTAAAAAACAAACATTATATGGCTATATTAGCCTGACACTCAATTTATGTTCTTTCACTTCATTATTCAGAATGAAAGCCCTCTTCCCACGGCAGCAGTTACTGGGTTGGGCGTTGCCAAAGTGGTAGTCTTCGGCGATGGGTTCACACCAACCAATCAGAAAAATAGAAGAAAAGCAGATGGCGTCGTTGTCAATGTGGCTAACCCGGTTGCTGCGACAAACACAGTCAACAAGCATTTATTTATTTATTATATTTGAAGTTTTATATTGTAGGAAAAATAATGTTAATGGCATCTGTATTCTTTTTTTTAACCTGTGATGATGCTCAAAGCTGAATAAACGTAAATAACCATAAGATGCATTTTCCACTTCCACTGTTGTGGTGTTACCAACTACTATGGTGGAATAACTTAAGGTGCGTGCATTGCCAACAAGTGTGGGAGACACCGGCAGTTACAAGTGACTACTGTAGGATGGGAAATTATGCCATCCCAGTCGACACAAAATATACTGTTTTGCAAAACAACACATAAGCCGGGTGTGTTTGTTTCAGTTGTTTATCTCCGTTAACGTTGTGCGATGTTGAACTGCTTTAGCTGCAGCTATCAAAAACATAACAGCACTGTCTGTGCACATAAACTCAGACAGGGGGATTCACCACGCAAGCGAGTGCAACAGCACACACGCTCACAGGGGAATCGCATGAAACACTGAAAACACTTATTTAATAAAGAATATACAGTATAAATATGTGGAGTGGATGAGTGGGGGGCCCCCCACAATGACACGCAGTTTAACAACTCTTTAAAATACTTCCCTGTGCGCCGATGTTATACATCACCTCCATGCCCGCTGTCTTTGAGCCGACGAAAGCTATGATTTTCACTGTTAAATAACTATCATTTGTCTGAAGACGCACGCCTGAACGAGACTTCAAGACACTGTGATGACACGCCTATGGCTGAATACGTGAACACACACACACACACACACACACACACACACACACACACACACACACACACACACACACACACACACACACACACACACACACACACACACACACACACACACACACACACACACACACACACACACACACACACACACACACACACACACACACACACAGGGGAATGCAGAAAACTAGCTGCCCCCTGGCCATCGTCTGTGCTGGCTTCTCTTTTGTCCTTGTTGTTCTATCCTCCTGTGTAAGTCATGGCAGCTCCTCCACGGTATACCGTAGACACCAGAGTCTGAGCCTCCGCTGTGGGCCAAGGGGTCAGAACGCAGCCCACGGGTAAAAAGCAGTACATCACTGTTAACCCATTTTGGGCGGAGACCCCTTTTGGTGTTAGCATTATGTTATGCTTTAGCTATTGAAAAATAGCAGTGGCGCTACGAGCTTGTAGGTCTGCTATTTTTGAAAAATTGAACGACTGACATAGAAACATAGCTTTTTCAGAAAACTGTCAGGTCAAAATGGGTTAAAAAGAAGATGAGGGTTTTCCTTGGCCACCACAGGGAAGGAGGAGGAGATGGGGGTCATGCATGTGGGAGAAATGAGAGAGAGGTGTGCATGCAGGGAAGAGTCAGAAGCGCACGCCATCTCACTAGGCAACGGGCGCCTGTGGCGCGAGCTCCGATTGAAGAAGTATAGCGGAGGGTGGAATGTGTGGAAAATGCAGGCCACGAGTGGGAAGGAGGTAAGTAACCCAGCGCGGGCTGCACAAATTGGGTGTCAGTTTGCTGGCTGGCTGACGCCGGTGCCCTGACCCTGCTGACCTCATCAGTCTCTCTCTCTGACCTCGTCTGTGACCTGCGGGAGGCCTCTGTAGAGGTCCTCGTTTCTGACAAGGTTCCGCCATGTGCCGTTCGTAGCATTCCTGTGTTCACGCCAACCATCAGGCCTTTTCCTGTGGTGCTGTGTGCACCCATTCCTTAACCCATTCTGACCTGAGATCAGATTCTAAAAATGTCGTCTACATCCTGACAGTTTTCTGAAAAAGCTATGTTTCTATGTCAGTCGCTCTTCGATTTTTCAAAAATAGCAGACCTACAAGCTCGTAGCGCGCCACTCGGTGGCGCGCTATGAGCTTGTAGATCTGCTATTTTTCAATAGCTAACACCAAAAGGCGTTCCCGCCCAGAATGAGTTAATAGGTTTCCCTAATAGGTTATTCCTTTGATACCTGACAGGTATCAAAGGGATCGCTGTCTTTGATGCATTCGATGATTAGACATGTTTTGTACCTATTACACAATTCCATGTAACAATAAAGTCACCTTGAACCTTGAATGCTTGAAAGTAAAAAATCGTAACTAAAGTGAGATGTGCAGCGCCTTCTTGGAGGTTGAGTGGAAAATCCATAGCACGGGGACAAATGATTCATAGCGGGGTGAGTTAAAATGTTCTCTTTTCAAATGTAGGACTACTACTACTACATGTGGAACTCTATTTAAATTCAATTCAAAAGGGGCTTAATTGACATGAGAAAACATGTTTACTTTGACGTTAAAAAGCAACAATTGGGTGTGTAAGATATTATGCGTGACAGCTCACGCGCGTGTGCGTGCGTGCGCCAAGCGCCCAGAACCGAGAGAGAAAGAAGTAAAGCGCTTTGGACATGGTGACCGATTCTGGTACTGCAGCTTACTATAGCTACAGCTGGGACCAGACAAAGGAACAAGCAAAAACAGCCCAGGGCAAAATCAGTACAGCGTGCAGCCGTACACGCACATGCACGCACATGCACGCACGCACGCACGTTTAGAGGTCTTCCAACCCACCCACTCAAATTGCATCACCAGCCAGGAGCTCACTCCGCCAACAGGTTCCATGTGACCTACCCCAGCAAGCCAGGCCACAGACAGGAGAGAAAATAAAGCAGCACCAAAGGAGCAGGGAGAAAATGGGGATGGAACGCTGCCATGGCTGCCTAGTTTCTGTCCGTTTCTGTCAGTTGTTGCATGTTCTTTATTTTAATGTTACGTTATTATGATTATGATTTTCATGTTTTTTAGAATGTATAAGCCTCAGGGCTGTATTGTGCTTTTATCCTCACCGATTGTGTGTGTGTGTGTGTGTGTGTGTGTGTGTGTGTGTGTGTGTGTGTGTGTGTGTGTGTGTGTGTGTGTGTGTGTGTGTGTGTGTGCGCGCGCAATGGCACATCTCCCACGCAATCACGCCGGCCAATCACAATTTCTCACTTTTGTCTTCAATGATTGTGTTTACACTCAAAGCTGGACATGCATACTGTAGGAGGGGCTAGCCCCCCCTCAACAAAAACTAAAAAAATAACAAAGTTTCCCTGTGTTGTCAAAGATTGTCAAATATCTTCAAGAATAACAGTGATAAGAGCCGATGTACAAGCTTGCATAGATCAGCTTGTATTGATATTTCTCTACGCTTGTTGAATCTCACCCCTAAAACGATAAAAGCAATCGAACTGAACTAAACAGCTAAAACTGACAAAATGAGTCACAAAAGAAATACAAATAAAAACTAATGAAAAATGTCTACAACTACCCTGATCTATTACAGGTGTGATGACCCCTCGTCTCTGTTTTCCCTCCTCCCCGTCCCCTCGACTTAATGCTGACAAATGGACGGAGCGTGCCAATGGCCAGGTGGAGAGATGCTGAGCTGCTGATATACCAGCTATCATCCATCTGCTCCATTCCCCCGGTGCTGGCTCGACTGTGGCAGAGGTCACACATGCACGCACACATGCACACGCAGCGCGCACACACACACACACACACACACACACACACACACACACAATGGGGCTGGAACCTGTCCCGTACGTACATGTAAACAAAAGCTCACGCATGGCGCGCGTTGTAAGCTTGTAGATCGGCTATGTTGGTCGAAGAGATTTGCTGTAAAGGGGGGGGGGGGGGGGGAATAAGAAACTGACCTAATTGAGAGCCCTGTAGGACCCCGGTCAACCGTGAGCAAGCACAATTATGTATTGTCTGTTTACTAAATAGCTGGAAAGACTTTGGAGCTAGAGACGGTCCGATCAATCGGCAATCGATCGGTGATCGGCCGATATTCACTCCAAATGACTCGATCGGTGATTTACATACTGTAATCTGGAGAAACCGTCTTATACCATTTAAAGGACCACTGCACCACTTTTCAACTTATCTTCATATAATATAATATAATCACAAATGTTCATGAAAACATACCACAATGTTTTCCATACTCTGGAGTCTGTGTCTCATAGGGGGGCTGTAGGCAGGTCAGAAACCCGTCCACCAGTCACATCATCGTTAAGCATTTAGATTTGTATTATCGTGAGAACAAGGGCTTCCATTATTGCATTGCAACTTCTCAGGAATAGAAAGCCTGCCGTTTCTATTAGCTTGGATTCCCCATCGATGATGTCACTGGTGGACGGGTTTCTGAACTGCCCACAGCCCTCCCATGAGACACAGACAGAGTAGGAAAAAAATTGTGTTATCTTATCATGATCATTAGCGAGGACCAATTATATATAGGTTGAAAAGTGGTGAAGTGGTCCTTTAATACATCATCCTGACTTTAATCTGGTCTCTGTCTTCTCTTTTTCTACGTGCACCAAGAGAGGCTGTTTGAGAAGTTAAGTCAGCTACGTGGACAGCTCACTCCCCTCTCTCTCTCTCTGGCTCTCTGCGGCTCATGTCTTGTCCATTACTCAGCTAAACTGCGTGTTACAACCCACAGACCCACCACCCACCCACCACTCCAGCAGCTCCGGAGCCATTTCACGTATTCAACAGAGCAAAGGAAAGACGATGTCGTAAATCAGGGACAGAGAGCGCGCATCGGTGATTCTGCGAGCGGCCAAGACTGATCACCGGAGTCATGCTCACTTTTTCACCACCACAGAGGTGTTGGTGCCGTACAAAGTATAACAGCATTGCGATGCTGCTGAGCACTTCAGTATAACAGCATTCCGATGCTGCTGAGCACTTCAGTATAACAGCATTGCGATGCTGCTGAGCACTTCAGTATAACAGCATTCCGATGCTGCTGAGCACTTCAGTATAACAGCATTGCGATGCTGCTGAGCACTTCAGTATAACAGCATTGCAATGCTGCTGAGCACTTCAGTATAACAGCATTCCGATGCTGCTGAGCACTTCAGTATAACAGCATTGCAATGCTGCTGAGCACTTCAGTATAACAGCATTCCGATGCTGCTGAGCACTTCAGTATAACAGCATTCCGATGCTGCTGAGCACTTCAGTATAACAGCATTGCGATGCTGCTGAGCACTTCAGTATAACAGCATTGCGATGCTGCTGAGCACTTCAGTATAACAGCATTCCGATGCTGCTGAGCACTTCAGTATAACAGCATTCCGATGCTGCTGAGCACTTCAGTATAACAGCATTGCGATGCTGCTGAGCACTTCAGTATAACAGCATTCCGATGCTGCTGAGCACTTCAGTATAACAGCATTCCGATGCTGCTGAGCACTTCAGTATAACAGCATTCCGATGCTGCTGAGCACTTCAGTATAACAGCATTGCGATGCTGCTGAGCACTTCAGTATAACAGCATTCCGATGCTGCTGAGCACTTCAGTATAACAGCATTCCGATGCTGCTGAGCACTTCAGTATAACAGCATTGCGATGCTGCTGAGCACTTCAGTATAACAGCATTCCGATGCTGCTGAGCACTTCAGTATAACAGCATTGCGATGCTGCTGAGCACTTCAGCGATGCTGCTGAGCACTTCAGCCGCAAGTATACAAGGCAATCTGATGCCTGATTTATACCTGGTTTAGACAGGAAACACTCACGTCTAAGTAGATTCACCATTTATCGCAACAAATAGAATACAGCTAAACTTGGCGTTAAAGGCTCTGCTTAAGGAGATGATCCCTGAATTTTGACGAAGTAAGCATGCTAAGCTAAAATCAGGGGAAAATAGCAATACGTTGACATTGTCTTAAATCAGCAGACATTGACATTTGAACAGCAGATTAGCCGATGCTGAACAGCGGGGTCGATCCAGCATGGAACTAGCATGGAGGACACTAATCTGCTAACCGGAGCAACGCGCAAGGTTTATATTGACATCCTAAGATCATGCTTCATCTCATATCACCTTATCTGAGATTCAATTCTGAGATAAACGCCGCTAAAGATCACGGCCATTACGGGACTCTATGGAGCGCGTATGATCGGTCCATAGAGTTTAAAATAGCTCACCTACTATTTTATATAAGCTATGTATCATTTATGGAATATACAATGGATAGTTGGTTATGCAAGAATAACCCTGCTATGCTGCAATCTTATTCTAGCCATAAGCATTTGAACAATGTATGTATGAGTCCGGGAAATGTTATTAATATGAGATGGGCCCTCATACTGCCCATTTTGTACTACTGTATATCCTTGCACATCATGGTTATCTAACATCACAATGGCACAGAAGAATAGCTCCAAACCTGCCAAAACAAACTAATTTAACTTATTCTAGGCCTGGGACCAATGACCCACCTATATGCAGAGCAACTGGATAGCATTGGCTGGCTCCAGCGTGGAAGACAGGGTCAAACAATTGAAAATGGGTCTGACATTCAAAATTGTACATGCAGCTATGCCCTCCATGCCCTCAGTGCCCATTTACTTGACTGATTACTTTTTAAAAAAAGTGAGCGACACCCACAGCCACAAAACTAGAGGTAGCGTAAACGATGATCTGGTGCCACCCACTTACAAAACAAATATGGGTAAATTCACCTTCCGCAGCACTGCTATTCAGGTGTGGAATGCTCTTCCCCCTTCCCTTAAAACAAGCAAATCACTGGCCTCCTTTAAAACAGCAGGTCAGCAGGTCAGAGGGAGAGGAGGTGACCAATTGCTGTTTTAGATTCTTGTTCATGACTACATTATATGTGTGAGTGCATGGGACCCGATTACAGCATGGGACCTGATTACAGCTGATTACAAACACGACCGCTAGGTCCTTCTTCGGAAATCCTTTTGGACCAAAATGCCTGATAGCGGGGGGCGGACTTGTAAGAAATCAGCAAGATTTCGCTTTTGGTGACTAGTTTCTGAATTTTGGTGTGGTGTTAGGTATGGGTATAAGGATTTCAAAAAGCTAACGCGTTGGGAGCGCCCCCTAGGGGTCTGTTTGCACAGACTCAAATATTGGATACGTATAGGTATGGTTGAAAACCAAAATAATTGATAAAATAGATTTTTCAATGGATTCTGTTACTATTGGGTTGAGAACCCCTGGCTTAAAGGACCTATAAAATAAAATTCAACTTTTTAAAAAATGTAGGTGTTTTTTGGGCTCCCCTACGTATTTTCTATCCCCACAAATACGCAATTTTGGAAATTGCTCTAAGGAACAGCTCAACTGATTTGGTCATATGCGTGATGTCTGTGATGTCATCTGTATGATATCACCCTACTTTATGTCATTCCTCCCCCTCTTCAGTCTACAGTTCCACATTTTGCATTTCCACTTTGTATACAATGTCTGACATTGTTGATTTTCCAAGCTGGCATGGAATGGAAACAAGCCTATGGGTATATCTAGCATCAGTATTATAATGACTCAAAGATTAAATCATTTGCATATCAGCGCCCCCACCACTTCAGGGCATTGTGGTACTGCAGCTAAAACATCCTCAGAAGCAAAAAAAAGAAGTGACATGAACTGGTTATATCAGAGTTGTGATTGAGGCTCAAACCATTAGAAATAAGTTTGAGGGGCATAAACAACATGATATTAAATATTAAAAACAGTTTTAAAATGCATGCTACAACTGCTTTAAATGGAACTATCATGTGTCCGGTTAATTGGTCTTCTTTTCCTCAGTTATCCTATTATTCCAGGGAAAACAAAACAAAACTACAAACAGACTTGTTGTTTTGTGTTCTCTGTTTTAACACAAAGAAAAACTGT
>NC_136802.1:10388532-10756368 GCF_951216825.1 Electrona antarctica | reverse complement strand
CAGCCCTTTGGGGGGGGGGGGGGGGGGATGGAAACGCACAGCCTGGTGGTGCTGATTTTGGGTGGTGTTGGTGGTGGCTAGCAGGATGGCTGGGGTGGGGCACAAGACAGATATGTCTCTCCGTCAGACGATCTGTCATGCCAGGCTGGAAGGAGGCAGAGGCGAGGATCGAGGCACTGCGTTCGGTTCTGAGGAATGAGGCAACACACAGGCTGACGAAAAGTTTCCGAGCATCTGAGTCAGCATGAAGCGCGACTGCGGGCAGGAAACGCGATTAAAAAAGTATTCCCTGCCCGACACAAAGAGTGTCAGAAGACAAATCTTGCTATACAGAATGCATGAATTATACGTTTTTTGGGGGGGAGGCCGGAGGAGATGGATTTTTCGGGAGGGCCCCGGCCGAACAAGTGTTTGTGATAAAGGCGAATAAATATTGGGAGAGGAACGGGCTGTCATGGCTGGGCCTTATTAATGTGGTAACTGCTCTCTGTTGCAAGGACACGGCTCCACTTTGTTATACGCTCGCCAAGTGATCTTAATCGATCCAAGGCCATCCTCACAATATGCACTGTAGGACAGTGGTTCTCAAAACTTTTTCATGTCATGGACCCCCAAATAGACATTTATAAGCCCGCGGACCCCCATTTTGAAAAATATATGCCCATAAGAGGAGATTGTTATGGTTCTATAGCAGTGATTCTCAACCATTTGAATTTCAAGGACCCCCCAGTTTGACATGCATTAGTCTACGGGCCCCCCATTTAATGGCATTTCTGTCTCTGGGACCCCAATTTATATATTGTAAAAGATTATGTTGATTTAACTCTGAGAGTGTACAAATGGACCCGTTATAGGGTACATTTGGTTCCATTTGTACACTCTGAATTACAGACCCATAAGGGTCTATTTGGGTCCTATCTATCATTTAGCTACAGTAGGGACCCCCCCCCCCCCCCCCCCTGGAACTCCATCCCTCCCCATGGGGCTCACCGGACCCCACTTTGGGAACAACTGCTGTAGGAGATGTATATCTTTATGTGTCGTTGTGGCCATTCCAGTAAAGGTGCTATATATTATATGTGCGGTCTGTCTGTACTGAGTGCGTGTGCGTGTGCATGTGCATGTGTGTGTCTGTGTGTGGCGGCAGTATGTGCGGGTCTTTCAAGCAAGCTGCTGATGAGATTTTGAATATACAAAAAATATTGAAGCAATTCCCTAATCATTACAGAAAGAAAAAAATAGAAAAATAAAAAAAGACTGAGGCAGACGGCAGAGAAGAGGCTGCGGAGAGAATATTTGATTTCAGACAACGTGCCACGCAAATGGAATATTTGATTTGGACGGGAGATGTCTGGCAACAAGCAATGTCCTCACACACAGTGTACACGGAGGCAATCATATCCGAGGGAGGCATACCCTCCCCGAATTTCTGTACTTGCAGCAAATTGATAACTACTTCCATCTCACTTTCTGTGCAGTGCACTATTTAACCCATCAGGACCTGAGAACAGATTGTACAAAATGTCTTCTGAATCCTGATAGTTTTTTGAAAAACCTATTTCATGTCAAGGAGCCCCAACATTATATGTAATTGGCCGCCAACCCCTAACTGAAAATATGTTGTTCAGGGACAGGGACCCACCAGGAAGCAGAGATTTGAGTTAAAAACGTTCGCTGTGGAAGAGTATATATTCAAAGATTTGCACACGTTTTCACAATAAAAAAAAAGAAGCAGATCTACAAGTTCATAGTGCGGCACTTGGTGCCGTGCTATGAGCTTGTAGATCTTCTATTTTTCAACAATTAAAGATTAAAATAATGGTTAAAGTGGTTAAAAGCTATACGGTGACACAGATGCGTCCTCAGGACTAAATGGATTAATGTTCAGGCTCATTTATTAGAGCCGCGGCAAAGTTTCCACAGGGAAGGAAGGCACAAATAAATGCATATTTGCTGTGAAACACAACAGAATTCAGGCTGCAATTTGTGTTCTCTCTCTCTGACTCTCTGCCTCGAGCCGCTTTAATGAAATCTCGCGCTGCGACAACTAAACTGATGAGGTTTGAAAACTTTGCCGCCACTTGAGAGAAGCACCTGTCTGTGCGAATAACACAGGCAGCCGCTGTCCAAATTAGATAAGCAAGCCATGATTACCTGGGCGATGGAGTGGGTGGATATGAGAGGGAGAGAGAGAGAGAGAGCAGGCGATATGGAGAGAGGACTAGAGGGAGGAAAAGTGAGGTGAAGTGAGGTTTCCAATGGGCGGCGGTGGCTCAGGGGTAGAGTGGCTGGATGGCAACCGCAAGGTTGCCTGTTCGAACCCGGGCTCCCCCAGAGTTCATGTCGAAGTGTCCTTGAGCAAGACACTGAACCCCAAATTGCTCACGATGTGCTGGCTAGTGCCTTGCATGGTTTCTGCCGCCATCGGTGTATGAATGTGTGTGTGTGTATGGGTGAATTGATGCACAATCTATGTAAAGCGCCTTGGATAAAGGCGCTATATAAATGCACCATTTACCATTCACCAATGCCTTCCCCATATACTGAGGCACAGTGGTTTTCAACCTGTAGTCCTTGTGGAGGTTCAAGTTGGTACTTGGTAACCAAATGGACCTTTGCATATCTTGAAATTATTTAACTCTTGACAGCGTGAAATGAAACCACATGGACCCGTATGTGGTCCATTTGGTTTCATTTTACGCTCTCAAGAGTTAAATAATTATTAAACCCCTGCATTACTGAATTTACTTAAGAAGTCTACACAATTAGAAAATGGAGAAGAATTGTTAATTTGATCAATGTTTGCCTGTTGTCTCTCCTATGTTACCACATCAATACAGAACGGAATTCTGAAAATAATGGGCCTTGATGTGAAAAGGATTGAAAACCACCGCTGTAGCAAGTGAGAAAACAAAAACATGAGAGCAGTGCATACTGTAGATACGTGTGTAACTATGTTTAAGTGGATCTAAGTGCTTATCGGTGTTGCGAGGACGAGGGGGCACTTGGAAAACATTCTCCCTCCCAGGGAGAGGTGCCTGGGCCAAAAAACGTTTGAGAACCCCTGGCGTAGACCAGAGGTCGTCAGTTACGTCATTTATGAGTAATCCGGCTGTTATTGTCTCCACCAAGCCGAAGGCATGGGGAGAGTATGTTTTGCACTCTGTCCGTGTGTGTGTGTGTGTGTGTGTGTCCGTGTGTCCGTCCGTCCGTCTGTGTACAGCTAATCTCCGGCACCGTTAACCCGGCCGATGCCAAACTTTGCACACACTCCCTGGATGCCAACGATGAACCTCTGCCCCACATTTTCCAGAACGGCCTGTTATAGCGCCACCAGGAGGCACTATAACAGGGGAAAACCCATTTATTACTCCTCCAGATTATGTCAAAAAATCACGCAAATCGATACACACTATCTCTATAGTCATGTGTTCAAGACGGATCTGTCCGATATTTCATATTCCATCCTAATTGGCTAACATTGGCTTTCAAAGTTTGCAGGATTGGCCCGTTTTGAACAAAAAGCCTCAAATCATGAACGCAGCATGCAATATACATTAAATATTTCACAGACTTTCCTACAAGGCTGAGGAATATATCCCACCCTTTTCACATTGTCCTGTTATAGTGCCACCAACAGGTGGATTTTTGCAAAACACATTTTTGGAACAAAATGCCTCAAATCCTCCACTTGCCATCCAAGGCGTATACGAAGAAATGGCACCCTTTTCACATTGGCCTATTATAGCGCCACCAGGAGGCCACAACCTGACCTGCCCTGGTGGAGACCTGTGGCCCGAGGGGCACTTTTTCTAGTTGCCATACAAGACGACGCACTCACAAGCAGAGGGGAAGTCCAGCGGATTATATTACATAATTACATTTTTGTTTTAACCCATTTTGGGCGGGAACCCTTTTTGGTGTTTTAAGCATTATGTTATACTTTAGCTATTGAAAAATAGCAGATCTACAAGCTCATAGCGCGGCACCGAGTGCCGCGCTATGAACTTGTAGGTCTGCTATTTTTGAAAAATCGTGAAAATGTGGCACAAATCTTTGAATGTATATTCTTTCAGAGCGAACGTTTTTAACTCAAATCTTTGCTTCTGGAGGGGGGGTCCCTGGAACAACATACTTTTTTAGATTGGGGTCCGCGGCCAATTACATATAATTATGGGGGTCCTTGACGTGAAATAGTTTGAAAACCACTGACATAGAAACATGGGATTTTTCAGAAAACTGTCATGATTTAGAAGACATTTTGTAGAATCGAACATAGGTCTAGCGGGTGATCGCATGTCCATCACAGGCTACACAAAACGGCATGGCATGCAAGCACTCCAAAAGTGACCTCCTCCCTGCATGGCTCTGGGATAGATTACACATATCTCAGGAGCCCAGACTCCACTTCTGCAGCAGCAAACTGAGAAAGAGCAGCAGCTATAGCTACACACGTAATGATTTATCCTTCACCTTTTTTATCTCTTTACCACAGGGACTCCTTCATGGTAGTAGGAAGAGCTCTAACCCATTTTGGGCGGGAACCCTTCGTGGTGTTTTAAGCATTATGTTATACGTTAGCTATTGAAAAATAGCAGATCTACAAGCTCATAGCGCGGCACTCGGTGCCGCGCTATGAACTTGTAGATCTGCTATTTTTGAATATATATTCTTTCAGAGTGAACGTTTTTAACTAAAATCTTAGCTTCTGGGGGAGATGGAAGAACATATTTTCAGATGGGGTTGGCGGCCAAATACAGATAATTCTGGGTGTCCTTGACATGTAAAAGGTTGAGTACCACTGACATAGAAACATAGGTTTTTCAGAAAACGTTTAGGATTTAGAAAACATTTTTTTAAGAATCGTCCTCAGGTCAAAATGTGCTAATGAAGAGGTGTTGGGAAGCGTTTCCACACACCAAAGGAAAGATGAGAGTGAGTGTGCAGTACTACTGTACTACTAGGTGTACTGGGTATGTGGAGCACCGGAGAGAGAGATGTCCATAATGTAGTCCAACCCAAGGCATGGGTGGGCGTTTCTTCTGCCGAAATTGGCTGTGAAGTTTCTCGCAGATAATCGACTGTGTTAGTTGGGGCAAGTGCACAGGGGACAAATAACGAAATAAATATCGGCACAACTTTTATTTTTAACAAAGCCATTTCGTAACTGCCCAAAGTGTTACCCCTGAACCCCTGTGTTAACCCATTCTGGACGGGAACGCCTTTTGGTGTTTTAAGCATTATGTTATGCTTTAGCTATTGAAAAATAGCAGATCTACAAGCTTGTAGATCTGCTATTTTTTTTTTATCGTGAAAATGTGGCGCAAATATTTCAATATATATTCTTTCAGATCAAACGTTATTAACTCAAATCTTTGCTTCTGGGGGGTCCCTGGAACAACATATTTTCAAATGGAGGTCGGCAGCCAATTACATATATATTTTGGGGGTCCTTGACATGACATTTTTTGAGAACCACTGACGTAGAAACATGGGTTTTTCAGAAAACTGTCAGGATTTAGAAGGCATTTATAGAATCGTTCCCAGGTCAAAATGGGTTAAGGTACGACTGAAGGGGAGTATAGCCAACTCATGCCGAAGCGGCAAACCGACACGCAGTCGCGGGCGTCGACCTCAGCACATCACAACCATAAGCTCCACGGCGTCCACGCCTTTGCTCACCTTGAATGGAAGGGAACGGGAATGCGTCCATCTCAGTCGTGCATGTATGCCGGCCCATATCCTTATATTACACTGATGGTGTAGAGATGTAGATGGTGAAATGTACAAGTATCACTTGGTATTCATGAATACTACTGTACGTATTCATGAATATCTCATGTAGACAGCATGGATTCCTTACTCAGTTATAAATTACACCCCCCCCCCCCCCCCCCCGCCCCACCCCAACCATGGTTGGAGATACTTTTTTCCTATCATCTTTCCTCTCATCTCTGCGATGAAACAGAAATGACCTCACATCCCCTCTCCATCCCCTTAAATTACTAATGGGATCTCCCAAGCGGGAAAGGTGGCGGCCATTATAAAAGCAGCAGGTATCAGCCCGGCCTAGTGAGCTGATAAACGACGCCATACGCAGCGGGCAATAAATCAGCCGATATAGACCTATAGTATGTGGCACATTTATTAGCACCGATCGGAGCTGTGGCGATTTGATAAAACCCCCGTCGCTTAACCCATTTTGACCTGACATAGAAATTTAAAAAATGTCTTCTAAATCATGACAGTTTTCTGAAAAACCCATGTTTCTATGTCAGTCGTTCTCAAACATTTTGATGTCAAGGACCCCTAAAAATATATGTAATTGGCCGCCGACCCCCATCTGAAAATATGTTGTTCCAGGGACCCCCAGAAGCAAATATTTGAGTTAACGCTCTGAAAGAATATATATTCAAAGATTTGCACTACATTTTCACGATTTTTTAAAAATAGCAGATCTACAAGCTCGCTATGAGCTTGTAGATCTGCTATTTTTCAATAGCTAAAGTGTAACAATGCTTTAAACACCAAAAGGGGTTCCTGCCCAAAATGGATTAATACTCCACACATGCACACACCTTTCTCCATCCACCTCATGCATCCCTGCGTTCATTTCTTTCTTTTTTACGGCTTCTGCAGTTGTTAGTTTTGTTGTTTTGGAGACCACACAAAAGACGGAAGAGGAAGCTTTTTTTGGTATTTGGTACAGTATACTCTTCTTTAACCGAGCGGCTGGGAATAAAGTCTTTGTTATTTACTGCAGCACTCGCGGCACGCCGTAAAGCCTAACCTTCAGCGGTCCCCCAGTTGCCGCCGCTCGAGTTTTGATGAAGACCGTGAGTGTCCACGCTTGCAATGCATTTGCGCGGGCGCGCGCGCGTGCGTGTGTGTGCGTGTGTACATCTGATACAGTTAATATTGCAGTGCGTATGCGAGAGGCAAAAGGCTCTCTCCACATTATCACTTAAATTACATGACTTTGAATTGCACTTTAAAATGAATGACACATGCACTGGTACGGTGAGGGCCTGGGAGTGTGATGGGGGGGGGGGGGGGGGGGGGGGGGGAGTGGAGAAGAGGAGCAAGTAAAAAGGAAAACAAGCAGGGATGCAGAAGGTACTCTTATCAAAGGCCCCGTCGCCCCCTCTGCTGTTGTGGCAAAGTTTGCGGCTATGTTACTATAAAATGACCTGGAACAGTCTCATCCTTTTGGGATGAGACACGGTTACACCCATTGTGGTCTACAAGGCATGCAGGGGTTATTTGTAGAGTTGTTCCGATACAGATACTGGTATCGGTTACTTGGGCCGATACCACCCTCGAGTAATCGTACTCGGTAGCCTACTCGGAACCGGCCCCGATACTTTTACCCGAGCACCAAAACATCCAATTGACACTAGGCTGAACGAATGCAACGGGAGCAAGTCTGACCCCACACTGCAGCAAATCGCCAAAAACAGCCGATCTACAAGAATAAATGACAACTGACAATTGTAGAGATCGGAGATCCATCTGCATCTATGAGAAAAAGGGGGTAAAATAAGTGGTTACTCAACGAAAATAAAAAGTACTCGTATCTCGGTATCGGCGAGTACTACAAATTAAGTAGAAAAAAATGGTATCGGGACAACTCTACATGCAGGGTTTTGTGTTCCTGTTTTGGTGTTTTCGACTTGCACGCTGATAGGCTGTGACTCTGACGCATATAGGCTTCGCGACTCACTGTAAATAACATTTGATTTTGATTGATGCCTTCTTAGGAATGACACGATCGATAACTCGCTCATACCGCACCCCCAACAAGCTGCCTCATATCAAACATAGATCAATGCCCCGGCCCCAATCCCCCACGGGAGCCCCACAGTCATTCGTTTTCCAAGCCACCTTGTTTTTCCCCTCATTTGAGATTATTGTGAAATTACACATCTCATAATGCAGTAGCCCGGCGCCCAATTACCGGTCTTATCAATATCAATTTACTGGCCCTCGTGCACCATAACATTCATAAATGACAATGTATTGACTGGGCGAGGCGCGCAGCCCCAGTGCAGTGCACGGGGCAGCTCTCTGTGTGAGCGAGCCATGTTTACTCAGTGGGGAAATCATCTATATATATTGAGTTCCTCGCTTGAACATTATTAAGCTCAGAAACAGGAGGCGATGCGTGCATGCCACGAGGTGATCTACCACCTCGAATGGAGCGACTGGCAGGCCGACACTGCCTTCAGAGGCTCATGGGAGGTGGCCATTTTGGAGAAGGTCCCTCGCCCCTATTGGCGAGGTTTTCTGGACTCTGCATTCATAATCAGGCCCGGAATATATATATACATTTATTTAATTCTTCTTCTTTTCGTGTCTTTGAAGCATGTGGTTAGATGACAGTTTCCCATTTCTTTACACAGTCTTTTGCATTATTGTTGAACTCTGCGAGATCTTTGAAGCTGCAAGGTTTGGGTAGTAGAGGGCAGACAAGGCAGTGCTGCATCGTATGGTCCTCTTCTCCACATTCACAGATGGTTGGGCCGGTTTTGTAGCCCCATCTGGCCATAGCAGCTTTTGATCGCCCCGTTCCTGTTCTCAGGCGGTTGAGAGTCTTCCACCGGACCCATGGTGCTTCTGAGCCAGAAGGGAGGTCTTCAGAGGGGGGGGATTCCCATGTCAATAGGAGGGGGGTCATTCTCAAGCTTTGTTGTCCATAGCTGGAGTCTGGTTTCTTCCCGAGATGTTGTAAGGTGCTGGACATGGCTGAGGAAGCTTCTCCTTGACTTCAGTCGTTGGGCCGGGGGTTCGTGTCCATGAAGGAGGTGGCGTTCATCACTGGTAGCTTTTGTCATCTCCACTCGGCTGGTGGCTTCCCGTCTCACATCTGCAGGGGCAATGCCAGCGAGGAGATGTAGGTTGTTCACGTTGGTAGGCTTCAAGCAACCAGTTATCAAGCGGCAGGTGTTGTTCAACGCTGAGTCTAGTTTTTTGGCATGGGTTGATCTCTCCCAAACAGGACACGCATACTAATAATTAATAATAATTGTTCTGATGGCGAAAAGCAAATAGCAAGGTGCAGACAGACGCATAAAGTTTCCATGCTCAAGCAAAGATACAGTAGGAGCAACAGCAGATACGCTCAGAGACAACCTTACATTTAAATTCCACTTAAACCCGAGGACGATTCTACAAATGTGACCAGATTTGACTGAGAGCCTACCATCGCACAAATTCCAGCTTTTCAACAGAGGAGAAAAACTATATTTTTTTAAATGAGTTAATAGCATAGGCATACTCTTCACATACTAGAGCATGTCTGAATAAGTGTCAGAGCTGAAATTGACATGTAAATATGAAATAAATGCTTAATTAAAACATGTACTAGGTGTAATGTTAGAGACCACAGAAGTGAACCTTTCAAGCCCGTTTTCTCAACTCGCTGTTTTCTGCAAGACATTACTCTATAAGCCATATCTCCAAAACTGGTGGGTCAAACTGAACAACCAATATGTCAATTTGAAGCTATGATTCCCTGCTTTAATATGACATGAAAAAACGAAAATTTAAAAAAATCCAATGGCAGCCCCTCAGTCAAATTTGGACACAAATGCCTTCTAATCTAAATCCTGACAGTTTTCATGTCAAGGACCCCCATAATTACACGTATTTGGCCGCGGACCCCCATCTGTTTCAGGGATTAAATACCATTTGAACTATTTGTATTAAAAAAAAACTTTCAACCCCTCTGCAGTGCTCTAACAGAAAGCGACTGCATGGAGTCTGTCTCATTTCTATCCAATAGCCCTTGAATATGATGGTGGAATATGATTAAGGATTACTGTGATTATGGTAAGCTCACATTTCATATCACACACACCATAATGCACTAGAATAAAGAGGAACTGCGGGTCTATGCTATTTTTTTCCACAACTTCTCAGAAAGGATAACAATCACAATGCAATGACATGCAAAGGAACACCTGAAGCTCTACATGCCATCAAAGGAACACCTGAAGCTCTACATGCCATCAAAGGAACACCTGAAGCTCTACATGCCATCAAAGGAACACCTGAAGCTCTACATGCCATCAAAGGAACACCTGAAGCTCTACATGCCATCAAAGGAACACCTGAAGCTCTACATGCCATCAAAGGAACACCTGAAGCTCTACATGCCATCACAGGAACACCTGAAGCTCTACATGCCATCAAAGGAACACCTGAAGCTCTACATGCCATCACAGGAACACCTGAAGCTGACCATCAAAGCTGACCTCCAGATGCACACTTGGGCCTCACTCACACCTTCGCACCACCATACAACATTGTTGTATGCTAGATGTAAACAAAGGGTAAGTGTCATGGCCGCCCCAATGCATTTCCAATGGAAGTCACATGGTTTGACACAACATTTTTGTTGTACGGCTTTCGGCTGTGTTTCGACTGCCCCCCTCCCCCTCATACAACAACAATGTTGTGTCAAACCATGTGACTCCCATTGGAAATGAATTGCGAGCTTGCATCAGTAAACAAGTCTCATGCATCAGCTATACAACAATCTGTTGTGACCGTGTGAGTGAAGCCTTGGAGTGTCTATGCTGCAATTGAGCGCAATGAGCCTGCCTATAATAGTGAACCTGTATGACAAACATTGTCCCTTGAAAAAGACTATCCGTAAAAACAAGCAAAAACTGGAAAAATCCATGGTTAACCAAAGGTATAAATAATGGATGTAAAAAGAAAAAAATAGGCTACTCTACAAGAAATATTACCAAAATTAATTTAAAAAATATATAATAAAACATAAAAAAATAAAGCAGTTATCATTTCAGACTGACAGGGTTAAAGTGTCATTTTCAAGTCTTGTCGGGACTAGTCAGGAGTGTGTGTGTCTGCATGTGTGCGTGCGTGCGTGAAACAGGTGACAAAGTGTGGAGGACACAATGTCCGCTCAACTCATCGACAGCTCAGCCCCCGCAGGGATAAATCCAGTCTGTGTGCTTGTGTGCATGTCTACGTGCGTGCGTGTGTGTGTGCTTGTCTACGTGCGTGCGTGCTTGCGTGTGCGGGTTTGTCAGCGCTGCCGATCCAACATATCAACTTGAGTAGGTCTTCCACCCTGTCGATACCCTTCTTAGGACATATTGATATTCCCAGCAGTTACTTATTTTGTTTGTGTACAGTGCGTGTGTGTGTGCGTGTGCGCGTGCAAGTGCGTGCATGCGTATGTGTGTGCGACTGTGCGTGCGTGCGTCAATGTCCGTCTCAAGGAGAGACAATATGAGTGTGTGTGTGTGTGAGACATCAGCAATATTTCCTCCGGACAAAAAATCCTGAGCATGGGCGACAATATTCTCCACCCACTTAATGTATTCTGGGAGAGCAGAGCAGTCAGCCCTGAAGCGGTGGCCATTATTTCAGCTGGACAGTGAGTGCATTGATCAACCCTCCACTCTGCCCACTCACGCTGCAGGTGCCATCCTAGCTGGCCAGGACAGGAGGAGGTCCATTAGAGACGCAAGTGGTGGAAAAGGAAAAGTACTCAAATGTTTTACTTAAGTAAAGATCAATACTGCAATGTAGAAATAATCTGTTACAGTCTGGAATTCAAATTTTACTTGAGGAAAGGTATCGACATGAAAATGCACCAAAAGTACAAAGTACTTATGCAGAATGTCCCATTTCAAGTTTTCAGATGTATATATATTTTTTGTTGTTGAAAATAGCAGAACTACAAGCTCAAAATGCGTCATGAGCTTGTAGATCGGCTATTGAATATAGGGCTGAAGTGGTTAGTGTATGTTTTGTAAAAAAATAAATCAAAGTAACTAGTAACTAAAGTTTTCAAATAAATGTAGTGGATTAAAAGTACAATATTTGCATAAGAGATGTAGTGTAGTACATAAGTACAAGTATTGGAAATTGGAAATACTCAAGTAAAAGTACAAATACCTCAAAATGTTACAGTACTTAGTTACACCACTGGTCAATAGACGCCTTCATCCAGGGTGTAGAACCCTCAAGCCCGGCAAGGCCATCCAAAACCAATGCTATTGACTTAAGACAAAAAGATCAACCCACACTCTGTGGCAGTATCGCAAAATAGGGTTGCAACTGTTAATTAAACTTTTCGATTTAATCAATCGTTTTTAATCGATTGAAATATGTTTTACCCTCATTTTCCAGCTATAATATATAGATCTACAAGCTCACAATGCGTCGTATCGCAACATGTTGTGAGCTTGTCAATCCGCTGATTTGGGAATTATTTCACCAACATAAACTCATAAACTCCCGATCTTCCGCCGTAGTTTGAAAACCCACCTTTTCAGACTCCACCATGGCCCATAGCACTTACCCTACCCCCTTAGACAGCACTTTTTAGACTTAGATAGCATTTGAAACCGACTTATAGCATGTCATGTAGACGGCACAATAACAGTACAGCATAGTATAATATATATGTATAGCTTATATGTATAGTGTCATTATATATAGATATGTTCTAGTTACGTTCTTAGCTTACGCATGTTTCTTGATAAATGATTTTTATATATGTGATGTATTCCCATGCTTTTTGTTCTTGCTTAATGTAAGTCGCTCTGGATTAAGAGCGTCTGCTAAATGCCTAAATTGTAAATTGTATAAAGAATTACTTAAGTGGCCCATCGATTATAAAACAAAGAAAACATGCATGTGCTACTCAATTATTCGTATAATCAAATCGATTGATAGAACAACCGCTACAAAAATAATCAAAAGTTGCAGCCCTAGTTGCAAATTCAGATTCATGTGAGTTCATGTCAAGGCCAACTGTATCTGGGGTTATTCTGAGTTTAGGTCCCAAAGGGACTGTTGGAAATACATCTGATATTTCTACTCTTCTCTCTGTCTTTCAAACGGCAGTTTTTCCACAGGCTAAGTGCCTTTGATTACCATCAGGGACAGTTCAAACTGTAGTGCACACAGTGGAGGCTTCCTGTTTATTTCGCCTTCCTAGGTTTCTAGAGATACCTTTCTAGACACACAGCATTATGTTATGCTTTAGCTATTGAAAAATAGCAGATCTACTAGCTCATAGCGCGCCACCGAGTGGCGCGCTACGAGCTTGTAGGTCTGCTATTTTTGAAAAATCAAAGAACGACTGACATAGAAACATAGCTTTTTCAGAAAACTGTCAGGATGTAGAAGAAATTTTTTAGAATCTGATCTCAGGTCAGAATGGGTTAGGTGAAGGCCAGTTGCCCATATGGACGCTCAAAACTCTTCATCCTCACAGTGACAGTTCAAACTGTAGTGCACAGTGGAGGCTTCCTGTTTATTTGGCCTTCCTAGGTTTCTAGAGATACCTTCCTAACACACATGGTTGCACATGCAGCACCGGTGTGGGCGTAGACACAAGCAGCTTGGGGTTTTCCACCAAACTGACAGACTAGGAATAGATTCAACGCCCCTCAAATGTATTTACTTCAAACACGGACCATACAAAGCTAGCTCTTTGCTACAGTATTATGTCTTACTTACTCATAAGTAGCCTACACAGTGGGATGTACTGTATCACAACTTCCTCCTGCACTGACACATTACTGGGAAGACTAGACTTTGAACTCTAGTAAAATACAGTATGCCAAAAGGAGACAAATCCTTTGGCACTATAGTAATACCCCAAACAATACCCAATTTGCTAACTCTATATGACTGTACCAACTCTTCACACTCACACACGCACTCACACACGCACACGCCTGGTGTATATCGCGTCAAGTTTATGTCAATTCAACAGCCACAAAGTGTGTGTGTGTCTGTATTTGCGCATCCTCCGAATCCAATCTTGTCCAGAATATTGACATTGACATCTGAAGTGAGACGCTGCTATTTACTGAGCCTCAACAATGCAATTGACAAACACATGAGATGTGCAAGCTGAGCATCTATCAGAAATGATTGCTTTTTACGGCTGCTTGTTCCATTTTTGCCCTATTTCGCTTTCCTTCCGACTCCATCTGATCTTAAACCCAGCTACATGCACGCACGCACGCCCTCCAAACAGGCAAAAGGGCTTTCAATAGTTCTGCAATCTTCAAGTACTTTTTTTCAACCCCGTCCTCAGCTTTCAAATTAATTGCTGTGGATGAAGTACTACTGTACTTGCTGTACTGCAAGGCATCAAGAGGCAGGTTTTTAGACGAGGCTTCCTTTCACCCAGAAGTCGGTGCAGACTTCCAGCTAAACTACTAATGCTCAACCTTGGCTGTAAGCTGGCTCATGGACACACTGCTGTGCAGACAAGGGTACGAGATGGGGCTACTTAACTGTAATTCAGACCTGATCGTGCACAAGGATTTGTTAGGTCGGGTGGTTTGGGAGACAGCTGACAACAATATGTTGTCAACAAGTGTCCAGGTTGCTCCGTCGGTAGAGCTCTCGTCTTTGAAACACAAGGTCATGGGTTAGATCCCAGGAACCGCCAACTCAGCGTATGAGTAGCACTGCTTGGGTGCGGCAAGTCATGCGGGAAGTATTGGGAGCTGATGGTAGGCGTGGCGCTCCACCTCATAAACCTTCTCCAAGGCCCAGGGGTCTAGCACGTTGTAACTAGGGGTGTGCTGAAATATCGATATGGCGATATATATCGTTACGTCCTCCCGCGATAAATAATCAATATTGATTATTAAAATATCGATATCGGGAAAAAAAAACCCTTTTTTTTTTAAGAAATTTGAAATGTTGTTCATAATGAAGTGATGAACAACGTGTTTAGAAAAGGAGGAAATGACAGCTAAAATAAAGCAAATCCCACTCAGATTCCACAGCAACCAAGTACTGAATTACTGGATGGTGATTTGTCCAAAGTCTCCAAACAGCTTTGTGGGAATACAAAATGCTGCATTTTTTCAGTTCCAAGTATTTTGTAGTTGCAGATATCGTGATATACCGTTGATGAAATTTCATACAATATATCGATATATCGCAAATATCGCAATATATCGAATATCGTGATATTATCGTTATCGAGGGCCTAATATCGCGATATATATCGTATCGTGAGGAACCCATATCGTCCCACCCCTAGTTGTAACAGGGACAGACTCCTGCGTGTTACCGGCTGATACCGACAATAAGACACTCCTGACCTACTTCTTCTGATAACAATATTATCCAAAACATAAGGAGAAACAGAATCTTGACCGATATGATCTTACTCTCTGTTAAACTACATGTTTCAGTCGACGCATCTTAGTCTGGATATTCTCGCCAGTTTTGTATTGTCTTGCAACTGTGGCGACTGTGGCTCAAGAGGTAGAGCAGGTCGTCCAATGATCCATGGGTCGGCGGTTCGAATCCCAGCTCCTCCTTTCTACATGTCGAAGTGTCCTTGGGCAAGACACTGAACCCCAAATTGCTCCCGATGTGCTGGTTGGTACCTTGCATGGCTTCTGCCGCAATCGGTGTATGAATGTGTGTGAATGGGTGAATGTAATGCACAATCTATGTAAAGCGCCTTGGATAAAGGCGCTATATAAATGCACCATTTACCATTTACCATTTGCCATTTGCATGATATAGTTTTGTGAAATAATGTAACAAAAAACTCTTGCTGGACAAAAGAGCTATCTCAACTGCATTTTCCCCACAGAAAAATACATGACTATTGCGATACCGTCTCAGGACTGTTAAATTGTCCAGCATGTGTACATCAGTTATTTGGAAAGGAATGACATGAAATACTTCAATTGATGCAAACGTCCCAGGTCAAGACATTGACAGCTGAAGTAACATAATGCCGCAACTTGAGTTTCTACTTATGTTGACTTTATGTTAACATGTTTTGAATTGTAACAGCTGAAATCAACAACATACATTCCAATAATAACCTGCGTTTTGGGCGGGAACCCCTTTTGGTGTTAGCATTATGTTATGCTTTAGCTATTGAAAAATAGCAGATCTACAAGCTCATAGCGCGCCACTCGGTGGCGCGCTATGAGCTTGTAGGTCTGCTATTTTTGAAAAATCGAAGAATGACTGACATAGAAACATAGCTTTTTTTGAAAACTGTCAGGATGTAGAAGACATTTTTAGAATCTGATCTCAGGTCAGAATGGGTTAAGTGAAGGCCAGTTGCCCATGGACGCTCAAAACTCTTCATCCTCAGTGTCAGAAAATCCCTTGCCTCTCTCTATCTATCACATTGCTAGAGTGGCCCTCAGTACAGAAATGTTCGGTGAGCTTATTTTGTGTGTGAGTGTGTGTGTGTGTGTGTGTGTGTGTGTGTGTGTGTGTGTGTGTGTGTGTGTGTGTGTGTGTGTGTGTGTGTGTGTGTGTGTGTGTGTGTGTGTGTGTGTGTGTGCATTAAGTGAATAGCTGTTTTGTCTGTGTTGCTGTTTTGCTCTTGTTCTTTCAGGTTGGATGGAGGAGAGAGTATCCAGTAGAGAAATCCAGCCCAGTAATTACATGGGATGCGCGCCATGTTACCGGCCTAATGAGGTGGCTCCTAATTGGCGGGGGCCAAGAAGGAGCTCTTCAGGGCCCCGGCTAACGAACGGCACTGGGACGACATGAGGCAGAGGAGATATGAGAGTATAAACGAGAACAACAACAGCAACAAAATCGACCAGATAGGAACAGCGCATGGGGAGGGAGAGAGAGAGAGAGAGAGAGAGAGAGAGAGAGAGAGAGAGAGAGAGAGAGAGAGAGAGGAGAGAGAGAGGAGAGAGGAGAGAGAGAGAGAGAGATTAACAGGCACATAGCAAAAGAGGTGGCAAGAGGAGAGAGATGGAGAGATAAATTGCTGTCAAAGTCCTTCCTTTGGACGGCTATAGTACTGTATGCTCAACCATGCTTGTTCTTCCTTGCCGATGTCTTCCAGAGTGAACACAGGCAGCCGATTTCCTTTATTTTATATCCTCAACGCTGCTCTCTCTCAACCCAAGAAGTCAAAGTCAAGTCAAACATTGACTGGAAGTGCATGGGGGGGAAGGAAATAAAGTCACATGTTGACTTTAGGGGGAATATGAGTTACGGTCCTGCCCCTATCGGGACAGAACTAACAGCGCTGAGTCAACGCTCGGCACGGCGACTCGTTGGTCGTGGCTCTCGTGGCTAAGCAAAGGCTCAACTTATGCAACTTAACCCATTTTGACCTGAGATCAGATTCTAAAAATGTCTTCTACATCCTGACAGTTTTCTGAAAAAGCTATGTTTCTGTGTCAGTCGTTCTTCGATTTTTCAAAAATAGCAGACCTACAAGCTCGAGCGCGTCACTTGGTGGTGCGCTATGAGCAGGCCTGCACACAACTGGTGCGCCAGTGCGCATGCGTCGTCAAAATGTTTTCTGCGTGGTAGATCAAAGGATGCAAGGCGCATTAGCGCACCAAGAGCGGCGACAGTTATATGTAGAGAATCTGACAGGTATTCAAAAGGAACTCAAATATGATGTTATGTCCTGTAAGTAGACTTAGAAATAAAACTAGTGTTGACTAATCTTTACACGTGACTCTTATTTTGAAGAGGAAGTCAGAGCACAGGAAGTCTGTTTCAGTTGTAAACAAGCTACTATGACACTTTCCCAAAGTTTACGGTGCTCCTGTCATAGTGCTAGTCGCTAAACCACGCGACCATATTTACAATATGAAAACCATGCATCTGTCACTTGAACAACACTGGAATTACTTTATTTAAACATGGAACCTGCAGCAGTAGGTGAGTAATTAATTGTATCTGTGTAGGACGTTTCAGTGCTGCTAACAAACCTCCTGCTGCTTAACGACCACACTGTTTGTGACTGTAGTTTAGCATCTTTGTATCTTTTGCATCTGGCTGTGTGGGAAGCATGACATTGTGGCAGTGTAGAGATGTCCGTCCGTCGACCCGTCCGTCCGTCGGACGGGTTATTTTTTTTTAAATTAATGTCTGGATTAAGACAGTCTGCTAAATTGTAAATTGAAAATTAATTATAATAAATTGTATTTGTATTGCACATTGCACATTTGAAACAAACCTCAAATTGCTACGTACAGAATTAAAACATTTGCATAAAACAATATAAAAAAGGTTTTAACCGTTTTTTTTGGCGGACCCTTTTACGTCACCCCCTTCCAGTCACAGCTTAACTTATTCGGGATGTATAAGTCCCAATATGCATTTTGGGGAGTGGGACAGTGTATAGCCTCACTATACCTGCTTATGCAGTCTTTCTGAGTGTGTGCAGATTATGTTCTTAGTGATGCGTGGGGAGGGTGGGCAGAGCCAAAGTGTCTCCTTAAATCTCAGGGGCAGCACCGGTACATGGCGACCGAGGTCACATCGACCTCCATCCAGACAGAACCCGACGTGGTGGCTTTTAACCCATTTTGGGCGGGAACCCCTTTTGATGTTAGCATTATGTTATGCTTTAGCTATTGAAAAATAGCAGACCTACAAGCTCATAGCGCACCACCGAGTGGCGCGCTACAAGCTTGTAGATCTGCTATTTTTGAAGAATCGTGAAAAGTGACATGAAAGTGTTTGAGAACGACTGACATAGAAAAACATAGCTTTTTCAAGAAAACAGTCAGGATTTAGAAGACATTTGCAGAATCGTTCCCAGGTCAAAATTGGTTAAAGCCCTGCAAGAAGCAATCGCATTAAAACGCACGGGGGTGGCCGCACACAATCTGCCTTCAATTTCACATGCTGTTCTCTGGAGATGAATGGACAATTATTATGATTGTCACTTTGTTTCTCTTTCTCTGTTTCTTCTTCCTCACACCCTCCCTTCCAGTTCTTTTTCTTTTATTTCAACGTGCAAACGGGTCCCTCAAGGGGACGGACCACGTGGGGGGGGGGGGGGGGGGGGGGGGTGGAGGTTCGCTGCATGTGGAAGAGACTGAGTACATGCATTGTTCCGATCTGCCTTCATCAAGGCGCGAGGAGGAGATATTTGCCCCGGGAGCCTCCATCCATACGTGAACGACGGACAGTGAAACCGATCTAGCTCATCAAGGCATCGACAGACAGGCCATCCGTGGGAAAAGTGTGCAACAGTTAGGCCTGCATGATTCATTCCTATAGTTTCACGCTGTGCTGTTGCATGTTGCACACCAAAAAAAAGCTACATCTACAAGCTGAGATATCTGTATTATTCCTCAAAAGCGGCACACAACAATAAGGCAGGCTGTAGTGAGCACCGCATGCACAACTCAATAACTTATTGTTATTATTACGCCCCTTGACCCAGGGATGGAATCAGGCAGTGTTGATTTCGTCGACTAATACTATGACAAAAAAATGTTCGTTGACCTACCTATTTTCACTGGCGAAAACTAAATGGAAACTAAATGAAAACTAAGCTATGATGACTAAAACTAAGACTAAATATAATGGAAATTTTGTCAAAAAATTAAAACTAGACTAAAATGTTAGGAAGGGATTAGTGGACAAGATCCAGTATAAGTCATTTTACACTCGGTTGCATGTTTGTGTGAAAAATCAGTCATTACGACAGCATCAAGGCTAAATCTTATATTTAGTCGACTATAAAACTATATTAAAAGTAAAACATTCCAGGTGACTAAAATGTGACTAAACTAAATGAAAACTATTCAAGAGACTATCACTAACACTAAAATCTAAATTTGCTGTCAAAATCAACATTGGAATCAGAGTTTTTTATTGAAAAAGGCAGCGACAGAGAGTTGACGATATTGGGGGGATGTTGGGAGATGTGCAGCTAACAGGTGCAGAACGTCCTCCTCGCGCTCAGTATGCCTGACTGCCCCCCGTGCCGTCGTGCAGCTGGCTTCATTAATGCACGCCACGCGCACGTGTTGCGCTATAACGCTCGATGAATGCGCGCGGTTTAAACACGGGAGTGCAACACGGGACAAATTTCCCTCTCTCTACACTTCCTCCTGTCTTGCTTTCCGACCGTCTCCCGCACATGTCATGCACGGGGCGCCCACGCACACACACGGGGGGGGGGGGGGGCATTTAAAAACAAAGCCCTCAAACAACTTTGACTTTCACCACAGCAGCTCTGACTGACTTGCTTCCAGACGAATAAGGCAGAACACCAAGTGGCCTAGTTACTCCCTACACGGGAACAAATGGACCAGTCAATCACCATGCGTGCTCGCTGAATAACAAGCATGCACTCTGTGGTTTGCACGTGTGTGTGTGTGTGTGTGTGTGTGTGTGTGTGTGTGTGTGTGTGTGTGTGTGTGTGTGTGTGTGGGTGTGTGCATTCATGAGGGAATATTTGATCATGAGTCGCTGCGTGTCTATGGGTGCGTTGCGCGCGCACAGCACGCGCACGCACGCACGCACGCACACACACGCTCCAGTAAGACGTAACCAATTTCTTTAGCATTTCATCCACAACTTTCCCCCCCTCAGTGTATTCATCCCATCCATGGGGAATGTCAGCCTCCACAGCATGCAGCCTGATAACATCCCATCCATGGGGAATGTCAGCCTCCACCAGGCAGCCTGATAACCTGCCTGCTTGACTATACCCGTGCCTCCCGGCCTTCCCTTTCCATGTGGCGTCGCAGTGGGCCTTGTTGTCACAGCAGCGCAGCGAAAGCAGAGGTGAGAGAGGTACAAACAACACAACATCATCATCACCGGTGGCTTCTAATCTCCGCCGGGCATGTGGAATATATTTGTATATACACAAAGAGAAGTGTGTTGAGGGATGCCATTATCAGTATAGTAACAGTAGTTTTCAAAGCTCTTTTGTGCTCAAGGCACACCCGGACTCATATCCATGCTAAATAGCCTCCATAGCAAGCAAGTGTTACCGCGCACTCTTATCACTCTGTAAACATGTATTTATATATACTAATGGCAAATACAAATTAGCCACTAAAGCCCCATTTCATACATTTAAAAAAAAAACAATGCTTATCTACAAGTTCCCAACGGATTGAATCATTTTATGATCTTTTAGATGTGCTTCTTGTGCCATCTATCCATGAATGCGCAAAATCTCAGCGTGTCTAACGGCCCGACCGATCGACTTCAAAGCAGTGTGCGTATCGCTGAGGATCCGACGGAGTGCCGATCGAGTGGGAAGGCGGTCAGATTGGTGATGGTATTTGCTTTACAAGAAAAAGAAAATAAATAAACATGTATTGTGTTATACGTACTGTATATACATCACTGTTGTTTCCCTCTCCTGTAATGTCTGTGCTAACCAGGGGTTCTTTAAAAAAAAAAGAAAGCGGTCCAGACTCGCTGCATGGCTGGACGGCAATGATGTCCATGCACGGAGATCCCTGAAGAATGCACATAATCACTGATTGAACTGACCAATGTTAGTGCCAACTAACTTTGTGTGTGTGTGTGTGTGTGTGTGTGTGTGTGTGTGTGTGTGTGTGTGTGTGTGTGTGTGTGTGTGTGTGTGTGTGTGTGTGTGTGTGTGTGTGTGTGTGTGTGTGTGTGTGTGTGTGTGTGTGCGCGCGTGCAAACTGCTCATCTTGACACGCGCGTTTACAATAAATTAAGTGAGAACAGTGGCCCGTTGTAGCGTCCCCCCCAGGGCAGAAAATTGTAGATAAACAAATAAATATGCATGAATAATATGTGAGTGTGGATGTGACCATGCAGAAAAACAAAACAAAACAGGAAAACGAGCCCCGAGGCTTGCAGCCACCACTGCCACATTAGCGCGCCGTCCACCCATATAGCAGTTGACCTGCAGGGACATCCAGTTATAGGTCCCCTGACGGTGCCTCGTCCTGTCACACTCCATCGCGTCGCCCTCCAGCAAGGCCGAAGCACGTGGAGATTCAAATGGATGCTCAAAACAATGAGTCTGTATATTTAAATCTATCTATTGGCAAATCTATCTATTGGCAAAACTATCTATTGGCAAAACTATCTAGAAAAAGCCTGTAGGGACCTGAGGAAAAAAGCCATGTACAGCCAGTAGAAGTAAAACTATTGTATATATGAAATACTCATGTAAAGTAGAAATACCTCAAAATTGTACTTAAGTACAGTACTTAAGTAAATGTTTAGTCATCACCACTGACAGGTTATGTGTGGTTCACCAGTTATTCAGTGTCCATGAATTCCATCCGTGAAAACCCAACACGTCAATGGCAACAGTTTCACATTCACAACAATACATATATACTGTAAATATGTGCTTAAAGCACAGGGAATGAAATACATGACGGAGCTTTTCAGTTGCGAAAATTGGTTAACAAAAGGTTTTTTTTCTCCTCATTGCTTTCAGAGTGTGTGTGTGTGTGCGTGCGTGCGATAGTGTGCGCGAGAGTGTGTGCGCGCGTGTGTCTGATCCCAGCTCTTTCATGAGCTCCAGCCTCATCCTCAATACAGGCATCTGGGCTCCAGCGATAGAATTCATTGGATCTCTCACTCACTCACTCACACTCACACACACACACACACACACACACACACACACACACACACACACACACCCCCCCACACACACACACACACACACACACACACACACGGCCCCGTGGCCAACCAGTTGGTCACGTGAGCACAAAGGCACACAGTGAACAGTGTGTGTGTGTGTTGGGGGGGGGGGGGGGGGGGGGGGGGTAATTATTTTAATTTCACATTCGAGGCACCGGTGAAAAAAGGGCGTATAGGGAATTATCCTATTCAAATGCTTCAATCTCATCTGAGAGAAAAACAGAAATGAGATTTTCATATCTCTTCCCCCGGTTGAAGGTGATTGCGGATGTGTGTGTGTGTGCACGTCTGTGTGTGCGTGTGTATGCACACGCTGAATAGGTGAGCATCCATGTGACGCCTATAGCGTGCCCAGATGTGTGCGCCATGGTACACGGTGGGAGATAATGTGGGAAAAGTACTCAGATTTTTACTTAGGTATGTGTACTCTGTGAGTATAAGTAAAAGTACAGTATTCAAAATGTTCTTGCGTAAAAGTACAAACGTATTCACATCAAAATATACCTAAAGGACAACTTTAGTTTTTTTCAACCAAGGTTCATGTTTTAGGTTATTAGATAAAGTAAAAGATGAGTGTTTTTCATTTGCTGCTTTCTTCCGTTTTAGGGATTTTTGCTGTTTTTGACAGGGGGGCGGGGGCATTCGAGCATGGGGCTAAATAAGTATTTTTCACAAAATGTTATGCGATTTTTAGTCCTACTGGACCCCAAGAAATTACATCTGGCCACAAAAGATCACGGGATCTCCTGAATGTGTCAAACTGACATATTGAGCCTATGACAGTGTGGCTTCCCCCCAGTAGGCTACCTTCACATTCAGTATAGATCCTGTGATTTAGCTGCAGGCCCCTGGAACCCATTCAAGGACCCATGGGGGGTCCCCGAACCCCACGTTGGGAACCACTGGATTCCACATATCCACTCGTTGCACACTGTATCAGTGTAACTGCAGAGAGCGTGTAGTGAGTGTGTGGGTTGGTGGGTGATGCGGGAGCCCCGCCCCCCCCGGAGTGCTGCCTGTCTTTGACGCCATATGGGGTCCGACACCTCTTCATTACCTGGTGTGTGTGCGTATTTCTGTTCAAATTAATTCCATTGTCATTTTAGAACACGTGAGAATATATTAGAATAACAGAGACAACGGTTCCCGTGCGTATGATATTTGCGTGTCTTTCATCTTTGGCAGATTCATTTAAGCACACTTTATGCGAGACACATGCACGCATGTGGCACGGATGCACACGCTGCAAAATTGATACTTTTACTTCAGTTAAAGTACTCGGTATTCTGTACCCGAGTACCGAGTGATAGGTTGGAATTTGTGTGACGTTTGTGCCGGACTTTGTGTGACGTCAGGGAAGATGCCTAATTGGAACAGGTTGTAACTAGAAAAAGTGCCCTTCTGGGCACAGGTCTCCACCAGGAGGATAGGACTGTGTGAGATGTTTGGCAAAATGTTTAGGAGTAATATAAACATGTTTGCCTTTGATGGCAATTGGATGATTTGAGGCATTTTGTTCCAAAAATGGGTTTTGCAAAAATCAACCTGTTGGTGGCGCTATAACAGGCCAATGTGATAAGGGTGGGATATATTCCTCAGCCCAGTAAGAAAATGTGTGAAAGATGTCATGTAAATTGCATGCTGCGTTCATGATTTGAGGCTTTTGTTCAAAACGGGGCAATCTTGCAAACTGTGAAAGCCAATTATAGCCAATTAGGATGGAATATGAAATATCGGACAGATCCGACTTGAGCACATGACCATAGAGATACTGTGTAACGATTTGTGAGATTTTTGGACAGAATCTGGAGGAGTAATATCCAAAAATGTGTTTTACAAAAGTCGGCCTCCTGGTGGCGCTATAAAAGGCAGATGCGGAAAATGCAGGTCAAAGGTTTGTCCTTGGCCTCTAGGGAGTGTGCATGCAACGTTTCACGCAGATCGGTGCAGTTTTAGGTAAAACATGTGAAAAGCTGCCTCATGGTGGCGCTATAACAGGCCGTTCTGGAAAATGCGGGGCAGAGGTTCATCGTTGGCATCCAGGGAGTGTGTGTGCAAAGTTTGGCATCGACCGGGTTAACGGTGCCGGAGATTAGCTGTACACAGACGGACGGAAGGAAGGACGGACGGACGGACACACACACACACACACGGACGGAGTGCAAAACATACTCTCTCCCCATGCCTTCGGCCTGGTGGAGACAATAATGTAAATGTGGTGTGTTCGTGGGTTTAGTGTCAATGACAGAAGAAGCCCAACTTGGGCACCATCCTGGTTCTACCTAGTGACGTCATCATGCAATGACATCGCAACAGCATCACAACCATGTCATTGTCCTTTTAAATGACCGTACAATAAACCAATTAGGACCAAGAGATTGACCTGCCTTCTAACGGCTTCCTCTGTACATCGTAATAATGTTTCATTGGACAGTACATCAGAAACGGAGAGCAGCAAGGGATTACCACAGCAATCTCACCGTGAGACACCACAGTGCTGTGGTAATCGGATACAAGCTGTACGTGTTTATGGCAAGCAGAAATGCCATTGATCATATGGAAGTGTGCATATTCAACACAGTGTCTTTGCGCTGGATTAAGTTGTCTCCAGTGACCAGTGGAAGAGGATATCGTCCCCATGAGATTCCCACCAAGCGTTACAGATACACAGTGGTGCTGATAGAAGATATCATCTACATCTGGGGAGGGGATAGTTGTTGTGGGCCATGGAAGTACTACAATGAGCTTCATGCATTTGATGTTGACACTCACAGATGGTTCAAACCCAGGGTTTCTGGGACTGTACCAAAAGCAAGGTATTCGCACTCAGCCTGTGTCCTTGACAAGGCCATGTATATACATGGGGGGTGGACTTCAACTGAACTCACTAACGACATCTACAAGTTAGACACCACCACAATGGTCTGGACTTTAATTAACAGCAGAGGCCCTCGCCCACCTGTTTCAAACAGTCACACTTCCACCATCATCGGGAAAAAGATGTTTGTATTTGGGGGCTCTAATGGTGAAAGCATCACACACATGAGAGTATTTGACACAGAGACCAACGCCTGGCTGAGCACGCCTTCTTCACAGCGTTGTCCAGCAGGACGCAGAGGTCACAAAGCCTTTGTCTATAATGGAGAGCTGTACATATTTGGTGGTGACAATGTGAGCCTGACATTGGATATGTGGAAATTCCATCCAGAGACCTTCGCTTGGAATAAGGTTGAGACCAAGGGGAAAAGTCCTCCTCAGACGTGTTTCATGTGCTGTTGCCTGGTGGGAGATCGTATCGTCATCGATGGAGGAATTACCGGAGGTGTTGAACCATATGTACGCAGCTTCGATGCCACTTGTGACCTGTACATCCTAGAGTTAAGTCCTAGTCTGAAGACGTTATGTAAGCTAGCAGTTCTTTATTATGGTCTGGAACAGTCGGAACTCACACACGACGTCAGGTGGGAACTGAGAACCATCACAGCAACGCAGGAGTAGACGTGGCCGTCACTGCCATGTCTCTCTTTTGCACAGTAGTTAGTGTGGTTGCTGTAGGCAACATTTTTTTTTAATACATTTTTATTTCATTTTTAGAGAAGAAAAAGGACAGGTATACAGGCATACAGAAACACGTAATTCAAATTATTTGCCAACTACTGTAGGTGGCTTGCATCCTTGCCTCGTTTAAAAAGAAAATCCTATCCTATTCCTATTGACAAATAAAAAAGGAAAATAATACTAATACTAATAGTATAACGATACCAACAACAATTAAATACAACATACAACTAGATTTTTTTTAAATTATCAACCAATTCTAAATTTTAAAAATCATTATAGGCAACACACTATTGTTTTAGGTCCGATAACTTTTATGCCAGATAAGTAAACCCGTTTTTTTTGTTAACCGTTTTTGAGTGGTGTAAACCACTCCTACGACTGGCTTTGTTAGTTTACGTGTCTGTCTGTCTGTGCCAAAAAAATGAGCATGGTGCATTGTGATTGGCCGGAATGAGACATTACGTCAGACCACAGCTGATAAGACCTTACACCACTCAGTTCACACGGGTGTGATTTTTTGTTCTTTGAGTTCAATGGACGTGGAAAAGATAAAAAGAAACCCGAGGCGCAAAACCACCCTCCCGAGGCTCATCCCCACCGTGGATTATAAAAATCACACCCGTGTGAACTGAGTGGTGTAAGGTCTTATATAGACTGATCAGCTGTGGTCTGACGTAATGTCTGACGTAATGAAATCACACCCGTGTGAACTGAGTGGTGTAAGGTCTTATATAGACTGATCAGCTGTGGTCTGACGTAATGTCTGACGTAATGAAATCACACCCGTGTGAACTGAGTGGTGTAAGGTCTTATATAGACTGATCAGCTGTGGTCTGACGTAATGTCTGACGTAATGAAATCACACCCGTGTGAACTGGGTGACCATAGCAACCATGCTCATTTTTTGGTACGAACAGACAGACAGACACGTAAACTAACAAAGCCAGTTGTAGGAGTGGTTTACACCACTCAAAAAGAAACAGACAGAAAGGAAGAATTACCTGCTCGTCAAGCTGCAGACGAGCCCTGGTCTCGGATAGATTACCCCGAAATCCGTACTCCCTAGGCGGGTTGAGAAACATGGACAGTACTCCCTAGGCGGGTTGGGAAACATGGACAGTACTCCCTAGGCGGGTTGGGAAACATGGACAGTACTCCCTAGGCGGGTTGGGAAACATGGACAGTCCCTAGGCGGGTTGGGAAACATGGACAGTCCCTAGGCGGGTTGGGAAACATGAACAGTCCCTAGGCTGGTTGGGAAACATGGACAGACCCAGGCGGGTTGGGAAACTGTCCATGTCAGTCCCTAGGCGGGTTGGGAAACATGGACAGTCCCTAGGCGGGTTGGGAAACATGGACAGTCCCTATAGGCGGGTTGGGAAACAAAGACAGTCCCTAGGCGGGTTGGGAAACATGGACAGTCCCTAGGCGGGTTGGGAAACATGGACAGTCCCTAGGCGGGTTGGGAAACATGGACAGTCCCTAGGCGGGTTGGGAAACATGAAGTCCATACTCCCTAGGCAGGTTGGGAAACATGAAATCCGTACTCCCTAGGCGGGTTGGGAAACATGAAATCCATACTTCCTAGGCGGGTTGGGAAACATGGACAGTCCGCTGAGGCCGTAGCAAGCCGCGGTCTCGGGCTAGACGTTACCCCGAAGTCGAGAAATCTTGTCAGGGCGCCCGTGAAATATAATCGCCTCCGCCTTGCCTGGAGGAGGTGCGGGGATATTTTAGCATGGCTTGGCCAGCCTCATCGCGTGGATTCACGGAAGATTATATTTCTCTTCTCCTGTGTTATTTGAATGCGTTATTTTCCATGTCAGTTTATGAATCAATATTGTACAGGGTCTTGAATGGAACAAAAACGTCACTATTGACACTGCCATCGAAATCTGAATATCATCATCATCATGATTCATCATCGTTATTCAAAACTATAAATGTATATCCTATATGCCTATGTAACATCTGTCTGTCTGTCTGTCTAATAAACTACTGACGTTCTGATGGAAATATCATCGTCCTAATCTGATCATAATGATCAGATGATCTGATTATCATGATGATGATATTTCGATCATTTGGGGAAATCATTTGAAATTTTAAAATGTACTTAATTAAATGTACTTAGTTATACTTCCCACAACAACCCAGTATACGGTCGCAGCCGTTTGAAATAAGGTCGGTCTGAGACAAGTCTGAGAGAAGCGCTGATGAAAGAAACCTTGGCTGTCTCAATCAAACCTAAACATAACCGCAAGCACGACGCAACACATGTCGGACCAAAGCAAACTTCACTTTATCCGCAAAAAGAACGTCGTTTGCGGTGGACACAACAATTATATGAGCAGGATTCGAACCCACTCAACCCAGGAGGTATGGATTGAAAGTATATTGCCTAACGAGACATGCTACAAGCTGGCTGCTGGAATGCTTTTCTAGAGTCTACTTCATTATAACACGCTCAAGTCAAGTAAAATAAAAAAGGAAAAACCCCGCCCAGTAAGGAAAACCCCCGCCCAGTAGGGGAGGGGATGGGCGATGGGCGAGGCTTCCCTCCCCCATCCCCTCCCATATGTCTGTCAGAAGACGTTGAGGGTTGATTTCACCCAACACCGCGAAGACCAGGCCCACCTCTGTGAAGCTAGTGAATCATATAGCGACACTGCAGCATCTGTTGTGTGTAGCATATTAGATGATTCATCGTGCGTTCTAATACTTTGGATCGTCATCAAAAAGATTGTCAGTCAATTTAAGACACAATATGGTGCTCTAAGATCAAGCAAGCCAATATTTGAATACTATAAAAATGTAATGTGTCACTGACACGCATGCACGCACACACATGTACAAGTCATCTTGGTCCTGTCTTTAGACCGTCCGTCTTCATTTACTAATGTTACAATTCCTCTATACCCTTACCTGCATCCTTTATCGTCCTCGCTGCTGTGATGACTATACCCTCACAGGATTAATCAGTAAGGTCTATCTATTCACAAACCTCAAAGGAAAACAGCTTGCTGCTGCTCCATTGCATTTGCTGTGCAAAGATGGTCTTTGCAAAGTATCGGAGCAGCAAGCTGTTGTACCACTAACTTTGATGTTGTAACTGTATTTTGTCCTGCACTAAGCACTAATAGCAAGGTGCGTGCATGACCTTCTTTTGAGGTAGTAACAAACACACAACTGCCACATGTGAGAAGTACACTACAGAGAGGCCTTCGCCAACCAACAGAAAGCTGCAACACCGTTCATAACTTCTAAGTGATCAAACAAAGACGTGACGAACAAGGCAAAAACACACTTCTTTTTTTCTTCTGTTTCTTCACACGGGCCAAACAGGGCCATGTCATGGCCCTCTGTGCTGGAAGGCCCTGGGTTTCAATGCCCCCACCAGTCTTTTTCTGAGACGAGTTGGAAGCATTGTGTGCGTGAAAATAGACAGATGCAGCACAGACCTACCTTGTGTGTTTCTTCTGAGAAGTGACTCAAATATTGACAAGTTCAGGAAGAAAGACGCCCAGGGGAAAGAAAAGACTGCATGAGCCATCAAGGCCTCAGTGTGTGCGTGTGCGTGTGCGTGTGTGTGTGTGTGTGTGTGTGTGCGTGTGAGTGTGTGTGTGTGTGTGTGATCCAATGTCTGTGTGTCTGTGTCCAAGGCTCTTTGTATGGAAGGACGTGTGCAGAAAGCACAAAGTGGAAAGAGAAGAAGAGTTCAGTCTGTAGAAGACTCAAGTTTGAGCAATGAATGAATCATGTCTCTCCTCCATGACGCAGACGGGAGGACGTGGAGCAGCTGCGGGGGGGAAAGAGGTGTGGCAAAGGCAAAACTCAGAAAACAAAGACGGCAGAGACGGAGTACGCAGGGGTTGCCATACCGTTGCACATTCTACGTTGTACCACCACCACGTCACCATCACTAATATTACACACACTTGCAACCTGCATGGCGCCCCTATTTTGGGCAGAAAACCAAAGAAATAATAATTGAAAACAGCCAATCCAAAAGTTCACAGCGCATTGCGTGATGTTTGTGGATCAGCTATTTTACACTATCTTTTCGTACAAATGTGCAGTATTTTATATATGGGGAAGAAATAGAGTCTGCAACACTGGTAGAAAAAGCTCCACTGGTTTATTGATTCAACGTTTCGATCACTAGGATCAGGAATGGGATCTTCTTAATTCCTGAAGAAGATCCCAGTGATCGAAACGTTGAATCAATAAACCAGTGGAGCTGAGACCAGTGTTGTGGACTCTATTTCTTCCTCTTGTACTGCCATTTGTCCAGCACCTGGGCTAGAGTGGAGGTGCATGCTCTATTACCTTTGTCAGTATTCTATGTATGCCACGTCAATACGCGGTAGTGCAATGCATACGTTATGAACGTGGGCTTTGGGGGGTCGTAGATGTGTTTCTGTGTACGCCAACCCCTCGTCAACAACACGGCACAGCGTTAATATACAGAGAACGGACTCCAGCCAGCAGCCCAATGGAAACCTCTGCAGGAAAGTATAGTCTTGGAGAACTCATCTAAAATGCTCTGCCTGCGCTCAACTCCTTGACTTTGTTTTTTTGTTAAGCCCTTTTATCTTAAATTAGCTGTAGTGGTGCAAATGTTCCTGCAGTTGATAAATGTCCTAAGCTGTGGTCATAAAGGAGGGAGAGGGAGGGTGGAAGAGGACACGTTTATATAGCATTTCTCTTTTAAAGCTCTTTGCAAATTGAATAATTGACCGTTAGATAAAACTCTCGAGTGACTGATTGATCGATGGATGGACACAGACAATCCATAAGGTTGTCAGTCACTTAAGCTACATCCGCAGTGATAGCAGATTAAACAATCTAATGTCAGCATTGGAAATCATCTGGGGGTTTATGTGATGTGCGATAGAGACTGTGTGTGTGTTCTATTGCGTTGTATGGGGCGCGGTTTGTGCTGATCGTCCAAACAACTCCTGGCACTAATTTGAATGATTTGAGTGGCATGTAGTACCGTACAGTAAGTACACAGTAAATGTGTATTCTCGGAACGGGATGCTGATTACTGTTTTTTTTTCTCCGCCCCCCCTAGATACAGCTAGTACATGAGGTCTTTGATCAGGCTGCTGGTGGGATATCCTTTATCTTTATGCATGCACACACATACACACACACACACACACACACACACACACACACAACGCACGCAACGCACGCGCACTCACACACACTTGATCTCTCTCTCTCTCTCTCTCAAACTCCCCCCCCCGGGTCTTTCTGCAGCATCATGCATACACCAGCCCATCTCTGGAAATCACAGTAATAAACTCACTGATACCCCCCTCTGCGTGCAAGCGAATTGCACTCAGTGGGGGGTCTACGCCCCTACCGGTCCACACACACACACACACACACACACACACACACACACACACACACACACACACACATGCACCTCCTCTTCCTCTCCTACCCTCCCTCCCCCCTCCTCTCTCTCTCTCTGGAAAGCATTTACCACATCGTGCCTGTCCTGCAGAAGCTGTTTATTAGCGGCCTCTCTCTCTCCCTCTCTCTCCTCCCACGGTGAAGCCTTCCACGGCCGCCCCCCACCCCGCTGAGACTGTCACGCTCAAAAAACGTGAGCTGTCAAAGCTATAACGCTGTTAGTTAGTTAGTGGAGGACCGGCGACGGCCGATGTACAGAGAGAAAAGGGAGGGGCTGCTAAATAACTATACGGCGCATCGCAAGGCGCCACTTACAGCCAACAAAAATTATGCAAACAAGTCCATTAGCCTTTCACCCTGCCTGCCTGCAAGGGGTTATTATTAACCAACTCTGCATTATGCTCACTGCTCTCAAGAACGATGGGCTCTATTTTCGTCCATGCTAAACCCCCCGTATCCCTAAACTACTTTGCCTTGCCTTGTTTTGTTTTTTATTTGTTTTTTACAATTTTGAAACACATTTTTGAACAGTTAAAATAGCCACATATACATCAACACGTTGTGAGCTTGTAGATTAGCTATTTTAAATATTTAAAAAAAGTAGTTTAGGGACACGGGATTTAGCGTGGATGAAAACAGAGCCCATACCGTAACAGTAAACACATTTCCGAAAACAAGGCGATGCATCTCAGACACGATAATTCCTAGTTGTTTTGTAATGTGCAATCTGTGTCAGTAAAGCCAGTTCAACCATCATGTCATCCAAACAGACGGCCTAGAAACCCCAAATACTGTAACATAAACCTGAAATATGCAACAATCACACTAACAAACTCCTCTAAGGTCCTTCTTTCTCCTGTGGTCCCTGGCTGACCACCCCCAGCAGCTATAGAGTAGCATTCCTCCTACCAGTGCATTGCTCCCAGAGCCAATATCAAGCTTAACGCTTAAACCTGTGTGTGTGTGTGTGTGTGTGTGTGTGTGTGTGTGTGTGTGTGTGTGTGTGTGTGTGTGTGTGTGTGTGTGTGTGTGTGTGTGTGTGTGTGAAGTCAGAATTCAACCGTCAGTGTAATGAGACCTTATAACGGCTCCATGTTAATTAGTAATAGCTCTAGATTACCACAATTATCCACTTAACATAACAACGCGGTGGTGCATCGAGCCACTGTGCATGGAAAGGAAAAGAAGGTCCTCTACGATTCTGCCGCATAGCGAAAACCTCAAGACTTTGAAACGAGGTTCAAAGTGCTGCGTACCCTGGCTGTTATTCAGTTCCAATATCACACCCCTAGCCAATCGCTACTCAACGAAGCGCATTCGCAGCCAATCACACACACACAACCACACACACACACAACGGCGGCGGCGGAGGAGGTATATAATTGTCTGTACTCACGGTCGCTGCAGAAGGAGCCTCCATAGGACGTCATGGTGCAGTCACAGGTGAAGCCCTCCCACTGTTGGAGACACACCCCCTGATTGTAGCAGGAGTCCTCCGTGCAGGTGGTACTGGGTCCTGTGGAAGCAAAAATAAAACCTCATGACTGAAAGTTTAATGAGTCATGACGATGTTTAGATGCAACCCATTATTCTAAATTGAATCTAAACCTGTGTTTGCTGCTGTTCCACACACAACGGCCAACCAGTGGAAGAAATCACAGATCGAGACTTTAACCTGTGCTTTTATTACATTCTTGAAACCATTCATTCATGTTTATGAAAGAGGCTTCTACACATGTATTATATTGCTAGTTTAATCTAAAATGACTAATAACCGAAAAATAGCCATGTCCAGAGCCCGAGCAGAGGCCTTTTGTGGCGGTTCTGGACAACCGTGGGACCGACCGAATCGACACATCGAATTTGAAGTTGGTGGGGGCGAACGGTTCTCGAGTTACGTGGATTACAGCCGTACACACGTATTGTACGTATAGGTACAGACAGACAGAGACATGGTGCATTCATATATAGATGTGTTAAAGGACCACTTCACCACTTTTCAACATCTCTTCATATAATTGGTCCTCACTAATGTTCATGATAAAACACCACAATTTTTTCCTACTCAGTCTGTGTCTCATAGGAGGGCTTTGGGCAGTTCGGACACCCGTCCACCAGTGACATCATCATTAGGCAGATTTTATTTTAAACAAGATTTGTTTTAAAATATATTTATATTTTTATTATCGTGAGAACGATGGCTTCAACTTTTGCATTGCAACTTTTCAGGAAAAGAAAGCCTGCTGTTTCTATTAGCTTGGATTCACCATTGATGATGTCACTGGTGGACGGGTTTCTGAACTGCCCACAGCCTTCCTATGAGACACAGACTGAGTAGGAACAAATGGTGGTATTTTATCATGAACATTAGTTAGGACCAATTATAGGAAGAGAAGTTGAAAAGTGGTGAAGTGGTCCTTTAAGTTATCTATACTTGATTTGCGTGTAATGCACCAACGTGCTTGTACTGTATGTGCAAACGTGTGGTAATAAAACATGAATCCGATTCAGATTCTGTTCAGTTCTCAATTCAGTCCCACTCATGACTCAATATTTGATATGGGTGTTTCAGCATCACAAGCCTGGAGGTATAAATCTCATTGTGTTAAATTAACTACTATTATGGCCTTTTATGATTCATTTTTATTGTGTTCCGAAGCATCTGCTACTGCAATAAAACAGGGCTTGCAAAAACCACGCGGGTGTCACTTCTCTGAATAGTCGCGTTTTAAAAAGGGAGCAAATGGCTGTGACCGCCTTTCATAATAGCCACTCTTCCGCGGGCTGAGAGTGATTTGATTAAGGCAGCTTAAAAAATGCATTCAGATTGAATTTGACATTAATTCAAGGTTGAAACCTGGTGCGATCGCCAGACTAGGGGGTTCCTCATTTGAATTGGAAATGACTTGGAGGAAGCGTGGGCAGGGCTGCCTGGGTTTAATAACACTGCCGACTTCGTGTGTGCGTGTGCAATAATTTGAGCGTGCTGTGTGTATGGTGAGGCGGGGTATAGTTTGTGTGTGTGTGTGTGCGTGTGTGTGTGTGTGTGTGTGTGTGTGCACGTGCGTGTGTGCGTGCTCTCTCTCTCCCACACCGCCATGGGACGGCCGACGACATTTAACACGTTTAGGACTGAGACCAGATTCTACTAAATGTTCTTCTAAATCCTGGCAGTTTTCTGAAAAACGTATATATACTGTATATGTTTCTGTCAACTTTTTCATGTCAAGGACCCCCAGAATGATATGCATTTGGCCGCCGACCCCCATCTGAAATATGTTGTTCCAGAAGCAAAGTTATAACTTAAAAATGTTTGCTGTGAACGAAATGATATATTCCAAGAATTGCACATCACAATTTTTCAAAGATAGCAGATATACAAGCTCATAGCGTGGCACCAAGTGCCGCGCTATGAGCTTGTAGATCTGCTTATTTTTCATCATCTAAGGTTTGAAATAATGGTTAAAGTGTTTAAAATGCTAAAGCGACACGGATGCGTATCCGTCCGAAATGGGTTAAATTGTCAATTAGAAGAATCCACTGTGCTAATTTCTCTGTGGGATTCCAGTCACTTACTCTGATAGCTGAATTGAAAGAGATGGGTGGATTTGAAAAAGAAAAAAAGAAAAAGGAACAAGAATTGCCAGAGTATATACATGGATGATTAGACGCCAATGTAGTGGTGGAAGAAGTACTCACATTCTTTACTTAAGTAAAATTATAGCAATGCTGCAATGTACTGTAGATGTACTGCGTCACAAGTAAAATAATTCAAAATGTAATTCAGTAAAAGTACAAAGGTATTGGCATCAAAATGTACTTAAATACCAAAAGCACTCATTATGCCGAATGTGCCATTTCATGTTTTCAAATGTATACAAATCTATTGAAAATAGCAGATCTATAAGCTACATTTGCTATTTTCAAAATGGTCAAAATGTACTGTATGGCTGAAGTGGTTAATGTGCGTTTTGTTATAATTAATCAATCAATATACAAAGTAACTAATAACTAAAGTTTTTGTTTAATGTAGTGGAGTAAAAGTACAATATTTGCCTTTGAGATGTAGTGGAGTAGAAGTAAAATGATTGGAAATTGGAAATACTCAAGTAGCCTAAAGTAAAAAAATAACTCAAAATTGTACTTAAGTACAGTACTTAAGTAAATGTACTTAGTCACTTGACACCACGCATGCACTGCCGATCAGTGTTGATTTCGTCGACTAAAACTATGACGAAAAGTGACTAAAATGTGACTGCAACCAAATTAAAACAATTTAACCGTCTGCCCGCCGGAAACGAGGAACACGAGAACCTACTCTTTTTTCCTTCTCCGCCAAACGTGAGATTCTTGGGTTTGAATTGTTGAATACATTTTTGATCCGTTTCGATCGCTAGCTGATGTTGCTACCACAACAACACTCTGGGACACAAACACACAATGGCCACGGCCATTTTGAAGATGCGCGTGCATCCACTTGCATTGTCCGCCCTGTCTTCAGAGGCCTGTATCTCGGAAGGGACATTGAGGGGGCAGATTTGGCCCAGACAAGCGTTTTCAACGGCCTGTAGAAGGCGCTGTGATACTCGCGGTCAGCTTTTTCCACCGCCGAGCGAGACAACAACCGGTCATGACAACACACACAGCAGTTTCTCACAGAAAGGTGCGATTACGGATATTTGGATCTTCAAAGTAAGTGTTACACGCGATAAAACCTTGGCAATACGCTACCGAGGGATTAATTAATGGTGGCGGGTTTTAGAGACTATGACTAAAACTAAACTTCGCTGCCAAAAACCACAGTGCACTGCCGGTGTGATTGGGTAGGCGTTCCGCAGCTGTCTTTGCCACAGACAGGCATTGTGTTTGAACTGGATGTGACAGCAGGGAATAATAAAAAAAGCTCCTCATTACGGCTGGGGTTTTTATTCTCATTTTTATGTCTCAATGTTTATTCCTTTTTCAAATTGTACACAGAGAAACAGGAGATTAAACTGCTGTGTTTTTAAACCAATCTGCTTTCATCTTCTCCCTGACGAAAATTAGGTTGGGGAAAAACTGACAAAGGGTAAATCAAAGAATTGAGATTCAAAACAAGACATAAAGAAATGAATAAATAAATAAAAGACTTGACAAAATAAATAGGGATGGTCATGGGCGCCGGCAGTGGCAGGGATGCTCATTAAAAACTCAATTAAACACAAACATTTAGAAAGAGCCACGGTTCAGTGCCAGACTAATTTGTTCCCACAGAGATAAACATACATCTCGCAGCAATTTTTTACAAATGACCAAATAAAAGAAACAGGACAGAGTAAGTCTAGTAGCCAAAATGTGAACCCGGACATGTTGAGTACACCAACGTTTTATGTTAGAAATGTTTAGTATGGGTCCCCAGCATGTAGAAACTGCCGGATGCTAACTTGCATATGTTGAGCAATTTTCATAATTGGCATAATATGTGACCATACCATTAACAACCTATAGAAGGCAAAATTTCATCATGCTTTATGTAGCATGTGACATGTCAATCTAGGGGGTTTTCATGATGCTGAATCCATTCCAAGCATTAGTTTTGCAAAAAAAACTCATTGGGCTAAAACGGCCATAGCCGTCATCACAAATGTGCCTTCTATAGGTTGTTAATGGTATGGTCACATATAATATTATGCCAATTATGAAAATTGCTCAACATATGCAAGTTAGCATCCGGCAGTTTCTACATGCTGGGGACCCATACTAAACATGTCTAACATAAAACCTTGGTGTACTCAACATGTCCGGGTTCACATTGGGGCTCTATGGGCTGGCTACTAGACTAGAGGGGGGAACAAAAGAGAAAACGGATGAGCCCACACCAGATACACACCAGAGCATTCCTATTTCCTACTACAAAATGGCCACTTGAATTCAATGACATCTCCACATTATCAACCACCTTCCGATAATAATTGTTCATCGTGGTAATTGCACTCCATTAAATACTAAGCTCCCCCCAGAGGTGCTATAATTAAGCACATTGGTAGTACTATTATTAATATGCGAGTCGATATATAATCACGCTGGCACTCTTCCTAATGGACAGGCCACACGCTACCTTACTAGCATGAACCTGTTGACAGATGCCTGCAAGTGTTCAGTGGAGCATTTAAAAAAACATGTTTTCACTTGCAAAACTGTCACATATACTGTATTTACAGCAGCAGTAAGCAGCCGAGTCTGAATGTAGTAACATACAGCAGTGTTGTGAGGGAAAATCTACAAGCTCAGAACATATCCCATCGAAGTGAGCACTAACTATAGAAGCTGGCCAAAACTGTCTGTCTGTCTGTCTGTCTGTCTGTCTGTCTGTCTGTGTGTCAGTCTGTGTGTGTGTGTGTGTCACGCTGTAACACCACCCGCCCGCCACCAGAGGGCAACTGAAATTGGAACGATACAGTGGGTGTGTGTGTGTGTGTGTGTGTGTGTGTGTGTGTGTGTGTGTGTGTGTGTGTGTGTGTGTGTGTGTGTGTGTGTGTGTGTGTGTGTGTGTGTGTCAGACTGCCACAACAGCTTCGTTCACTTCCCGCGTTTACGCGTCTTACTTGTAGATTGGATATTTTTGATGTTTTTGAATCAATTTGGACACCAGGTTGAATTAAGCAATATTACACGCCTGTGATGCTGCAGAAGTGCATTCATGACGTTAAACTGCACCCCCTCGAGTGCAATATTGTAGTTACCCTTAAAACTAAGATAATCTCTTAAAAAAAAATCATATTCTTTTAATGACAGATGTAGCCACTACGATCACAAATGTCCCAAGAAACTCGCTAGCCTAGCACGACCCCAGTCTGCTGCGCTCTGGGAGAACAGAGCAGCTGATTTCTTTGTTCCATCGTGCTCGTTTAAGCGCGGCTAGTAGGCTGTTTCAACTAATCAAATTGCTTCCTCGAAAAGCCCTGTTGTATAATGGCTTTTCTACAAGCTCACAGCTGCGACACAAATCTTCTCTTCTGGGGTGGTCCCATGAGATGGGGGGTCCGCGGCCAAATACATACAGTATCAATGTGGGCGGGGCCACGGGGGTCCTTGACTTGAAAAGGTTTGAGAATCAGTGCTCTATGACGCAACAGTCACCCGCATCCAGTCAGTGTTGAGTTTGTCGACTAATACTATGACAAAAGAAATGTTCGACTACCTTTTTTCACTGCAGAAAAAATGAAATGAAAACTAAGCTGTGATGACAAAAAAAAACTAAGACTAAATATATTGTCAATTAAAACTAGACTGAAATGTTATGTTAGACTAGTGGACAAGAGATCCAGTATAGGTCATTTTACACTTGGTTGCATGCTGAAAATAGCAGATCTACAAGCTCACAACGCATCGCGCTGCGACACATTGTGAGCAACGGTAAAATCAGCCATTACGGCGGCATCAAGGCCCGCCAAAATAAATTTTAGTCGACTAAATCAACTGTAGATTTAGTCGACTAAAGCTAGACTAACACCAAAACATTCCAGGTGACTAAAATGTGACTAAAACTAAATGAAAACTATTCCAGAGGACTATAATATGACTAAAACTAAAAATCTAAATTTGCTGTCAAAATCAACGTGACCCGCATCCCAAACCAACAGCTCTGGGTAAAAGGAGTCAAACATCTTGTTATAATGCACTGCTGTGTGGATTGGGCTTCATCCGCGCGCTGCTCTTAATGAAAACGGTCGCTCACGACGAGCGGGTCAGTGCTTTCTGAGCGCTGTGCATGTGCAGTCACTGCAGTGTGTGTGTGTGCCTGCTTTGTGAATGTGCTTCTTTTTTTTAAAATCCAATTTGGTAGTTCGCCTCTGTTTGTTCTCCATTTCAATCTATTCCCAAGCCCCCTCCGCCACCCCCCCTCCCCCCCACCCTCTGTGTGACTGCCCTCCCGCCACCCAAATCCCAACAGTGAGTGCGTCAGCAGCAGCACAGTATGGTATCAACACCTGCAGGGCAAGAACTCTCTTTTGGTCTCTCCCCCCTCTGTTACTCCATAACCCACGTACATCTTTTTCTTCTTTTGGTAAATGGTAAATGGTAAATGGTGCATTTATATAGCGCCTTTATCCAAGGCGCTTTACATAGATTGTGCATTACATTCACCCATTCATACACCGATTGCGGCGGAAGCCTTGCAAGGTAACAAACATCAAATCGGGAGCAATTTGGGGTTCAGTGTCTTGCCCAAGGACAGCTTCGACATGTAGACAGGAGGAGCCGGGATTCGAACCGCCGACCCATGGATCATTGGACGACCTGCTCTACCTCTTGAGCCACAGGTCTCTCCCCCTCTGTTACTCCATAACCCACGTACCTCTTTTTCCTCTTTTCATTCTTTGAACCCAACACCCCCCCCTGTTCTTAGTTTGTCTGTAGTGCCAATCATTTTGGTCTGGGTCTCTAGCCTGGCACACCCCGTTCCCCAGCGTAGCCTGAACCCCAAGACCATGCCGTTCAAATCAATTTACTCATTCGGCGCCAATTGCACCTTTTGATACCTTCTGGTTCGAAGTCCCAGCGTGCTGATAACGCCTTTTCACGCCTTTTTTAATATCAATTGATTACGGTTCACAGCTGTGTCCTTATGTGCTCATAACACTACGGTAGCGGTCTGTTGGAAAAAAAAACGAAAAAATAAAACAAATAAAAATTCCGCTGGCTTATGCAGTCTATGGGACCAAAAAACAAGCTTGATTTGCGGCTCATTCCTAAATGATATGATCCCCGGTTACAAAAAGGTTTGTTTTGGGGGAATTACATGACAATCATGGGACATGTTACATTATAGCGGATTTTCACTTCCTGACTCGTGGTTTCCGGTTAAAACCGCTTTCAAAGGCTCCAACGTCAACGGCTGAGTTTCTTTTTCACCCACTAGATGGCAATGCCGGCCGTAAATGAGATAAAATTAAACTTCATGTATATAGAATCAACAATCACAGGACAGAACAAAAAAATTAAATGAGAAAAACAAGACAGGACCGAACAGAACAAAGGAAACGGGTGAAAGACAAAGGACATCAATCAACATTTAAGGCTAAAGAAAGAAAAAAAATCATCATGAGGAGAGATTTAAAACCCCCAATAAACTGAGCACTTCTAAAGGGGAGGCGTAGGCAGTTCTAGAGGCCAGCAGCAGCAAAAGCACCCCTGGATCTTTGTAACCATGAGATAAGGAGGAGCAAGCCCATGTAAATATTTAAAAACAAATAAAAGGAACAAACTCTATAAATTGACATCGAGACAATGGAGACGATTTATGATTTATGTATTTACTTGGGGTGGGTGTATTCTGGTGTGAGGAGAGGGGATCCGAATTGATGTCTTTGAGTCCGACAAGTTTAATCAATAGCGGGGGAGTAGAAGAATCCATTGAGAGTAGTGATTTAGTTTGGCCTCTCTTAGCCTAAAAAAGGAAAAGTGTTTTCGCCTAATGAGTCTCATTATGGAAAAGTGAGGCGATGGCATTCTTTTTTTCTAAGAAAGTTTTTGATGTATTCCTGTAATAGCATGTAGGGACGGAACGCATCGATTCGCCCCGACGCCTCAAGACTTAGTATTATACAGAGTTATATGTCAAAAAAAAGCTGCCCCTCATAAAAAAAAATACAAAAATACAAAACGAAAAAGGCCAATTACAACTGCTCAGTACCCATAAGTACGTCCAATCATTGGCTGATATTACTGCCCATGGGAGTCGCTGTAATGAAGTTTAATGCAGGTTTAAACTGTTTTTTCGGAGTGGGCTGATTGTGGTGCGTGTGAGACTGTAGGCAGGTAATAAGGCTGGCATGGCAGAGGTGGTGCATGGTGGCGGTTACCACTGCCATAGAGAGACACAGAGAGAGAGAGAGAGAGAGAGAGAGAGAGAGAGAGAGAAAGAAATGCTGGATCGGTGTCGCGTCAGGTCGGCCAGTATATGCGGTATCCTCTGGGAAATCAAGTGCTGTGCCCTCCGATGTGCGGTGCGCGCCACAGAGGGGGAGGGTGGAGGGGGGTTTGTTTGGGTAAACGGTATACAGCCACAGTGCACGCTGTCACAGAGAATTAACTGACCGGCCCAGGGGTTCAGCCCTATCGTGTCACAATGAGCCATGCCCTCAAGCCCTCTCAGGTACAACGATAGACTGTAAACATACACATGGACGAAGCCATTCGATCCCCATTTGCTTCTGCAAACCGCTTTAGACGCCGTTTTTTTTCCGGCAAATTGAATTGAAATCCGCCGTCCTTGAACTTCGGGGTCCCGAAATGAAACCGGAAATGACTGCTATTGGCTGCAACCGCAGCCAATAGCACCAGTAACATAACTTTAACTCATTTAGACCTGACGTCAGTGGTGCTCAATATTTCATGTCAAGGACCCCAGAAATGATATGTAATTGGCCACCGACCCCCCCATTTGAAAATGTTGTTCCAGGAACCCCTCAGAAGCAAAGATTTGAGTTAAAAACGCTCTGAAAGAATATATAATATTCCAAGAGTTGTGACAGCAGAGAGGTTTTCTTATTCGAAAACGGCTGCACTTTCTTTTATCCACGTTTAGAGGAAGCCTTCCTTACTAAACCTGAAGTAAAACACCAACCATTAGTGCAAGCCATTATACAGCTCATTGCCTTTATATTTGGCAGCTTGGGCCCTGTCCACAGGCTGGTGGTCTGGGGCTTGGGGATTATGAGGTCGTCCATGTTTAAGGCAAAGCAGCAGCTTGCAAAATACTGCTCAATCTGTTCCATTATAAGCAGCCACTCGATTTGGAGGAGAAGTAGCCTCGATACCAGGCTTTCATTTTTGTTGGTGCAAAAAATGAAAGCCTGGAGGAACGCATTGGCCGCTCTGGACTAGAAGTGAGAGTCAAACCTTCCGGGTGGGCGTCGCTCCAAATTATGTGACGTAGCACTGCACTAGGAGGGGGGGGTGGGTGGTGATCCACCTGAACTGAAGCCGCACCCATAGCTGTGGTTGTATGATAAAGGGGGAGTGGTTAGGGGAGGGGATTATATTGTGATGTCACTATATCACTGTTCTTTTTTTCTACTACCGGTATTTTAGAAATACAAATACAAAATAGGGTGTATGTCAGGGGTCTTAAACGTTTTATTTATTTATTTTACAATCTGTAAACTTGTTTGGATCCAGGCACTGACACACGTGTTATTTCGAGTACGTATGGCATCAGATGCAACTGGAAAATATGTGGGCCATTGTGATTTATTTTATAAATGTATGAATGTGGACTGAAATAAAGGAATTATGTGCATTATTCTCTCTTACTATACCTGGGTGTGCATTATTAGATTATATAAATGCCATATAAAAGAACACCTATTGATTGGCAACTAATCATGAGTTGACAAAGCTTAATTCCACACACTTTTTTTGAACTCCATATTGATTATCAACCCAGTGCTGCTTGGTTGCTTGGATTGGACTTTTTCAGCTGAGAACATGGCTGAGAAAAATGACTATATCAACAGCAAAGCTCAGAAAAATAATTGGTTGGCCTTAAACAATCATACTGTACTATCGAGACATGATTTGTCTATCCACAGCTTCGGGCCGCATGTATTATGGATAAATTAGATTTTACATTAATTTATTTTTCTCCATATCCATCAAAATGCTGCCGAATGTGCCTGCATATATATACCTGAAGTATTGTGGCTTAAACATCTTTTCATTTTTAATGTAGTTTGTAAAGCAATCTTTTCTCCACAGACTATTTTCAGTTAGACTTTCCAATCAAAAACTTTGATAAAAGGTAGACCGTTGGGTTACAGGCCCAGCATATCTCAAGCAATTTTAACCCATTCAGGCCTGACCTCAAAATTTAAAAAAATTCTTCTAAATCCTCCAGTTTTCTGAAATAAATATTTTCACGATTTTTCAAAAAATAGCAGACCTACAAGCTCATAGCGCGCCACTCGGTGGCGCGCTATGAGCTTGTAGATCTTCTATTTTTCAATAGCTAAATTATAACAATGTTTAAAACACCAAAAGGGGTTTCCGCCCAAAATGGTATTGACTTGCAGGACAGAGTGAGCAGCTTTAGTCGTAGGCAGTGTTGTTTTTGGCAGATATTTTCTATTTTAGTTTTAGTCATAGTCTCTTGAATAGTTTTCATTTAGTTTTAGTCACATTTTAGTAACCCGGAATGTTTTAGTGTTAGTCTAGTTTTAGTCGACTAAATATCATAACATTTTAGTCGACTAAATCTACAGGTGATTTAATCGACTAAAATGTGTTTTGGCGGGCCTTGATGCCGTCGTACTCGTAATGGCTGATTTTACACTTGCTGAAAATAGCCGATCAACAAGCTGACAACGCGTCGCAGTGCGACGTGTGCTTGCAGATCTGCTATTTCAACATGCAACCAAGTGTAAAATGACGTGTCTTTTACTTATACTGGATCTCTTGTTCACAAGTCCCTTCCTAACATTTTATGTAGTTTTTATTTGTTGACAAAATCGACAGTATATTTAGTCATAGTTTAGTCACCATGGCTTCGTTTTTATTTTGTTTTTATGTAGTTTTTGTCTGTGAAAAAAGGTAGTCGACGAACATTTTTCGTCATAGTTTGTCGACGAAAACAACCCTGTCCGTAGGCGAAAGGGCCTTTCTGTGTGTCCTATAGGGTAGGTACCCTCACAAAAAACATGCAGTAATCCTGGTCTCTAAACTGTGGAACGCACTTCCCGTTGCAATCAGAACTGCAGCATCACTCCCGATCTTCCGCCGTAGTTTGAAAACCCACCTTTTCAGACTCCACCATGGCCCATAGCACTTACCCTACCCCCTTAGACAGCACTTTTTTAGACTTAGATAGCATTTGAAATAGACTTATAGCATGTCATGTAGACAGCACAATAACAGTACAGCATAGTATAATATATATGTTTAGCTTATATGTATAGTGTCATTATATATAGATATGTTCTAGTTACGTTCTTAGCTTACCCATGTTTCTTGATAAATGCTGTTTATATATGTGATGTATTCCCATGCTTTTTGTTCTTGCTTAATGTAAGTCGCTCTGGATTAAGAGCGTCTGCTAAATGCCTAAATTGTAAATTGTAAACTGCCTCCCCCTGGCCAGCCGGGGCGCCTGATGGAGGGGAAAATAACTGGTTGGAATAACGTGTTCCTTCCACGCGCTACGTCCAACCAGGGAAACTGTGAAGGAGCAACTTGGACACTCATGCATGAAGGAAGCATGAGTTCAACTCCGTTGCTCTCCCCAGGTTGGCGGAGGGTGTGTAGCGCCCAGGATCACATTAGATCATTGACACAGGGGTGAAAAATGGGTTACAAAATCGTGGGATAAAAATTATATTAAAAAAAAAACACTGTCCATAGGCTCACTTCACTTTACCCCTGACAATGAACACAGAGCGCTATAGACTCTCCTTCCTGCCAACCACCATCAGACTATACTATACAACACAATAACCTTCTCCCCCAATGCTTATGGTCCTGCTGTGTCTGTGGTCCTCGTATTGGTCTTGTCGTGATTGTGTCCATTTGTGTCCGATGTGTTTTGTTTGCTGTATTTTTTACATTATGCTGCTGTAACGTATCAATTTCCCTGCGGGGATAATAAAGTACATCTCATCTCATCTCAAAACCATGCTGGAATGAATGGGATCCACTGGAATCCTCAAAAAATACAACTATGGTATGATCTGGAACAGGGTGGGCAGAAATTGGAAAATGATTAAAAATATATTTTTTTTTAAATGTTCAGAAAAGTTAAAAATCACAAAAACACATTTTCTGATTTTCTCATTTTAAAAATGTTTTCAAAAATTGTGAAAATAGCTGATCTACAAGCTCACAGCGTGCCGAGATCCGACGCGTTGTGAGTTTGTCGTTATTTTCACTAACAGTATTTTAGAAAACAAAATAGGGTGTAAGTCAGGGGTCTTCAACGTATATTTTTTATTTCATTTTATTTATTTTCAGGCCAAGCCCCTGGTGTAAGTGGTTAAGATGGAGTCAGAAGTGGCTTGAATTTGTGCACGCGTGCGTGAGACTTAGTGCCTTTTTTCTGGTTTCATCCTCTTTGCAGATTTTGTATTGACCCGTGTATACTTTCGTTGAACTGTACCCATTTTACGGCTTGATGGCCCGGGTATCGGAGGAGACCCAAGGCTTTCTTCACCCTCCCAATGACTGATTGTGGGGGTTAGCAGAGATGGAGTACTTGTAGAGAGGCTGGGGAATTGGCTATACTAAATTGGGGAGAAAATGTTTTTCTTTTGTCTTGAAGGGGCATGTTTTGCACAATAACAGTCTTTTCATTGAATATGTCTGCCCACGATCTCTGATTCATACAGTAGGCTACGTTTGTTTACCTCAGTCACTGATACTAAAAGCTGATATTTTATTTTTATTTTTTCTATGTGTCACGATCCGTGACTATTTCTGCTGTGTTCTTGTGTTCTTAGTTTGTGTGTTTTAGTGTTGTGCTCTTATTTTGTAGTATTTAGTGTCCTGGTTTCCTTTGTGGTTATGGTTCCCTGTCTTGTCTCACCTGTGATTATTAGTTTGCTCCACCTGTGTCTTGTTGGTCTCTTAGCCTATCACTGTCTTGATTTTGAGTTTTGTTCACCTGTGCCCTGTTTTCCCTGTGTGTATTTATAGCCCTGGTTTTTTGAGTTCCTTGTCAGTTCATTGTTTAATGTCAAGTGTGATGCTGCTTGTTCCTGGACTTTGGTGAATAAAACCTCCTGCATTTTGACTTCTCTGCCTCTGCGCTTCCCTGTCCTGCATTTGGGTCCTACCTGTACCTTTTTGATTCGCACCGTGACAGAATGAACTGACCATTTTGGACCCAGCGGACATAGGTTTGGTTTTTGGATTTTTTGTTTTTTTGATTTTTGAAAGTGTTGAGCGAGCTGCTTTAGCCGTCCACCATGGCTGGTTTACCATTTTCATTTAAAGACTTTGGAGTTACAAGGGACATCTTTGATGAGGATCCCCAGTTCCTTGAGCAACTGGCAAAGTATTGGAGGCAGGACCGTGAATTTGCCCAGTATATGGGTTTTTTCAAATGGGAGAGTCGGGGAGCCATTTTTCCCCAGCTGCCTCCTCAAGAGGCAGTCCCATCGGCCTCCCCTGCTCTTCAGCCCACTACCTCTCCAGTTCTCCAGCCTGTTCTCCAGCCCAGCTCTCCGCCCAGCCTGCCTGGCCCTCCGCTGCCCGGCTCTCCGCCACCCAGCCTGCCTGGCCCTCCGCTGCCCGGCTCTCCGCCACCCAGCCTGCCTGGCCCTCTGCTGCCCGGCTCTCCGCCGCCCAGCCTGCCTGGCCCTCTGCTGCCCGGCTCTCCGCCGCCCAGCCTGCCTGGCCCTCTGCTGCCCGGCTCTCCGCCGCCCAGTCCTGCCTGACCCTCTGCTGCCCGGCTCTCCGCCGCCCAGCCTGCCTGGCCCTCTGCTGCCCGGCTCTCCGCCGCCCAGCCTGCCTGGCTCTCCGCTGCCCGGCTCTCCGCCGCCCAGCCTGCCTGGCCCTCCGCTGCCCGGCTCTCCGCCGCCCAGCCTGCCTGGCTCTCTGCTGCCCGGCTCTCTGCCGCCCAGCCTGCCTGGCCCTCTGCTGCCCGGCTATCCGCCGCCCAGCCTGCCTGGCCCTCTGCTGCCCGGCTCTCCGCCGCCCAGCCTGCCTGGCTCTCTGCTGCCCGGCTCTCCGCCGCCCAGCCTGCCTGGCTCTCCGCTGCCCTGCTCTCCGCCGCCTAGCCTGCCCGGCTCTCCGCTGCCGTTGCCCAGCCTGCCCAGCACCCATGAGCCCTTCCAACCAGCTGTCGCCATTGATGTCCTGCCTGCGCCCTCTGCACCGTCAACAGCCCGATCGGCTGACCTGCCAGAGCCCTCGTCAGTCATCTCCCATGGTGATCTCTGTCAGCCCAAGGTCTTGGAAGCTCTGGTCTTGGGCTTTCTGCTCGGCTGCTTCCTCCAACTGCCAGGTGCGGGCGATGGCTCTCCATGTCCAGAATCTGCAGCGTCCTCCTCTCCAGGGTGTGCAGCATCCTCCTCCTCTCCAGGGTGTGCAGCATCCTCCTCCTCTCCAGGGTGTGCAGCATCCTCCTCCTCTCCAGGGTGTGCAGCATCCTCCTCCTCTCCAGGGTGTGCAGCATCCTCCTCTCCAGGGTGTGCAGCATCCTCCTCGTCTCCAGGGTGTGCAGCATCCTCCTCGTCTCCAGGGTGTGCAGCATCCTCCTCGTCTCCAGGGTGTGCAGCATCCTCCTCGTCTCCAGGGTGTGCAGCATCCTCTTCTCCAGGGTGTGCAGCATCCTCCTCGTCCCCAGGGTGTGCAGCATCCTCCTCTGCAGTTCTGCTTGCAGCCCCGCCTGAAGCCCCGGCTCCAGAGCCTACGGATTCCCAGTCGTCTCCTCTAGTGTCATCCGTCTCGTCTCGGCCTCCGGGCCGACCACCTGATGACACCTCCGCCTCATCTCGGCCGTCCGGCCGTCCGCCAGACCACGCCTCTTCCTCCATCTCGTCCCGGCCTCCAGGCCGCCCTCCAGACGGCGCCTTCTTCTCCATCCGCCCCCCTGAAGTGCCCTGTTCTGTCCCCTCCCAGCCTCCAGGCCACCCACCTGAAGGCACCTACACTGCCCCTGTCCAGTCTTCAGCCTGCACATGTGGTGTCCTTGTCCCCAGACCCCTTTTTCTTGGTCCAGTGACAGTTTCCCTCCTCCGGACCCCCTCCACCCACCCTGCTCAGTGTTCTGGACAATGGTTTAGGGATGTCTGGAAGCCATCCCTTGAGGGGGAGGCACTGTCACGATCCGTGACTATTTCTGCTGTGTTCTTGTGTTCCTAGTTTGTGTGTTTTAGTGTTGTGCTCTTATTTTGTAGTATTTAGTGTCCTGGTTTCCTTTGTGGTTATGGTTCCCTGTCTTGTCTCACCTGTGATTATTAGTTTGCTCCACCTGTGTCTTGTTGGTCTCTTAGCCTATCACTGTCTTGATTTTGAGTTTTGTTCACCTGTGCCCTGTTTTCCCTGTGTGTATTTATAGCCCTGGTTTTTTGAGTTCCTTGTCAGTTCATTGTTTAATGTCAAGTGTGATGCTGCTTGTTCCTGGACTTTGGTGAATAAAACCTCCTGCATTTTGACTTCTCTGCCTCTGCGCTTCCCTGTCCTGCATTTGGGTCCTACCTGTACCTTTTTGATTCGCACCGTGACACTATGAACCTGTGACTTGACACCCATACTGTTATAAAACGGGAATAAAAAGATTTTGAAAAGAAATAACTGTACCCATTTTACAAACGAGTAGTTTTCAACCTTTTTCACATCAAGGCCCATTATTTGCTCAGCATTTGAGCCACGAACCACCATTTGATGAGATTTAGCCTCTCCGACCCAAAACTAAACAATATGTTGTTGTCGTTGGATAAGATATTGTCCAAGATTCCATGCTATATTGATGTTGGTATGATTAGGAGAGATCAACAAAACCGTTATAGGTGAAGGCGCGAAATAAAGAAACACGTTCGTTTCTCTAGGTGGACTGCTGCTGCATGTGTTTTCATTAAAATAAAGAAACTCAAACTTTATACAAGAGAGTGCAGATATTCCCTTTTTCCTTACGATTAGGAGAGATAGCAGGCAAACATTGATCAAAATAACACATTTTTCTACATTCTAATTGTGTCGACATCTTGTAGAAATGCAGATGTTTAACAATAAAGATCTTTAAGGGTCAATTTGGTTACCAACTCTCCATCATTTAGCTGGGGACCACATGGAACCCCCTCAAGGACCCCGGACCTACAAGCTGTTCATAACATTTTCCAATCCATTTTTTCAACTCACCGTCGCAGCCTCGTTCCACCTGCCCCACCTTGTGGAGGGCGTCTGCGATCAGGTCGGGGAGTCTCCCGTTGAGGTCCACTGAGGCCAGGCAGCCCTGGTATCCGTCCCGGGACGCGATCAGCTTGGGCAGATTGCTGTACATGTTCTTCGTCACGCCACCGATGTACAGCTCTCCTAGAAAAAAACAAAAACAAAACAAGCAAGCTGTCAAGAACAGTAAGTTGCGTTCAGACTTGGATATAGGTAGAGCGGCGTGATTACATACAAAGTAACCCCGGCTGGAAAAATCCAACTGAAGCGATGTTCGCTTCCACCCCGACTCCACCCATCGCGTCCTGGCAGGCAATCAGCGTTGATGTTGTCCGGAACCCCGGACATGTTTTGGCTGTTTAGTTTTATTGATGGCCAGGACGCAACGGTGGACAAAACAATATACAAACCCTTTGCAAAGACATACGTATACGCATAATATTCCACTGTTAGGTTCTTAGATTACGTATGATTCATGATGACTAGTATTTTGATGTATTTCCATGATTTTGTTCTTGAACTAATTTTGCTGCTCATGAATGATATAGGAGGAGGAATTACGTTAAATATATTGAACCGAGAACTGCAGTCTTGGGTGAACTAGCGAGTCCATTTGGTTACACTCTCAAATTTAACTAACTGTGTCTACAGCCAATCGGCACGCAACGTGAGCGAAGGGACTTTGTTTTTTTTTAAACAACGCTAACCTGCGCGACCAAAGTGAAGCATTAAGGGACTGGAAACAATGATATATCTTCAGGTTTGAATGCACCTGTAGACCCCAAGGGGCCAGTGAGGCTCTTCAACGTTGAAGCACTGGGCCCTAGTGGTAGGAGGAGGGACTACAGGCGGACCCGTGGATTAATGACCGGGAAACCCCGTGCAGCTGGGCTTTAACATTGAGCGCTCGGTTGCACTTCCGCATTGGACCACCAAAATGTGGTGGTCCAATGCGGAAGTAGACGTTTTGAGACGGTCCTTCCGGGTGCTTCAAAACGCCACTGAGCAACTTCCACTGACATGAATAGCGGAGGGGGTGGAGCTTCGCGCCAGATCAGTCTCTATCCTTCTTTATACTCTATGGTAGACCCTGTATGATTGAGCAGAGTCAGACAACGTGACGCAACCTTGAGCTACCTCTGCTATCTTCAGCGAAGGCTTTCCCCAAAAATTCAGATGCTGGGGTTTAACTGGTACAGGCCACATGTTCAGCCACGGTTACAAGGATGTTTTTTATCACTGTTCTGTGCAGTAAATGAAAGAATTGTGTTAAAGGTTTCATGACATGCTGGTTTTACGAAACATTAAAAGTCTTATCACTGTCGTTCAAATGTGTATTAACCCGTTTTGGGCGGGAACCACTTTTGGTGTTTCAAGGATTACTTTAGCTATGGAAAAATAGCAGATCTACAAGCTCATAGCGCGGCACCGAGTGCCGCGCTACGAGCTTGTAGGTCTGCTATTTTAGAAAAATCGTGAAAATGTGGCGCAAATCTTTATATATATTCTTTAAGAGCGAACGTTTTTAACTCAAATCTTTGCTTCTGGGGGGTCCCTGGAACGATATATTTTCAGATAGAGGTCGGCGGCCAATTACATATATTTTTGGAGTTTGTTGACATGAAAACTGAGACCGAAAACTTTTAGAAGGCATTTGTAGAATCGTCCTCAGGTCGAAATGGGTTAAAATGTTTTAACTGGCAAATCCGCTCCAGTGTGCCTCTCTTTAATGGAGACAAATAAAATGAAAACCCCCTGCGGGTGTTGCTGTTGAGGGATTTTTGGCCTGTCAATCATCACCTCTTCATCCACACCACATGTATGAAACTCTATGTGAATATTCGTTACATGTTGTGATTCATTATTATGACTCATAATGAATCATGCTTAATTAATAATGTATGAGCACGTTTTCACATTACAGTTACTACTACTCTTTAAATTACAGTTTTTCAATTACAATTACATTTCTTTTTTTATTGACTTTTATTAAATCAGGGAAGACCATTGAGAGCATGCTCCCTTTTGCAAGGACGCCCTTGAGTACAACATGATCACACATACAAAACAACAAGGTGAAATATAGATGAGCAATATTAAAAAGAGCATATAATGCCAATACACTGGGGCTAGAGAGAGAGAGAGAGAGAGAGAGAGGCTAAAAATGACTGTGGTTTGGGTTTTTATTATATTTGTTGTATAAATCAAACATCATACATAATGCACGTGGTTTTCTGTTAATGTTGACACTAATATTACGTCAAAAATAATAAAAATAAAAAATAGTTATTCCACCAGTGTTCTTGTGTTTAGAACACTGTACGTAGTGAGATATTAGTGTTGTAGCCTAGTGGTAACAGTCCGTGACGCATATGTATTATTTCACCTGGCGCCGCTAGTTCGAATCCCGGATTATAGGCTACAACATTTTGTCAAATAAATGCATACCAAAGTAGCCAATAAATATATATGGTATTAAAATGTGTTGCATCCTCAAGTAGTGCCTTAAATGACTCTATAGAGACCAGTTTGTCCAGTTTCAGAGAGTCCCGGATTTTCTTCCATTTGTCTGGAGCGTAAAAGAGGAGAGCAGTCTTTCCTTGTTCACTGTTCATTCGAGCGGTTCCCACAAAATACTATTACTGTTTATCCCATTGCATTGTTGTCTGATAATTTAGAACCCTCGCTGAACACAACAACATACAACAACTGTGTGTCAAACCCATCCTATAATAGTATGCGTCACTGGAAAGCAATTTAAGAAACTATGTGCAAATCGATTTTTTCAGAAGATGTTATTATTTTTTAATGCATCCTCTTCCTGAGCTGGCATAAATATATTGTGATATATTTGATATTCTTTTCCAGCGGGCTGGCCTGTCTGTCAGATCCAAGGTAATGAAAAGGCGCCTGAGAGCCGCACTGCTCATAATATTCAACAGCCAGCTGTGATCGAAATACATAAATCAAAAAACTGACTGCGGTCCGGTCGGCTCTCACTCTCTGTTGACCATTTAGCACCATTCAAAAGTGATGCAAAAATAATATAAAAGAAAATAGGGGTCACGGTGGCACAGTCGGTAGTGCTGTCACCTCACAGCTAGAAGGTCCTGGGTTCGATTCCCGCTGGGGACGCTGTGGGCGTGTTCTCTCCTCCGCGTCATCAGTGCCCATATACTTGAGGTGGGGTTTGGCGAAAGGGCCAGGGAGTTTGCATGTTCTCCCCGTGTCCCCTAGGGTACGTACCCTCACAAAAAACATGCAGTAATCCTGGTCTCTAAACTGCCTCCCCCTGGCCGGCCGGGGCACCTGATGGAGGGGAAAAGGAACTGATAATAACATGTCCCTTCCACGCGCTACGTCCAACCAGTGAAACTCCACCCTGTCAGGTGAAAAGAAGCGGCTTAGACTCCTCATGAATAGAAGGAAGCATGAGGTCAGTCCGTTGCTCTCCTCAGGTTGGCAACATTTGAAAAGGAACACCCAGCACAAAGTCATAAATAATAGAACTGACATTGCAAGCTAATTAATGAATTAACGGACAGCGTTCAGAAGGTTTCTTTTCAGAAACGCTCTTTCGTTTTAACCATGATTAATAAAATCCTATACACGACCTTACTAGAAAAAAAAAAACACTTTTCCATCCTGCCAAAAGAACACGTCCGCTTTCAAAGTTCAAAGTAATGAAAATGCACACTGGGTATCTGCTCGCTCGGTACAAGAGTATTTTTCTTTTAATAAGGCAGGGTTCAAAGTAAAAAAGGGTTTCAACACGCCTTTTTCTTTCTTGTTCTTTCCTGTGTACCGGCTACACATGTTATACCATTAAAGGACATGTGATCAAAACAACATCACTTCAAAGGTTTGAGGCATATTATGACCGCCCCGAGGTCCAGAGCTAGTTTACCTTCCTCTCCTGGCATCACACAACTAGGCCTATAGCTAGATGTAGGGGGCAGAGGCACCACACAACTAGGCCTATAGCATCACAGATGTAGGGAGCAGAGGCATCACACAACTAGGCCTATAGCTAGATGTAGGGGGCAGAGGCATCACACAACTAGGCCTATAGCTAGATGTAGGGGGTAGAGACATCACACAATTAGGCCTATAGCTAGATGTAGGGGGCAGAGACATCACAACTAGGCCTATAGCTAGATGTAGGGGACAGAGACATCACACAACTAGGCCTATAGCTAGATGTAGGGAGCAGAGGCATCACAACTAGGCCTATAGCTAGATGTAGGGAGCAGAGACATCACACAACTAGGCCTATAGCTAGATGTAGGGGGCAGAGGCATCACAACTAGGCCTATAGCTAGATGTAGGGGTAGAGACATCACACAACTAGGCCTATAGCTAGATGTAGGGAGCAGAGACATCACACAACTAGGCCTATAGCTAGATGTAGGGGGCAGAGGCATCACAACTAGGCCTATAGCTAGATGTAGGGGGCAGAGACATCACACAACTAGGCCTATAGCTAGATGTAGGGAGCAGAGGCATCACAACTAGGCCTATAGCTAGATGTAGGGGGCAGAGGCATCACAACTAGGCCTATAGCTAGATGTAGGGGGCAGAGGCATCACAACTAGGCCTATAGCTAGATGTAGGGGGCAGAGGCATCACAACTAGGCCTATAGCTAGATGTAGGGAGCAGAGACATCACACAACTAGGCCTATAGCTAGATGTAGGGGGCAGAGGCATCACAACTAGGCCTATAGCTAGATGTAGGGAGCAGAGACATCACACAACTAGGCCTATAGCTAGATGTAGGGAGCAGAGGCATCACAACTAGGCCTATAGCTAGATGTAGGGGGCAGAGACATCACAACTAGGCCTATAGCTAGATGTAGGGGGCAGAGACATCACAACTAGGCCTATAGCTAGATGTAGGGGGCAGAGACATCACACAACTAGGCCTATAGCTAGATGTAGGGGGCAGAGGCATCACAACTAGGCCTATAGCTAGATGTAGGGAGCAGAGGCATCACACAACTAGGCCTATAGCTAGATGTAGGGGACAGAGACATCACAACTAGGCCTATAGCTAGATGTAGGGAGCAGAGACATCACAACTAGGCCTATAGCTAGATGTAGGGAGCAGAGGCATCACAACTAGGTCTATAGCTAGATGTAGGGAGCAGAGACATCACAACTAGGCCTATAGCTAGATGTAGGGAGCAGAGGCATCACACAACTAGGCCTATAGCTAGATGTAGGGAGCAGAGGCATCACACAACTAGGCCTATAGCTAGATGTAGGGAGCAGAGGCATCACAACTAGGCCTATAGCTAGATGTAGGGAGCAGAGGCATCACAACTAGGCCTATAGCTAGATGTAGGGAGCAGAGGCATCACAACTAGGCCTATAGCTAGATGTAGGGAGCAGAGGCATCACACAACTAGGCCTATAGCTAGATGTAGGGAGCAGAGGCATCACAACTAGGCCTATAGCTAGATGTAGGGGGCAGAGACATCACAACTAGGCCTATAGCTAGATGTAGGGGGCAGAGACATCACACAACTAGGCCTATAGCTAGATGTAGGGGGCAGAGGCATCACAACTAGGCCTATAGCTAGATGTAGGGGGCAGAGGCATCACACAACTAGGCCTATAGCTAGATGTAGGGGGCAGAGGCATCACAACTAGGCCTATAGCTAGATGTAGGGAGCAGAGGCATCACAACTAGGCCTATAGCTAGATGTAGGGAGCAGAGGCATCACAACTAGGCCTATAGCTAGATGTAGGGGGCAGAGGCATCACAACTAGGCCTATAGCTAGATGTAGGGAGCAGAGGCATCACAACTAGGCCTATAGCTAGATGTAGGGGGCAGAGACATCACAACTAGGCCTATAGCTAGATGTAGGGAGCAGAGACATCACAACTAGGCCTATAGCTAGATGTAGGGGGCAGAGGCATCACACAACTAGGCCTATAGCTAGATGTAGGGGGCAGAGACATCACAACTAGGCCTATAGCTAGATGTAGGGAGCAGAGGCATCACAACTAGGCCTATAGCTAGATGTAGGGGGCAGAGACATCACAACTAGGCCTATAGCTAGATGTAGGGGACAGAGGCATCACACAACTAGGCCTATAGCTAGATGTAGGGGAGCAGAGGCATCACACAACTAGGCCTATAGCTAGATGTAGGGGGCAGAGGCATCACACAACTAGGCCTATAGCTAGATGTAGGGGGCAGAGGCATCACACAACTAGGCCTATAGCTAGATGTAGGGGGCAGAGGCATCACAACTAGGCCTATAGCTAGATGTAGGGAGCAGAGGCATCACAACTAGGCCTATAGCTAGATGTAGGGGGGCAGAGACATCACAACTAGGCCTATAGCTAGATGTAGGGGACAGAGGCATCACACAACTAGGCCTATAGCTAGATGTAGGGAGCAGAGGCATCACACAACTAGGCCTATAGCTAGATGTAGGGAGCAGAGACACCACAACTAGGCCTATAGCTAGATGTAGGGAGCAGAGGCATCACACAACTAGGCCTATAGCTAGATGTAGGGGGCAGAGGCATCACAACTAGGCCTATAGCTAGATGTAGGGAGCAGAGGCATCACAACTAGGCCTATAGCTAGATGTAGGGAGCAGAGACATCACACAACTAGGCCTATAGCTAGATGTAGGGGACAGAGGCATCACACAACTAGGCCTATAGCTAGATGTAGGGAGCAGAGACATCACAACTAGGCCTATAGCTAGATGTAGGGAGCAGAGGCATCACAACTAGGCCTATAGCTAGATGTAGGGAGCAGAGGCATCACAACTAGGCCTATAGCTAGATGTAGGGAGCAGAGACATCACAACTAGGCCTATAGCTAGATGTAGGGAGCAGAGACATCACACAACTAGGCCTATAGCTAGATGTAGGGGACAGAGGCATCACACAACTAGGCCTATAGCTAGATGTAGGGAGCAGAGGCATCACACAACTAGGCCTATAGCTAGATGTAGGGAGCAGAGACATCACACAACTAGGCCTATAGCTAGATGTAGGGGGCAGAGACATCACAACTAGGCCTATAGCTAGATGTAGGGAGCAGAGGCATCACACAACTAGGCCTATAGCTAGATGTAGGGGACAGAGGCATCACACAACTAGGCCTATAGCTAGATGTAGGGGACAGAGGCATCACACAACTAGGCCTATAGCTAGATGTAGGGGACAGAGGCATCACACAACTAGGCCTATAGCTATATGTAGGGGGCAGAGGCATCACACAACTAGACCTATAGCTAGATGTAGGGGGCAGAGGCATCACAACTAGGCCTATAGCTAGATGTAGGGAGCAGAGGCATCACAACTAGGCCTATAGCTAGATGTAGGGAGCAGAGACATCACAACTAGGCCTATAGCTAGATGTAGGGAGCAGAGGCATCACAACTAGGCCTATAGCTAGATGTAGGGGACAGAGACATCACACAACTAGGCCTATAGCTAGATGTAGGGAGCAGAGACATCACAACTAGGCCTATAGCTAGATGTAGGGAGCAGAGACATCACAACTAGGCCTATAGCTAGATGTAGGGGACAGAGGCATCACAACTAGGCCTATAGCTAGATGTAGGGGACAGAGACATCACACAACTAGGCCTATAGCTAGATGTAGGGAGCAGAGACATCACAACTAGGCCTATAGCTAGATGTAGGGGACAGAGGCATCACAACTAGGCCTATAGCTAGATGTATGGAGCAGAGGCATCACACAACTAGGCCTATAGCTAGATGTAGGGAGCAGAGACATCACACAACTAGGCCTATAGCTAGATGTAGGGGACAGAGGCATCACAACTAGGCCTATAGCTAGATGTATGGAGCAGAGGCATCACAACTAGGCCTATAGCTAGATGTAGGGAGCAGAGGCATCACAACTAGGCCTATAGCTAGATGTAGGGGGCAGAGGCATCACAACTAGGCCTATAGCTAGATGTAGGGGACAGAGGCATCACAACTAGGCCTATAGCTAGATGTAGGGAGCAGAGACATCACAACTAGGCCTATAGCTAGATGTAGGGAGCAGAGACATCACACAACTAGGCCTATAGCTAGATGTAGGGAGCAGAGACATCACAACTAGGCCTATAGCTAGATGTAGGGAGCAGAGACATCACAACTAGGCCTATAGCTAGATGTAGGGGGCAGAGACATCACAACTAGGCCTATAGCTAGATGTAGGGAGCAGAGACATCACAACTAGGCCTATAGCTAGATGTAGGGGACAGAGGCATCACAACTAGGCCTATAGCTAGATGTAGGGGACAGAGACATCACACAACTAGGCCTATAGCTAGATGTAGGGAGCAGAGACATCACAACTAGGCCTATAGCTAGATGTAGGGGACAGAGGCATCACAACTAGGCCTATAGCTAGATGTATGGAGCAGAGGCATCACACAACTAGGCCTATAGCTAGATGTAGGGAGCAGAGACATCACAACTAGGCCTATAGCTAGATGTAGGGGGCAGAGACATCACACAACTAGGCCTATAGCTAGATGTAGGGGACAGAGGCATCACAACTAGGCCTATAGCTAGATGTAGGGGGCAGAGACATCACAACTAGGCCTATAGCTAGATGTAGGGGGCAGAGACATCACACAACTAGGCCTATAGCTAGATGTAGGGAGCAGAGACATCACAACTAGGCCTATAGCTAGATGTAGGGGGCAGAGACATCACACAACTAGGCCTATAGCTAGACGTAGGGAGCAGAGACATCACACAACTAGGCCTATAGCTAGATGTAGGGAGCAGAGGCATCACACAACTAGGTCTATAGCTAGATGTAGGGGACAGAGACATCACACAACTAGGTCTATAGCTAGATGTAGGGGACAGAGGCATCACACAACTAGGTCTATAGCTAGATGTAGGGGACAGAGGCATCACACAACTAGGCCTATAGCTAGATGTAGGGAGCAGAGGCATCACAACTAGGCCTATAGCTAGATGTAGGGGAGCAGAGGCATCACAACTAGGCCTTTCATGACGACGCCAGGCCCAGGAAATGAATCACAATGCATTTTTCCCAAAGACATTTCAAAAAGTATTTATTTAAAGACCTTTTAAGCTTCGTACGAAGCCAACTCGGGTCGTGACAAATCATGACAACACACAATATTTTGCACCAAACAAATAATTACATAGAAGAAAAACAACAAAAGAAGTGTTGTAACCTACCGTCTACTACTTTCTACTTTCTAATTGGCCCGAAAAATTGTGTTTGTTGTCATGATTTGTCACGACAAGAGTTGACTTTGTCCGTGGCGTAAACGTCTTTAAATAAATACTTTCTGAAATGTCTATGAGGAAAATGAACGGAGAATCATTTCCTGGGCCCTGGTAGGGGGCGGGACTGCGACGCTCTATAGCTAGATGTACTTTCTCCTATTTTTCTGTGTGAAATTTGAAAAAGGAATAAACATCCGAGTCGTGGGAAAAAAAGAGAAAGACACATTTTGCACATTTAGAATCATCCTGTCTGGCTTATTATAGCATCCAGCCCCAAGCATTGGGATGAGGATGACACTTGATGCTTTAATAGCTAGATTCACACGCTATAAGCCCATCCGTACTCCCTTGGGAGAGAGGGGATTAAATCATGTACTGTATACAGGGCAGCAGCTGTGTTGCATTGGAGATAGCCGTGTCGAAGCCTCAGCATGAAGATGGAGTTGAGATCTGTGGACTTTGAGTTTAAAACATAATTAAGGTCTCCGTCTGTAACAAAAAAAGGCAGAGAACATTTCCATCAATTGTTTTAAGGCCAATTACTGTACCTTCCCCCTCTCACTGTCTCACTGTCTGTGTCTCCCTCTCTTTCTCTCTCAGCCTTCTGTTCCAGTGAGCTTTGCAGAAAATGCCAAGCGAAATTATGGAAAAACACAAAGGCCTTTGATGAGAGTGTGCAAAAAAAACAAAACACAATTTGAAATGCTCTGGGCATTTCTCATCGTGGCAGATCCTACTTTAACCTTTTACTTTGGGGTGGGGGGGGGGGGGGGGGGGGACACGTCCCCTGGGGACCCTTAGCCCATCTAAAATCTAAAATAGGGTCAAACTATACATTATATATAGGGTTCGATTTTCTTATCCCCCCTATGGCAGACCATTTTTTTGCCATTTACCATTGGGGAAGTGATTCATCCATGCTTCTTCTATAATTACGAGTTTACCGTGTCACAACCAGAAAAATGCTGATTTCGAGAGCAACTTTGCGACTCCTGCTGCACTCTGAGACGCAATGAGCCCACTAGGTCAATTACCTGTGGACTTGGTGTAATAGCTACGAGTCAATGATGTTTGCCAGCTTCTTCCTAGAATTAATGTGCGCTCGACACTTCATATTTCTCGGCCCCGCGCATCGAGCGATTATAAATCGATAGTGAATTCATTAGCCATCTAACTGAAAGATGCTCTCAAGTCGTTGTTCGGAATCACTTAGCAAATATGAAACCCCTGATACTGTGTGGATCCTGGAAAAGAGAAGATAATACACTTTTTTGTTGTCAGCAGTTGCCTGGATGAAATGTTTGCGATGACAGACTTCCTGCTGATACAGTAACACAGGATTTATCCTCATGAAGCCTAGGATTCAGCCCAGCTATTTTATACGGTAGGCATGTTATACCATGCAATGGAAATAGGTAGGCAAAACATACCAGATCTACAAGCTCGCAACGCAATACCTTGTGAGGCTGTAAGATCTGCTATTTGGCGAAGAGATTTAGTGTAAAGGGAAGAAATAATGTTTTCAAATATGTGCCTTTTAGCTGTAATGTAACCCAAATGTCTAGATTTTGGTTAATAAAACAAGAGCTAAGATGTAGCAGAAAAATAAACCTAATTGGAATACAGAGCTTGGTAAACACACAGGATAGATAAAAAATAATAACCTTTGTTTTAAAGTTCACTTCCTCTCCTCCACAATTTGTGTGTGGTTGGATCTCCTTTTCTTTCTTTTGTTTTAACTCTCTCTACAGAATCATTCATTTAATGGAAACCACCTTCCCTCATGTGACCTCTGAACTCCCCTCCCTCCTATTTGAGAACAATGCACTCTGGGCTCAGATTCTGAGCTCTTTAGCTGTCCGCTGGAAATTCTGAGATGTGTGTGTAAAGCTCACAGGGCAAATGAAAAGTGGACCTTTTGAGGCAGTTTTCTCAGCTCTCTGTATCTCTGGAAGACATCATTATACCTTGAAAAATGGTGGGTCAAACTGCACAACCAATGCTAATTTGATTCCCTGCTCATGATTCACTGCTTAATGAAATTAATAAACAAAAAATGCAAAAAATGTTAGACTTGGCTCGATTCAAAATCAGTCACACTTGTCCTTGTGCAATAAGTAGGCATACACAATTTCCAGGGATCAATATGTATTTTATCTTAAAATGTTAGAACCATAGTGCCTTTATCCAAGGCGCTTTACGTAGATTGTGCATTACATTCACCCATTCACACACCGATGGCAGCGGAAACCATGCAAGGCACCAACCTGCACATCAGGAGCAATTAGGGGTTCAGTGTCTTGCTCAAGGACACTTCGACACTAACTCTGGGGATGCCCGGGTTCGAACTGGCAACCTTGCAGTTACAATATCCGGCCACTCTGTCCCTGACCCACCGCTGCCATGTTTCCATTTTAACCCATTCTGGACGGGAACCCCTTTTAGGTGTTTTAAGAATTATGTCATGCTTTAGCTGTTGAAAAATAGCAGATCTACAAGCCTATGAGCTTGTAGATCTGCTATTTTTGAAAAATCGTGAAAATGTGGCACACATCTTTGTATATACTGTATTCTTTCAGAGCGAACGTTTTTAAATGTTTGTTTTTTTGTGGCTTTCGCCTTTATTTTATATTTTTTATGGAGGGACAGACAGTAGGCTGACAGGAAAATGGGGAGAGAGATGGGGGGGAAGACATGCAGTAAAGGCCGTCGGGATCGGGAGTCGAACCCGCGGCACACTGCCAGACTGGATTACCAGCCAAGGTGCCTGGACCACTGAGCCATGGCCCAGGCAGAGCGAACGTTTTTAACTCATACATTTGCTTCTGGGGGGGGTCCCTAGAACTACATATTTTCAGGTTACATATATTTTGGGGGTCCTTGACATGAAAATGTTTGAGAACCACTAACATAGAAAAATAGGGTTTTTCAGAAAACTGTCAGGATTTAGAAGACATTTGTAGAATCGTCGACAGGTCTAAATGGTTTAAAGAGATTCAAGATTGCTTTATTTGTCATTCTTTCCAACTGCAGCAGCAGAAAAAAACGAAATTACGTTTCTCCTAGTTAAAAGACGGACACTCTACCACAAGGCCACTGAGCTGGTAGAGTGTCCGCCCTGAGACTGGGAGGTCGGGGTTCATACCAAAGACTGTAAAAATGGGACCCAATGCCTCCCTGCTTGACACTCAGCGACAAGGGTTGGATTGGGGGTAAGTCCCTGCGACATACTAGCGTCATGTCCAGGGGGTGTACTTGTACATCAAGCTGCCTCACGCTACAGAAACAGGAGATAGGCTCCTGCCCTATGGGCCTCATGGCTCGGTAAGGCTACTTAGTTAAAAGACAACACAGGCTCATACAATAATAAATATATCAAGTGCAAGACAATACTCTGTAATATAAATAAGTCCTAAAAAACTACAGGAGTCCATAAAAAAGATAAATAGAATAAGAAAAAAAAGACCTGTGGTGCTGCTGGCAGTGGTTGGTTGATTTGCCAATGTTGGGCATTTATTTAATTTATTGGATTGATTTTGTTTCTATGCGTGTTCTTTGTTTGTTGTACCAGTCAAGTGGATACAGTATGGCTCTGAAGGGCTTTCTATTCTACTACAGTAACATCCAGCAACTTTGGAGAAAAAAAAACCAAACACAAAACGTTAGAATTATGGAGATAAGAGGTTTACAGCCCGACAGCGACAAGTTGAAGGAATTATGCAAGGTTAATGCCATTCAAAACTGGGCAATTCTCTTGCTTCTTTGGAGTGCATAAATTTGCACCTGTTTTGGCTATCCATGGAGACATTAGATCAGAGCCTTGTATAATTAGGCGGAAATGGAAAAGCTTAACTAGTATGCCAGATACTGTAGACAGTACAGCATGATTGTTTGTGCAGATAAAAAAAAGGTTATCATCCATATGCAATTATATAAATCCATACATAGTGTGCAAGTTTAATAGGCCTACAATACAGCCTGATGCAACCCTTCAACCCCTCCGGCTCACCCAGTTCAGAGAACACATGCAGGGAAGCGGTCAGAAGTATAGGGCTTTAAGCAACTAGTCGACTATTCAACTAGTCGACTAGTAAATTACCTTGTTGGCACTAGTTGACTAGTTTTTGTAGGCCTCAAGATCAGCTACATTATAGTTATAGTCACCAATGTACAATGTTTTTAAATGTACAAATATTAAAAATATTTTCTTTTGAGTGGTGCAACCACTCCAAGGAACAGCAATGTCCGTGTTAACCTATGTGTTAACCTATGTGTGTGGCTATGTGCGTGGCTATGAGTACCAGTAGGGGCAAAAGCGGCGCTGTTGTGCCAGAAACAGAGAGAGAGAGATAGTGCTGCACTTTTGCCTAGTGCTAATTAGAGAGAGAGAGAGAGAGAGGGGGGGGGGGGGGGCAGGGGGGGGGGGGGGGGGGGAGAGGGGAGTTGCACCACTCAGTTCACACAGGTGTGATTTTTGAGTGGTGCAACCGCTCCAAGGAACAGCAATGTCCATGTTAACCTATGTGACTATGTGTTAACCTATGTGACTATGTGACTATGAGTACCAGTAGGGGCAAAAGTGGCGCTGTTGTGCCAGAAACAGAGAGAGATAGTGTTGCACTGTTGCCTAGTGCTAATTACAGAGAGAGAGAGAGAGAGAGAGAGAGAGAGGCAGGGGGAGAGGGGAGTTGCACCACCATGTTTTACTTAATAGGTAGTTAAACAACTAGTCGACTAGTAAACTAGGCAACTAGTTAAAACAAAGTGTGGAATGGATGCGCTATTGACACTGCTGTTACTGCACCTGCATTTTCCTCTGGGGAGCAATGCATGTTTTCTTATCTCATCTTAACTCATCTTAGCTTCATGCAGCAACAGCTGTGACCTTTTGGTATTATTATCTACAAAAGGGTGTGTCTGAATCATATACTTGGTAGGACTTTATATGAAGGTCACGCAAGCGCATTAAAATCAAAGTGTTTGTAATACATTACCGACATGACCTCCATAGATGGTGTTACCGTCTTTGTATGAGGTTAGCTCCAATCTCCAATGTAAATGACATTGAGGTAATAATTATGCTACATTGTGGGCCACAGGCAGGCCATCATTATGCATGTCATGATTGTTAGATAATTGCCTGATTGCAATTAGTTTTGCATAATCGTCATAATTGTTCCCGTGTTGAAAAATGTTCATGCATTCACATGTTTGGCACATATTCAATGCCAAAAGACACAATTAAAACGCCATTAATTGTGTGACAATTAAACAACTTGAAAGCGTGATAGTCCTATCCATTCATCATGCTAGTTTGCCAGAAAGTAGTAAGTAGCCTTGCCGAGCCATGGGGCCCATAGGGCAGGAGCCCATCTCCTGTTTCTGTAGCGTGAGGCAGCTTCATGTACAACTAACTACAAGTACACCCCCTGGACATGACGCTAGTATGTCGCAGGGACTTCCCAATCCAACCCTCGATGCTGAGTGTCAAGCAGGGAGGCACTGGGTTCCATTTTTAGAGTCTTTGGTATGACCCAGCCGGGGATTGAACCCCGACCTCCCAGTCTCAGGGCGGACACTCTAACCACAAGGCCACTGAGCTGGTTAGTTTGCCAGAAAACTGAACCAATATGACCGTGTTGACCTTATGCACACCGCAGCCATGTTGAGCTATTGACCTTAACAAGCAGGCCCCATCTCAGTTCCGTTCATAAAGTGTGATGTGACTCTGTGGTAGCCTTCTGTTGGCATTGTTTTTTTTTTGTCATTGTACTGTGTGATCTGTTTGTTTGTTTGTATGTGTTTTCTGTATCCTGATGACTGCTGTGCACAAAACAAATTTCCGAAAGGATCTATGCACACCACAGCCACGTTGAGCTATTGACCTCATGCACACCACAGCCATGTTGCCAGCAAGGTGCAATTTCCCATTGACAGCCAATACATCCAAACAGAAAAGTCCTATCTGATCGAATTAAACATCAAACTCACCAACATTGCAGCTGTATGAAAAGCTTGAATTGTCCTCTTTCCATCTGCAAAGTGTTTGTTTCATAAAGATCACACCTGTGTGAAGTGAGCGGTGCAACTGTACCGTGTGGGGGTCCGCAGGGGGGGGGGGTCCCTGCCACATCGAGACCCCCAGGAACGCGCCCAGGGGGCCGGCGAGCCTTCCCGCGTCCGAAACGGTTGAGAAGTGACAGAGTTACCGTGTTGCAGCTTTCCATGCTCGGACGCGTACTGTACGTACACACAGCTGCGTAATGGAGCGGAGGCACCGCTCAGAAATCCGCTACAATCTGTATTTGGCTGCGGACCCCCCCCATCTGAAAATATGTTGTTCCATGGACCTCCCAGAAGCTAATATTTGAGTTAAAATCGAATATATTCAAAGAACTGTGCCACCTTTTCACGATTTTTCATGAATAGCAGATCTACAAGCTTGAAGCGCAGCACTCGGTGCCGCGCTATGAGCTTGTAGATCATAGGCGGGGTGGCGGTGGGAGCAATAACAACAACTAGGAATGCATAAGCAGAGGAAGGAACGCAGCAGGAATCCAGTCTTAGGTGAGCTTAAAAGGTATATTCAGTGATTTCACTTCATTCAAATATCACTTCTTTTTTTGTTTTGTTGTGATAATCCTCCCTACTATAGAGTGTCCTGACCATATAAGGAGTTCCTCCCTGTCCCCAGTTAACCCCTGGGGGTCAAAAAACCTTAGGTTTCGTTTCTGGCTAGGTGGCAAAGCCTTCATCCAATCAGGATAGAGAGGGGCCTTCCGCCAATCATGATCGAGCGGGGCGGGCCTTGGCGTGTGTGCTGTTGGCCTGTTGCGTGTCTCCCCACTGTAGTGCGTGCATGTGCACATCTTGTTACCGGGGTGGAACGGGTTTTTTTTCCAAAATCACTGAATTCTCCTTTAAATATCGCGCCCAATTGGTCCGCTGATTGCCACGTGGGTCTTGCATAAGACTGGAGTATATCTGACTGAACTAACTCCGCAAGCTATACGTATCATTACTGAAATTAAATCATGGAGGTCCCCAATGAAACCTAGTGTCTGTATTCATGAGCATCATGTCATAACACACTGTGTCGGGACTAGGTCAGCTATTTTCTGGTGAAAATATATTATGGTGCAGAGGGGGGGGGGGGGGGGGGGGGGGAGAGAATGAACTCAAATAGTAACTAGAAAAAGTGCACAGGTCTCCACCAGGAGGATAGGACTGTGTGAGATGTTTGGCAAAATGTTTAGGAGTAATATAAACATGTTTGCATTTGATGGCAATTGGATGATTTGAGGCATTTTGTTCCAAAAATGTGTTTTGCTAAAATCAACCTGTTGGTGGTGCTATAACAGGCCAATGTGAAAAGGGTGGGATATATTCCTCAGCCTAGTAAGAAAATGTGTGAAAGATTTCACGTAAATTGCATGCTGCGTTCATGATTTGAGGCTTTTGTTCAAAACGGGGCAATCTTGCAAACTGTGAAAGCCAATTATAGCCAATTAGGATGGAATATGAAATATCGGACAGATCCGACTTGAGCACATGACCATAGAGATACTGTGTAACGATTTGTGAGATTTTTGGACAGAATCTGGAGGAGTAATATGGAGGAGTAATATAAAAGTAATATAAGTAATATAAAAACAAGTCGGCCTCCTGGTGGCGCTATAAAAGGCAGATGCGGAAAATGCAGGTCAAAGGTTTGTCCTTGGCCTCTAGGGAGTGTGCATGCAACGTTTCACGCAGATCGGTGCAGTTTTAGGTAAAAAAGGTGAAAAGCTGCCTCATGGTATAACAGGCCGTTCTGGAAAATGTGGGGCAGAGGTTCATCGTTGGCATCCAGGGAGTGTGTGTGCAAAGTTTGGCATCTACCGGGTTAACGGTGCCGGAGATTAGCTGGTAACAGATGGACGGAAGGACGAGTGCAAAACATACTCTCCCTTCGGCCTGGTGGTGACAATTACATCAAATGTCATGTCTATGTGCTTTGTACCGTCACGCCAACAAAGCGCGCGTACACACACACACACACACACACACACACACACACACACACACACACACACACACACACACACACACACACACACACACACACACACACACACACACACACACACACACACACACACACACACACATTAACCGTTAATGACTACTGACGATCAGCCCACTGCATCGCTGTCCGTGGTACTGAAATGGCCGTCTCTCTCTCTCTCTCTCTCATTCTGTTTGTAATCTCTGTGTTTGTGATGCATTTGGGTCCCAATGGAAATATTGCAGTAGCAGACGGTACTTAAACTTTGCTGCGGGCGGGAGCAGCCGGTCAGGAAACAACAAAGGGTCGGTATGGGATGGAACCATTGTGCGGCCTTCTGCCGGCAATGGTCAGGAATCCAGAATGGGCGGGAGACAGTGGGACTAAGAAAACAGTCCCGCACGCGCAGGGCTCTATGTATAATTGATTGTGTTGCTATCCAATTTGTATGGCTAGCTGCTAGTATAGTGTGTGTTGCTTTGAGTCACGGGAGCGTTTGTCAAGGTTTCGAGTCAATTCGGTTCAACTACAGCTTGTGCTTTCTACTCCACAATAGTTATGCATGGGTGGCCCAGGACACATTCTGTGCTCACTTGGATCCTGTGCCGAGTACTGTGGAATGGTCTTTTTTTGCTGTTCAGCAGCCACTACCTTTTATGTGTTATCCCTTTTCACTGAAGGAACAACTTGCTATCCGTATGCGAGTACTTTGGGGTTTTGCCTTAACCCATTAAGGTTATTTTAAACTTCAGCTCTTGAAAAATAGCAGATATACAAGCTCAAAGCGCGGCAACAGAGTGCCACGCTATGAGCTTGTAGATCTGCTATTTTTGAAAAATCGTGAAAATATGGAGCAAATCTTTGAATATATATTCATTCACAGCAAACGTTTAAAACTCATACATTCCTGTATACATTCTGGGAGGTCCCTGGAACTAATCTACAATCTACAAGCTCATAGCGCGCCACTCGGTGGCGCGCTACGAGCTTGTAGATCTGCTATTTTTGAAAAATCGAAGAACCACTGACATATAAACATAGCTTTTTCAGAAAACTGTCAGAAAAATGTAGAAGACATTTTTAGAATCTGATCTCAGGTCAAAATGGGTTAAGATATGCTTTATTGATCCCTGTGCGCAAGTTTGTCCTCTGCGTTTGACCCGAGCAGTGGCACACACACATTTTCTTCACTTTCTTCCTTCCTTCCTGTCCGGGCACACAACTCAATTGTCTATCAGTATAAACTTCCGCAGGTAATTCACCCCACTTTGGGGGGCATGGTCCGCGAGGATGAGTAAGCACCTTATTTTCCCAATCTACGGTCAGACCTGGCTCCGTTGGTCCGGGCAGTGATGAATGCCTGCGTTCCTGGGGCCGCTCGAAGAGCTACCGCCAGAGGGGACCAATTACAGGCTCCCAGACACTGTCCGAGACTGTCCTCCACATGGCCGCGGTTATACGGCGGTAATGACCTCTCAGGGGCTCAGTGGGCGGGACGGGCTGCTGGGGTAGGGAGCAGCAGTGGACGGGCCAAACACAACGCAGTCTGGAAGAAGGACTGACTAAACATTTATTTTGGATGAGCCAGCCTGCTTTATTTCATGTGACAACCTCAGTCTCATCTGACCTTTCTCAACTCAATTAAAACTGCAAGCCCATTAGGGTTGTTCCAAGACAAATAAACCTTTGAATTGTCCCCTGAAAGAAAAACTTGCAATGTCCGATTCCAAGTGTTATGGTATGTAATTACTTGCGCAAGCAGAGCGCGCAAGTACTAGTTTCGTCCAGGACGATGTTTGATGCGTATGCACCGTCCCAGCATATGACATAATGATTACGTGTGCCTGATACGGCAGTGGTGCCAGATTACATACATGTATACATAGGGGCATTACCTTTAATCCTCCCGACACTAAAACATATCGTCATTACGTCACCATCGAAAACCAATTACACTCTGGTTATGTATTATTTTGGGGGGGAATATCTGCAAAAGCAGAAGGCACACTCCAGATTAGATCAAAGTCTTTTGGTACAGGGCTCAATAATGTAATAGAATTTAACAAGATTTGTAAGATTCCCTTCAATAAAATCTAGAATTTAACAAGTCATACATGTCTTTCTCGCATGGTTTATTCACCTCTCGTGGACAAGCGTTATCGACCTGATACTAGGCCTTCCTCAGTGTTGTGCATATTATTTGGTCTTGTTCAGATTTGCTGCAAGCATCTAGCGATCTAGGGTGAGACAAGCCTCACCCTTGAATATAATTGGCTCCCACGTGCCTGATTGCTTTTTCTGTTGTTCATATCTGCCTGTAGCATGTTTGTATAGCCGTCTTTACATTCATAATTTAACAATATTATTCTAAGAGAACTTTGATCATGGGAGTGGACCTGCACCAACGAATACATGGGCGGTCTCATCTCCAACTCCCAACTGAAATGCAGAACCCGTCCGGCCACGCATCATTAAATGCTCTATTAAGAGCCATTCATGCCTCCCTCTCTGGTTCTCTCTCTCCCTTGTTTGTGGTCCTTTGCTCTTGCAATGCCAGTTAGCTGACACAAATTGAACGGAGACGTGCAAACAAACAAAAGTGCGTGCCAGTCACTGGCAGGGCTATGACGGCCGTGGCTCTAAGGCCCGACACAGAGTGGAGACATGCACGCAACCCGAGAATCTGTTGATTGCTAATTACAGAGACGTTCCAATCTGCAAAGCTTGCCTCGTACAACGCCGACCGCTGTACGAATTTATGTTGTCACTCGCTCTAATGTTAATTGGTGCCACTAAATTATGTGCTGTGTAATTATGCTTGCATGTCGCGCAAACGTTTGTGGGCGAGTGTGTGTACGACTGTGCTGTGCGTCTGTTTGTAGGCAGTGAGTGAGTGTGTTTTTGAACTGCATATGCAGAGTATTTTGAGAAAACAAGAGAGACATGTAATTATCAACACTGTAATGACGTCATGTTAGCAGCAGGTGGTCTAACTAGCTGCTGAATATAGACTGTATAGTATACGCCTATGAAAGTGGGCCGCTAGAGAGAGAGAGAGAGAGAGAGAGAGAGAGAGAGAGAGAGAGAGAGCAAGCAAGAGAGAAATTGTACACATTAAGCCATTTTGGGCGGGAACCCCTCTTGGTGTTAGCATTATGTTATGCTTAAGCTATTGAAAAATAGCAGATCTACAAGCTCATAGCGCGCCACCGAGTGGCGCGCTACGAGCTTGTAGGTCTGCTATTTTTGAAAAATCGAAGAACGACTGACATAGAAACATAGCTTTTTCAGAAAACTGTCAGGATGTAGAAGACATTTTTAGAATCTGATCTCTCAAGTCAGAATGGGTTAATGAGATGTACAGATGGATCATGGACACAGTGTTCTCTGGAATGCTGTGTGCACTCAGGCATGGCTGCTTGTTGTTTTGCCCATGCCAGACACAGACATAATACCAGACATGTTGCAATGGGGTCGATTTGCAGTGCCTAAGCCAAGAACTGGGGCGGCGGTGGCTCAGGGGTAGAGTGCCTGGATGGTAACCGTAAGGTTGCCAGTTCGAACCCGGGCTCCCGCAGAGTTACTGTCGAAGTGTCCTTGAGCAAGACACTGAACCCCTAATTGCTCCCGATGTGCTAGTTGGTGCCTTGCATGGTTTCCGCTGCCATCGGTGTATGTATGTGTGTGTGAATGGGTGAATGTAATGCACAATCTCTGTAAAGTGCCTTGGATAAAGGCGCTATATAAATGCACCATTTACCATTTAACTGACGCAATGAAGAATACAGTCGTGTACAGGGCAATTACTTTCTGGAGCTCTTCTACCAGTATGCATCACAGACATTAAGGGTAAAAGGCATTTTAAGAAAAGACTGAAGGATTTTCTTATACAAATTGTGATTCTGTTTTTAAATGTCAATATACCAGGTAATGTAATACAGTCTAGAGTGAATGCACTAACTGTATTTTTTAAGCTGTAATGTATTATTTTGTGATATCTGTGATGTTGTTTTTATTTCAATGTTTTATTATTCTGTGAGGACCGCAGGAAGAATACCTGTTGCCAGGTTTAACAGCTAATGGGGATCCTAAATAAACTAAACTACTGTCTGGTTATGCGGTTGACCTGCATAATTCAGAATTTTGTGCAAATGTGTTTGCATGCATTGTCACCAATACTCAGCTGTCTATAGAGCGTCGCAGTCCCGCCCCCTACCAGGGCCCAGGAAATGATTCTCTGTTCATTTTCCTCATAGACATTTCAAAAAAGTATTTATTTAAAGACGTTTACGCCGCGGACAAAGCCAAACTCGAGTCGTGACAACTCATGGCAACAAACACCATGTTTTGGGCCGAACAAATAATTAGAAAGAAGAAGAAAACGGCAGGTTACACTTTTTTTGTTGTTTTTCTTCTTTGTAATTATTTGTATACAAAATATTGTGTTTGTTGTCATGAGTTGTCACGGCTCGAGTTGGCTTTGTCCGCGTCTTTAAATAAATACTAATATAAATGTCTATGGGAAAAATGCATTGGGAATCATTTCCTGGGCCTGGCGTCGTCATGAAAGGGGCGGGACTGCTACGCTCTATAACAGGGTTTGTCATGAAAGGGGCGGGACTGCGACGCTCTATAACAGGGTTTGTCTGTATCTCTCTTTATCACACCCCATATCTCGTGCCATCATGTTCATGCACCTTTTGCATATCATCTACCATGGCTGGATATGCTGTGTGTGTATATTATCTTTTTGTTTATCATTTATCCTTGCTCTCCCTGCACACCCTCCTTTTTGAGAGGCGATAGCCCCTTCCTATGTCCAGCTTTGAATGTGTAAACACAAACATTGTCCTAACAAAAACATTAAATGCCATTGACAATGAATGGCCAGCTTTGAGAGTTTGTGTAAAGACTAACATTGCGTAAACGCAGATATTGAATACAAAGGTGAGGACGAAATTTGAATTGGCCAGAATGAGATGATATATTATGATGTATGATGATAAGAGCGGTAGAGCGCCCCCTACTATAGCCTGCTGCACCAAAGAAGTTTCCAAAAGGAAAAATAACGTTCTTCGAAGTTTAAAGGACCACTTCACCACTTTTCAACATCTCTTTATTATAATTGGTCCTCACTAATGTTCATGATAAAACACCACCATTCTTTTCCTACTCAGTCTGTGTCTCATAGGAGGGCTTTGGGCAGTCCGGACACACGTCCACCAGTGACATCATTTGGCAGATTTATTTTAAACAAGATTTGTTTTAAAATATATTTAGATTTTTATTATCGTGAGAACGATGGCTTCAACTTTTGCATTGCAACTTTTCAGGAAAAGAAAGCCTGCCGTTTCTATTAGCTTGGATTCACCATCGATGATGTCACTGGTGGATGGGTTTCTGAACTGCCCACAGCCTTCCTATGAGACACATACTGAGTAGGAAAAAATGGTGGTATTTTATCATGAACATTAGTTAGGACCAATTATAGGAAGAGAAGTTGAAAAGTGGTGAAGTGGTCCTTTAAGTGATCCAAGACGTTCGTAGCCATGTCCTGACAACGTTCTCTCCCCATCGAGCACACATAACCACCTTTAAAGGACCACCTGCACCACTTTTCAACCTATCTTCATATAATTGGTCCTCACTAATATTGATAAAATACCACGATTTCCTTCTACTCGGTCTGTGTCTCATAGGAGACACAGACCACCTATAGCAGTTCAGAAACCCGTCCACCAGTGACATTAGGCAGATTATTTAGGCAAAATCTTTGTATATAGATTTTTGTTATCGTGATAACGATGGCATCCATTTTCGCATCGCAACTTTTCAGGAATATAAAGACCACAGTTTCTATTAGCTTGGGTTTCAGACTTGTCCACAGCCCTCCTATGAGACACAGATTCAGTATAAATAAAAAATATCTTGCGTAGATTCCTTTTACATTTTCTGTAGCCATTTTAACCCATTTTGGGGCGGGAACCCCTTTTGGTGTTTTAAACATTATGTTATAATTTAGCTATTGAAAAATAGCAGATCTACAAGCTCATAGTGCGCCACCGAGTGGCGCACTACGAGCTTGTAGGTCTGCTATTTTTTTTAAATTGTGAAAATATTTATTTCAGAAAACTGGAGGATTTAGAAGATTTTTTTTAAATTTCGAGGTCAGGCCTAAATGGGTTAACTGCTATTATATATATATATATATATATATATATATTATATACAGTACTTTAGAATGTCCACTTTGGTACCAGCAGTTCTTTACTGCAGCCACAGCAGCACTTGTTTATGCCTCAACTCATATGGTGACAGAACGTAAAAGGAACACTAAAAGAAAATGAAGAATGAAAGCTAAAAAAAAAACAGTTAGAAGTACATTTCTTCTAGGTGAAAAAAAGCCTAGGTAAAAGCTGTGATATAAACTCAGCACAAAAACTATTAGGCCATTTTTTTTGAGGCGCTGCCCACACATTTAGCTGTGTTGCTCATTCCATGAACGCCCGACCCTGAGAAGATATAACTCCTTATAAAGGTGACTAATCAACGATTAGCATTATGTAAAATAACATACCAATTGGTATTCTTAAAGTGGAGAAATAATGGACCAAGGTTACGTTTCCGAACTTTGTGTGCCGAGTTTAAAAGAGTTGTTAAGAGAACTATAGTAGTGACAAAGGCATGGTTAACCCATTTTGGGCGGGAACCCCAATAGCTTTAGCTATTGAAAAATAGCAGATCTACAAGCTCGTAGCGCGCCACTCGGTGGCGCGCTACGAGCTTGTAGGTCTGCTATTTTTGAAAAAAATCGAAGAACGACTGACATAGAAACATAGCTTTTTCAGAAAACTGTCAGGATGTAGAAGACATTTTTAGAATCTGATCTCAGGTCAAAATGGGTTAAGGCTTTGTGTGTCGTTGATTGAAATAAATTATCAGATTTATTTTTGTGACATTCCTGATTTGAAAAGTGTTAAAGGTTTTTCTTTTAGGTTTTATGACCTCAATTAAACCCACACAACCTGAACTTTGAACATTCAGTGGATTTTCTGTGCCTGGGGGTTTTCTCTGTGTGTTCTGAAGCCTTTTGAGCTGTAATGGAAACCGGCAAAATCCCTCAGCAGTGACATCTGCTGGCAAATTGTTATGCCATATATGGGATTTGTGGACTCTTACCTCACAGTCCACATGCAAATCAGAGCACAGAAAATCTACTGAATGTTAAAAGTTCAGTTTGTTTTGGGTGCAATTGAGCTCAGAAAACCTACACAAAAATAAGAAAAATTACAAAAACTTTGCACGAGGCCATTAAGCACAATTGAGATTGGACCAAACACAATATATTGTTATTGTTTCCATTGACAAAATGACATGTGTTTACCTTGTTAACCCAATTTCACCCTAAATCATGAGAAGACAACACATATAAGCCTCATACCGGTACATCCCATTTGGGGAAGCGAACAAAATCAATACCTGGACGGGAGACCCAGTTGAGCACTATATAAACTATTGGTTCTGCTGGCTCAGATTAATAGCAGAGCTCGCTTCTGGGTGTCTGTGCAAGATTATGTTTGTGCCGGTTTATTAAGCAACGGCCATGGTCGACCCTGAATACATGTGTGTGTGTGTGTGTGTGTGTGTGTGTGTGTGTGTGTGTGTGTGTGTGTGTGTGTGTGCGTGCGTGCGTGCGTGCGTGCGTGCGTGCGTGCGTGCGTGCCCCCGTAATATCTGAATTCCCCCCCCTTTTTCCCCTCACTGTATATGTTTATTTTCCCTTTTTACCTCCTTTATGATGAATTCCTGTTCTGTTCTTTGACTATATAGAAGTGTCTATTTGTACGTCTCTAAATGTTTTGATGAATTGAACAAGGTGGACCCTCTTGTAAACAAGTGTAATGATTAATTGGGTCGTCCACTCACTCACAGTTAACAGTCTTTGTATTGAGTTTGTGCTTGAAATGTACTGTAATTCTGCAAACTGTTAATAAATAGTTCAATCAATCAAAAAGCGAGCGCATTTTGTGTAGAAAAACAATGAAAAGGGATAACACATAAAAGGTAGTGGCTGCTGAATAGCAAGAGAAAAGCCGAGCTAACTTGACAACTGTTCTTGCTTACTGCAGGATGAGAACACCTGGAATTCCTCACAGGATCGAAGAGCGGTCTCTCTCTCTCCCTCTCATGTAAAATGATTTGGCTCGCACAATGCTCCAAACTTTTACCACCACACGCTACCTCCACAATGGACCATCAAGTGGGTTTTGTTAGCCCTATAACACAGCTTGGGAGGGATTTGAATGGGTGCAAAGTAAATTGGAGCAGGTGCTTGTCTGAGAAGATTGTATAGAGTGACATAGACGGGCATCATTAAACTCTTTTCATACCTCCTTTTATTCGCCCACTCTCTGAAACGTTGCTCGCTCACCATTCATCTCCACCATTCTTTCATTTTGTTTTCGCCCAAAGTGCACTCCTGTCCTTTCTTCTCCTTCCTCTTCCTCCTCTTCTTCTCCATGCACTGAGGTACTATTCTCCTCCACTTGCTAAACCATACCCCCTTTTTGAAGCCAGCTCCTCGCCACTCACCCTACACACTTCCACTCGGTTTGAGCATAGATATATAAATAATAGAGACAGCACCGGATGGGAGGGGAATCCTGGCATCTCTATTGTTTATATATCTATGCTCAAACCGAGTGGAAGTGTGTAGGGCGAGTGGCGAGGAGCTAGTTTCAAAAAGGTCCTCAGTCTCCATTCTCCACACCCTTGTTCGTTATCCACCATTTCTCAGCGAGTCCTCGACATCTCCCCCTGCTACAGTATACTTGCCTGCCTATCAGTGCAGGTATAGCAGACAGATATCAAACTCCTTGAGCGGGTGCACGGATTGGAGCGATAACCCGTTTACGGTTCTGATATCTCTCTCTCCACGTCTGTATTTGTCAGTGAAAGTTGTCATCAGAGCACAAATATGTTGACTATCATCAGGAGGACATTATTTATTGGCCACCAGGCGGCACCAGTCCATGACAGTATGGCGATTTATGAGTGACGGGACCCCCGGCCACTCACGTCGTCTCCTAAATCAACTTCCCGCTGCTCTCCTGTCCACCCCTAGCCTGGATCCAGACCAAAAACCCCGCCCACAGTCTGACAATCAGCTGGTTACCCCTCTGCTATTCTGCAACCTCCGCCGCCCCCCCTCTCCTCCTCCTTCTCCTCCTCCTCTGAATGCTGCAGTACACCACATTTGAAGTGGACAACAAACAGGCGTTGACACTAAGGCGTCGATCACAGCTAAGAGCTCGCAATTCATTTTCAATGGGAGTCACGTGGTTTTGACGAGACGACCTTGCTCCATGGCTGTGTTGTGGGGGAGAGGTGGCAGAACACAGCCACGGAGCAAGCTTGTCTCGTCAAAACCACGTGACTCCCCCCCCTCTCCCCCCAGGACAGCGAGAGAGCACCCTGTCTTTTGGGGGCGTACCTGCCCAGGTAAATAAAACATTCGGGCAGGTGGAGTATGCTTTCAGTGCTCGTTTCAGAGGGGACGCAACCGTCTATAAACTAAACACAACACGAGATATCCGTCAGCTTTATAACTGAACGTGGCCAGAACGCTCTGTCTTCTGGTCTGTGGAATGTAAAATAAAAGCACGGTACAGTATCTATAATGTACTGTTGCTTACAATTAAAAATGTAAAAATAACAAGTGTGAACCCATTTCATATTCATAGCACCCCTAGATTTATGCCACTGCTTGCATCACACTCCGTTGCTTCTTGCCCCAAAGGTAAATTAAATCGGTGTCTGTGTGTTAATTGTTGAGGGGGAAAAACGTATGCATGCAATAATTTATGTAAAATTATTTTCATGCGTTTCTTTAAATGAATAGTTAAAAGTCTGCCTAAGTTGCTCACACGCTGACTGACAGACACACCACAGCACATACACACGCACACAGTTTGAAGCACGGAATACACTGTCAGAAAGGTGCTGTCTCTATTCTACTCTCCTCGGGTGAAAAGGCTTGCCGTCAGCACTTGACGTGAAAGAGTGAGGGACGAGAGAGAGAGAGAGAGAGGATGGGAGTGGGTGGTCCAAAGCTCTGAGTAAATGCCACAGTAAATTGCAGCAGAAGAGACAGGTCAGTGGGGAAAAAAAAGATAGGCCAAAAACACTACAATGATGAGGAGCAGATAGCTCAAGCTATCTGGTCCTCATCATTTATTCAAGGAATGGTGACACTGGGAGTGAGAAAGGTTGCACGAGAAATGACAGAAGTATAGGTTCAGGTTAAGACTGAACAGGATAGGAAGACCTGCTACAGTTTGCAGCAGGCTTAACGTAACGATGACGTCTCTGCACTCCGCTATTTGTTAACGAGAGGACAAAGGGGGGTATAAGTAACAATGCCTTTGACGACGGGGATGATGACAGATAAAAAACAGACAAGTGCTCATGAAAATGTTCAGGTTAATCATGCGTCACCAGCAACATGAGGACGACAATGGCTTTGACGGCGAAGACGATGACATCAATGGTAATAAATAAAGATGGCGACGCAACACCGCCCCACACACTCCCCTCCTCCCTCTTCCTCCCTGCACTACTCAATGTAGGCATGTAGCAGACGCTGTTAATCCAGAGCGATTTACAGTACGCAAGAACAAAAAACATGGTAATACATCAGATACATCAAAATAGTCATCATGAATCATACTTGAGCTAAGAACCTAACAGTGGAATATCTATGAATGAAACTATGCGTATACACTATAGAGTGCTATGTCTACATAAAATGCTATTTAATTTACATAAATTGAGCCTATGCAAACGCCTGCAAGGTTGTTGAGGCTAGGGCAAGTGCTACGGCATGTGCTATGGGCTAACATGGAGTCTGAAGAGGTGGGTTTTCAGACTACGGCGGAGGATTGGGAGTGAGTCTGCAGTGAGCGAGGTGAGGCCTCGATGGGTCGGCCCATGGGTCGGTAAATTCACCTCGCCCTCCCTCCTGATTGGAATGGGAACTGCATTCCATATAGTTTTAGAAAGAGTTTGGGACGTGTGGAGCGTTGTCCCAGCGTTTTTAGCGAAGGTACTTCCAGCCTCCCAGCTACTCCCTCCCCCCATCCTCCCTGCACTACTCCCTCCCTCCCTCCTTCCATCGTCCCATATACTTCCTGCTTCCAAGCTGTGTGAGGTGAAGCTGTGTGAGGTGAAGACGTGCTCGGAAATCACACTTACACCGTGTGACGTGTGAGCGCTAATCCCGTTACACACTGCGCGCCAAGTGTTGGTCATAATTATCATAGAAATGCATGCAGGTACAGCTACAGCTGATCTCCAGATGCAACTGCACACACCCCTGCCGCCACCACCATCACCCACTGGTGGAACAAGTGCTTACCGGTAAGTAAAAGTATCAATACTGCAATATAGAAACACTCCGGAATTCAAAATGTAAAAGTATACAAACGTATTTGCATCAAAATGTACTTAAAGTACCAAAAGTGTTTATGCAGAAGGTCTTCAAGAGTTTTCAAATGTATAAAAATCTATTGAAAATAGCAGCTCTTCAAGCTACTAACTGTACAAGCTAACTCTGCTATTTTCAAATGGCCAAAATGTATAATGCTGAAGTGGTCAACGTATGTTTTGTAATAATAATAATCAAAATCGGCAAACACATTTAAGTTTTCAGATCATTGTAGTGGAGTAATAAAGTGCAATATTTGCCTCTGAGATGTAGAGGCGTAGAAGTAAAAATACTGAAAATTGGAAATAATCCATTAAAGTATATAAATAGGCTACCTCAAAATTGTACTCGGTACTTCAGTAAACATACATACATACCCCCTGCACCACCACCGTTCACTCTGCATCTTAACCTATTTAGGACTGAGACCAGATTCTACAGTTTTCTGAAAAAGCTATGTTTCTATGTCAGTCGTTCTTCGATTTTACAAAAATAGCAGACCTACAAGCTCGTAGCGCGCCACTCGGTGGCGCGCTATGAGCTTGTAGATCTGCTATTTTTCAATAGCTAAAGCATAACATAATGCTAACACCAAAAGGGACTGAGATCAGATTCTACAAATTCTTCTAAATCCTGAGAGTTTTCTGAGAAACCTAATGTTTCTATATCAGTGGTTCTCAAACTATTTCATGTCAAGGACCCCCAAAAACTAGACTTACTTATAGCCACCGACCCCCCATCACAGGTAGAGTATAAGATAACGGTTACAGGTGGTTAAAAGCCGAAGCGACACAGATGCGCTGCCGCCATCGAAGGGTTAACCAGGCAGGCAGGAGACTGAAAGTGTGTTAACGTTCGACACCCACGCGACGTAAACACCGGGTACACTATAGCTATAGATGCTAACAAGTCTCTGAGGAACTATTCTGTTCTATTTGAAGACCAATGTACAGTACGCCCTCCATGTGAGGAAGAAAGGTATACAGGAAACAAGTGTGTGTGTGCGCACGCGTGCGTGCAAACCTTAACCCATTATAGGACTTCTGACGCCGATTCTAAACATCTGACAGTTTTCTGAAAAAACTTAAGTTGGTATATGGTGCTCAATCATGGACACCCAAAGTAATGCACAATTAACCCATTATAAGACTTCTGACGCTGATTCTAAACATCTGACAGTTTTCTGAAAAAAATAAAGTTACTATATGGTGCTCAAACATGGACGCCCAAAGTAATGCACAATGAACCCATTTTGGGCGGGAACCCCTTTTGGTGTTAGCATTATGTTATGCTTTAGCTATTGAAAAATAGCAGATCTACAAGCTCATAGCGCGCCACCGAGTGGCGCGCTATGAGCTTGTACGTCTGCTATTTTTGAAAAATCGAAGAACGACTGACATAGAAACATAGCTTTTTCAGAAAACTGTCAGGATGTAGAAGACATTTTTAGAATCTGATCTCAGGTCAGAATGGGTTAACACATTGGGTTGCTTCAGTCTCTGTCCATTCATGTGCCAAGTGTATTTCAAAGTGAGATGCCTTATTCATTTTTTAATATCCAAAGGAAATCCCAGAAACATTCCCAGTTAAAACGTGTTAGGCAAAAGGGAAAAAACGTATAGTTCTTCCGTCTCCAATGTTTCATTGGTGGTGCCGAGTTTAGGAAGTCAAGACGTGGGTTGAAATAGAACCAGTGATGTATAAGGCACAGTGGTCCCTCTAGACTAGCGCTTTTCAAATGGATCTGTACCAGAAGCGTACTGTATATGTAACTGCTGTAGTACTTGAATCTTGAATGTCAGGACAAACACACAATGTTTTACCTCCATCCTGGCAGGTTTGAATAGTCGCAAATGTCAACATAATAGCAATTTTCTGAAAGGGGGTTTGATATTCAGTACATGGTTATGATCAACCATGCATAGGCCTACTGCATGTGAGTACATGTCAAGGTAAAATGTGGGCATTGGAAAACAGTTATTGTGGCTGTTTGATCACTTAGAACTTAGAGGCTTAGTCGAACATTAAATAAAGTTATCATCATTAAACCTAGAATAAAGTCTAAGTCAGGTTATTGTACGCTCAAGTCATTATGTGCCTATATTCTCTAGAGTTCTCTACCACTCCAATTAAAGTCTACTACAACACTGTCTTATGAGCATAACTATTAAGAGGCGAACATTCTGTGAAAATAGCAGAACATCTGTTCTGTTTTTATTTAGAAGCACATTGTGTCTAGCCCAGGGGGCCCATTTCACAGAAGCAGATCCAGGATGAAGCCAGCCAGGTTTTTACCACGTTTAGTCAGTGCATCCTGGCTTTATTCCATTCAGTGAATGCAAAGCCACTTTGAGGAGGTGCGACTGAGTCACGTCAGGTCAAATTAACTCAGATGAATGTGCCGAGCACAGATTTCTTCAACACTGCATGAGTTCAATCACAGATCTACTGATCCTGAAATGGAGCAGATGTGCTTTTGGGGAAGTAAATGATATACTATTATGAAAAGAAATAAACTGATTTAATACAACAAAGTAAAAATATTTAGGACACTTTCAAAGAAATCCTACTATAAATGTGCCAAGTCTCTGTGTGTCTGCGTGTGTGTAAAAAATCAAATAAATGGTAAATGGTGCATTTATATAGCGCCTTTATCCAAGGCGCTTTACATAGATTGTGCATTACATTCACCCATTCATACACCGATTGCGGCGGAAGCCATGCAAGGTACCAACCAGCACATCGGGAGCAATTTGGGGTTCAGTGTCTTGCCCAAGGACACTTCGACATGTAGACAGGAGGAGCCGGGATTCGAACCGCCGACCCATGAATCATTGGATGACCTGCTCTACCTCCTGAGCCACAGTTGTAATGCACCTAACTCGAGAACCGTTTGCCCCACCGACTTCGACACACGCTTTCCACACCCCCACAGGGAGTGCAGTGCCCGGCATCGAGTCGGTCGGACCCACGGTTCTCCAGAACCACCACAAAAGGCTGTGCAATTTCCAGCCTCTGCCTCAGCCAATTGATTGCCATGGCAACCCCACACCTGACAATTGATTACTTAACCAGTCCACTTTTCACAGTCATTCAGTTTGCCCTCTTCAGACACAGGCAGATACACCAGAGACCTCCATGTGGGACACAGACAGACAGTTAAAACAGGTGCTATGACAAGTTGACAACAGGTATTATTACCCGCCTTCTAATGAGAGCGCAAAATCTGTCTTGGAAGAGCCACCCATCGACTAATCTAATATACGGCAACCTTCCCCGTGTTTCTCCACTAGTCCGATCCAGAAGAACACAGTTTGCTACAGAGCTGATCATGTCGAGGTTATATCTTCCCTTCTTCTCTGGAATCCTGCCTCAAAGCAGACCAGAGGTAGAAAACTGTCGTTCCCTGATGTCATCGCTAGGGACACATACATCAGTAAGCAGGAACTGGTGATGCCAATGAAGGACCGGAAAATCTGGCGTGGCATTGTGAAATCCATGATCTCGACCGCGGTCGAGAAATGGTGATGATGATACTTGGCAGATAATAGCAGATAGACTAAATGTAAGTAGTCAAGGTAAGTAGTGAATAATTTTAACTGAAACTGAAGGTGCCTTTGCTACTTTATCAGCCATTTCTAAACAACTGCAAAAAGTGCAGCATATTCATACACCCTCGAATATGAACAGCAGTCTTCACAGCTACTGTAAGCACAATGTATCAGTAATGTCAATCAGCTAGGCTTCATTGATATTAATTATAAGTATTAAACCCACAGGATGGATTTGATTCTCCATTTTCCAAAAAGAATACAGTATGTTTTCTATTAATAATATTGACTGGGAAAACAAGTGTTGATCAAACAGAGTGCATGTTCGTTTACTGTGTATTTCTGGCTCCAACATTATTGAGAGCATTGATTAGTGGTAAATGCCATGGCGTGTTTGTTTACATGGCTGTCGAGTTGGTATACGGCACACAATCAAGCAGTGCAAATTGATGCAGGGGCAGGTGCTCTGAGCCTTTGATTAGACAGCAGACCGCTATGGAGCCAAGCCGGCCATTATATCGAGAAATAGAACAACGCCGAATTCAGCGATTGACCAATCAGAATCGCCACATGCTCAACATTTCACTTACTGTACTGTACGGCCACACAGTGGCAGACACAGTTCGCTAAAACAGTAAGTACCTTCGCGTCTCCACGAAAGAAAGTCAATCCAAACAATCAAAAAGCAATTCATAAACTCCTCAGGATAGATCAATAGGATAAAGGCCTCCGTGTCCACTAAGATGTTTACCTTCATGGGCATTTACCTTTCCTTTGCCTCTCGGGCGCCTGGAAGCACTGCCAGCTGTGTTGATTTCATCGACTAATACTATTAGTAAGGGCATTTTATCAGGTATTTGACCAATCTGGGAACTAAATCGTTACCAAGAAATGTCTTCACCAATGTGTTTCTAAAGGTGTCTAATAACATATACTAAAAGTTTGAAATTCAACTCCTGTGGGAAATTGAGTTATTAGCATAATATGTGACCATACCCTTAACATCCTATATAAGGCAAAAAAGTCCAAATTTCATCATTCTTTAAGTAGCATGTGACATATGAAACTAGGGGGTTTTCATGATTCTGAATCCATTCCAAGCATTAGTTTTGCACAAAAAACACTCCTTGGGCTAAATTATGCCATATCCACTTGACCAAATGTGCTGACCTCATCACGTTTGTGAGGCCGTTTTCCTCGTTACCAAGAAATTTCTTGGTAACGATTTAGTTCCCAGATTTTCATAGATTTCTCTTACTACATGACGAAAAATGTTCGTCGACTACCTTTTTTCACTGACGAAAACTAAATGGAAACAAAATGAAAACTAAGCCATGATGACTAAAACTAAGACTAAATATATTGACAATTTTGTCAACAAATAAAAACTAGACTATAATGTTAGGAAGGGGCTTGTGGTCAAGAGATACAGTATATTTCACACTTGGTTGCATGCTGAAAAACATGCTGATCTAACAACGCTGCGACGCATTGTGAGATTGCAGAATGGCTATTTTCAGCTAGTGTAAAATGAGCCATTACGACGCCATCAGGGCCCGCCAAAATACATTTTAGTCGATTTAAATCAACTGTAGTTTTAGTCGACTAAAATCTTATGATATTTAGTCGACTAAAACTAGACAAACACTAAAACATTCCTGGTGACTAAAATGTGAAACTAAATGAAAACTATTCAAAAGACTAGGACTAAAACACTGATGCTGGCCTGGAGCAGGCTAGGTTCACATGCAGAACTAATCTCCTTGGTGACCTACGACAGTGGTTCCCAAACTTTTTCATGTCGAGGACCCCCAAATTGACACTAATTAGCCCACGGACCCCCATTTGAAAAGATATGCCAGGGACCACCCTTAAGAGAGGATTTTTACAGCTCTAGCAGTGATTCTCAACCTGTTCAATTTAAAGACATGCATTAGTCTACGGACCCCCATTTAATGGCATTTCTATCTCTGGGACACCCAATTTATATTGTAAAATCAATGCTAATTTAACTCTGAGAGCGTACAAATGGAACCAAATGGACCAGTTAGGGTCCATTTGGTTCCATTTGTACACTCTGAGTTACAGACCGATAAGGATCCATTTGGTTCCAAATTATCATTTAGCTGGGTCCCCCCTGGAACTCCCTCAAGTACCCCCAGGGGTCCCCGGACCCCACTTTGGGAACCCCTGACCTACGGTACTGTGTGTCATGAAACCAGAGTCATGGATAAACGTAGCCGGGATAAACCGGCTACTTTATCCTGGCTAGAAACGTTGCTTTCGTGAACTAAAGTCATGGACAAGCCAGGATAAATTCAGACTAAGAATTGTGGTTTAACCCATTTTGGACTGAGGTCGATTAAAAAAAAGGCTTCTAAATCCTAACATCTTTCTGAAAAACATATGTTTCTATCTCAGTGGTGCTCAACCTTTTTCATGTCAAGGACCCCCAGAATTATCTCTATTGGGCCACGGACCCCCATCTCAAAATATGTAGTTCCAGAGACCCCCCAGAAGCAAATATTTTAGTTCAAAATGTTCGCTCTGAAATATATAAATGATTTGCACCACATTTTAATGATTTTTCAAAAATAGCAGACCTACAAGCTCGTAGCGCGCCACTCGGTGGCGCGCTATGAGCTTGTAGATCTGCTATTTTTCAATAGCTAAATTATAACATATTTAAAACACCAAAAGGGGTTCCCGCCCAACATGGGTTAATTCCCTATCTAGGTTTTGTGAAATGGGTCACCCCGTTGTATGACATGTACTGTATAAGATTTACTACTTATTTCAAGTGCACGCTAAAGCAGCCAACCTCCACAGACACGTATGTGCACAGCCCAGAAATAGTTTTTTTTCTGTAGAGTTGCATGTACATATTTGCTAGATGTGCATTTCTTTTTTGGAGGGCATTGGAGGGCCTAATGTTGTTTAAACCAGTAGTTCTGAAATATGTTCATGTCAAGCAACCCAAAATTAATTATGTACTAGACCGTATGTACGTGCCCATCGGCCTACTTGAGAACGATGCAACTTGGGAACCTAATAATACCCGTTGTCAACTTGTCATAGCACCCGTTTTAACTATCTGTCTGTGTCCCACATGGAGATCTCTGTATCTGCCGGTCTGCCTGTGTCTGAAGAGTGCAAACTGACTGTGAAAAGTGGAGTGGTTAAGTAATCAATTTGCAGGTGTGGGGTTGCCATGGCAATCAATTGGCTGAGGCAAAGGCTGGACATTGCACAGGTGAGGGGACTTTGGCTCATTAGGCCCACTGGCAGAGCCTGACCAGAGCCTTTTGTGGTGGTTCTGGAGAACCGTGGGTCCGACCGACTCGACACTGGGCACTGCACTCCCTGCGGGGGTGTGGAACGCGTGTGTCGAATTTGAAGTCGGTGGGGGAAACGGTTCTCGAGTTATGTGCATTACAACCGTACACACGCACGCACGCAGACAGAGACGTGGTGCATTTATTGTAGGATTTGTCTGCAGCCCCTCATCTGGAAATGATGTTGTGCCAGGAAGATGTGTCATTAAAATGTTTCTAAAACCTTTGTTCACATGCATTTCTTCCAAGAAATTGAGATGAGGGGCTGCTAATCGATAGACATTACAGTCATTACAGCCCGAGCGTTCTGATCGATGACCATCAATTTGGAGGCCAGCGGAGGACAAGGGACGAGCATGCTCAGATCCAAAACATCAACCGCAAGACGCTCCGTCCACCCGCCACAATGTGTGCCCAACGAGAGGACTCGGCCAATCATCTGGCACCGTACGATGCACGGCCAGTATACTAAGAAACAGCACGCTGTGGAGAGGATTTAAGCACCTGCTCTGAAATAACATGCATGTTTTAACATTTTTAAATATGTTCACTTTATTGATATAAAGGGTAGTTACTTGTAATTGAATGTATTACAAGTTCTAAAACAATCTCGTCAGAATGCAGAGTGCAGAATGCACAGCTGTGCACAGCTGTGTGGTGTGGACTGGAGACCACAAACACAAAACTGGCAGCGACTTTTTTTTCTTCAGTGGACAACGACGGGTAATCACTTAATTTATACTTTCATTACAAGATCCAACAGCATCATATCAAGTTAACAATAATGATGTTGCTGTGTTTAATATTGTGTCACAGAAACACTGCAACTAATCTGGGCGGCTTGAGCTGGAGAACAAAGATAGCTACCAATCGAAACGACTCTATGTAAATACGTGCAGGAATGTTCACACCCCCAAAATACGCAAATAATCTTTACTTACAGACACATTTTTGCAATGTAATTACAACGACTTAATGACACTAAAACGACTTTCTGATGGAATAAAAACATTCTTTAACATTCCAACTGTGTTAATTTAAAATAATAATAATAATTTTGGTCTATTGTAGAGTTTCATTAGAGCCGACTTGTGGGTGAAAATACTGGAAGGGGTCACATATACTCAAAGATTTGCCAACATTTTCACGGTAAAGAAATGGTGATAAGACACCTACATTGTTGTTCAACACTTGATAGAATTAATAATGTGTTGATGTCCAAATTAACAAGACAAAGTGTTACTCAAACGGACGGATAGGTGACATCCTCAACACGACGTGCTTGGGAAACAACATCCTCAACACGTGCTTGGGAAACACAACAACACGAGAGCGCCGCTGAGTGCTTATTGAGTGGCTGCCGCTCAATAAGCATAAGTATGCATTGTACGGTCCATGTAGAACTTTGCATTATGGAATCTGAATCCATGCCAGACCTCATTGATTTGTTACTATAGTGCAGTTGTTTGCAACCTTTTTCAAATCAAGGGCCATCGTTTATTTGGCATGTGAGCCGCAGACCACCATTTGATGACATTTAGCCTCTCAGACCTAAAACTTTGAATATTTAGTTTCGTCGCTGGACACAATTTTGTCCACAGTTCCAAACGTTCATCAGAATAACATTTTTTCTGCATTCCCCAATTGTGGACTTGTGGATTTCATAATGCAGATGTTTAACAATAATTTTCGTAAAATGACGGTCCATTTGGTTTCATTATACACTCTCAAGAGTTAAAGATCAGGATCTATAAGAGTTAATTTGGTTACCAACTCCATCATTTAGCTGGGGACCACCTGGAACCCCCTCAAGGACCACTGATGGTCCCCGGACCACTGGTTGAAAACCACTGCTATAGTGGCCTAATATCTATTCCCTGCACATGATAAGGGGGGAAAGAATAACACTTGTGTGAAGTGAGGGGCGCTCTTATCATCATACATCATCACATTCCGAGCTCAGCCAATCGAATCATCACAAATGTGGTACACACAAAACTGGCTAATAAATTCATCAAAAATGTGGTACACACAACACAAAGGCTGGGCATAGGAGGGGCTAACAACTGTCAAAAAATAAAAAAATAAAAAGGTTTCAGACAGCTGTAGGCCTATATATTCCCAGCTTCCTGGGGTCCCTGGAACAATATATGGGGGTCGGCGGCCAAATACATAATTGTAGGGGTCCTTTGAGAACCACTGATATAGCAACATTTAGTTTTTCAGAAAGCGGTTAGGATTTTGAAGACATTTTTAGAAATCAGCCTCAGGTCTTTAAACACATGCCCTGTCAGTCTGTGTATGGAGATATTTCTGTTCCCAATAAACATTTACTTTAACTGCCAGTGAAGAAGACAGTGTACGGGAGTTCATCGTTATTGAGATGTCTATTTTTATTCCAAGCAGCATGCCTGTTTTCTTTTCTTTTTTTCCTTCCTAGAATAAAATACCACTCAAGTCACGCTTGCCTGTGAAAAATGTTAAATATGAATTCCAGGAGGCATTCCGTCTCCCTCTGGGATTGGATGTTATTTTAGCGACCCAGAGTTTAATCCTTCAAGTGAATATATGGCCTTGGTAAGGGCATACTTTAGGAGAACAGAACCTGGCCTTCTGTAAGGTGTGCAGAGGGTGAGGTATTGTGACAGGATTAACAAACATATAAGCCTGGTTTGCTGGGCATTGATATTAGCTAAAAAAAACAATGTAACAGGCAATGCTTTGGGGTGAACAAATGGCTAATCTCAGTTTTCCTGCTGACAAGCATAGGACTCTGTTTGCACCTGATTCTCCCGTTCCCTCACCAAATCTCCCCGCTGCTATTGTCTTTGTGATTTGTTCTGCTTTCATTGAAAAAATGAAATGCTCATTGTGATCTCTTTGCAGTTCTACAACAGCAGCATGCTGCACTCGTAATTTAAAAGGAAGGGAGGGACAGCCGATGTCTGTATTAGGTCAGCCCAACATCACAGCAGCCATATCGGAAAGAAACTGGGCCTCCTTACTTAATTCACAGGTCTTAGCAATTATGCTAACTAGTCCTTGCCTGTTCGAAGATATGAACACCAAATGTACGTACATGTGGGTAACGCAATTTAACAATTTAGCCGCCTTTGACGGAGTATTCGGTCAATTAAAATATCCAACCATTCTCTGCCTTTGTCGGAATTCTCCGTCAATTAATGTACTTTATCGTTATGAAACAATGCCTGTGTAAATTCAGAGCCATTGGTGCTAGCCTCCCGTAGCCAGCCTTTGCAATGTATTTGCAATGCAATGTATGTATGTGCCTTTGCAATGTATTGCCCCAGGCTTTAGCCATTGAAAAATAGCAGATCTACAAGCTCATAGCGCACATCTTTGAATGTATATTCTTTCAGCACGATCGTTTTTAACTCAAATCTTTGCTTCTGGGGGGGGGGGGGGTCCCTGGAACAACATATGTTCAGATGGGTGTCCGCGGCAAAATACATTATTGTTGGGGTCCTTAACATGAAATAGTTTGAGAATCACTGACACAGAAACATAGGTTTTTTCTGAAAACTGTCAGGATTTAGAAGACATTTTGTAGAATCGTCCTCAGGTCTAAATGGGTTAATATAACAGAGTTACACACCTGCAAGGGTCCATTTGGAACCACCTGTGAAGGAAGTAAGGAAGAGGTCTTATTTCTTTCCAATAGCAAAGAGACTATTCTTTCTCCCTGCAGCCAGACTTCTTACAGCAGGTTAATTCCACTGCTGCTGTGACTTCTGTTGTTGTTTTTCTCCTCATTGTCCCTGCGCCATTAAATGACGACATTTAGTGCATTTTGCATTGTGATATTTACATACGGCAATGAAGCCGGGCCGCTCAGGGGGATGAAAGTGTGAGTGTGTTTTTTTTGTCTTTCACCACAGGACTAAAAGTATTTACTTACACGCCAGGGCAACAAGGGATGGAAATGTGGAGAGAAAAATGGTAAAAATATAAAATATTAAGGGGGCTAAAGTGCCACAACACCAGGAAGCCAGTGCAGCATGGTGTGAAGGAAGAAGGCACTGGAGCAAACTCTTGACAATTATTAACCAATTTATTTATTTTTCGAAATAAAAAAAACGTTCGCTCTGAAATAATATATATTCAAAGATTTGCGCCACATTTTTACGATTTTTCAAAAATAGCAGACCTACAAGCTCATAGCGCGCCACTCGGTGGCGCGCTATGAGCTTGTAGATCTGCTATTTTTCAATAGCTAAATTATAACAATGTTTAAAACACCAAAAAGGGTTCCCACCCAAAATGGGTTAAAGCCTGCTAAATAACAGGGTGTAGGCAAATAATGTCAATACATCTTGAATACATCAGGTCATCCTTTGCTCCAGTGAAGCATAGTGTCTGTTAGATCACCTAGTCTGTGCACTCCCCTCAATAATCAGTTGAAGCAAATTAAACCATTTCATCTCATCCAAGTATTGTGCACATTCAATTGGATTACCTCATATTGAACCCTATGGATCATTTCCAATTAATCAATTTTTCATGTAAAATATATTAAGGGAAATTGGTCTCTCTTATAGCTAAATGAATATTGAAAATTTGACTGTGTAGTAATAACACCGAATAGTATAGTAGTGGAGGAGCTTAGGGAGAGATAAGGGATATTTTGTGCTAATTTAATAAAAATAATAATAAAAGCGCCACATTTTGCACAGAAATACCCTAGGGCATATAACCCCTGCTCTAATTATTTAGTCCATTGCAAGCATTAGTTGTGCACGAAAAACACTCCTTGGGCTAAAAACGGCCATAAACGTCATCACAAATGTGATGAGGTCATCACATTTGGGCACATTTGGGCAAGTGGCTAAGCAAAATGAAATTTGCAAATGTTTGTCTTATTGTATAGGTTGTCAAAGGTGGCCATATGGATTTGGCCGGCTAGGGCGCCCTAGCTAAATCCACTATAGTGGATGGGAGAAGTCATTGACTGACTCGGTGACAGGTTCTCAAAGGGTAGAGTAAGTTTTGCATTACAAGTGACTGAATACAGCTAATACTGCGATCATATGAAAGCAGCATATCGGAGTTGCAAAGCAAAAATGAACCATTTTTGGAACTCCCTTGGAACCTACACGTTTATCTTTGAACACCCCCACCACCACAATTGTTTATTTGTATATACTGTACTTCACTGATCTGGGTGCCAATTAAATCATTTTACTTTTAGTGCCTTTAACCTTCCAAATGGTGTAATTATAAACAGCTGCTATCCCTATTGTGCCTGAACAAGAATAGTAATCAAATTTAGCACAATATGTTTTCTCTCAAGTATTGTGTCAAGCCAGACCCCATATCGCATAAATGATACGTAGCTTGCGGAGTTGGTTCAGTCAGATATACTTGAGGGGTTTCATGCCATGCTCAAGGGCAAAGTAAAGCAAAGTTCTTTGTTTACCCAGGGAAGTGGACTAAGCTCGAGATGCTTGTTTACAGCCACACCCTGCTCATAGAACATTTCATGGTAGGGGTTCAATGCCTTGCTCAAGGGCACTTCAGCGGTGGTAATTTTAACGTGCCGTTCCGGGGATTCGAACTGGCGACCTTCCAGTATCAAGACCGCTCCGCAAACCGTTCGGCCACCGCTGCCCCACAATACACATACTCACATATACTCAAGGGTTTAATATGCTGCATTATATGTGGGTGTATTCAGTGTGTGCAAGACCCTCATTCGCTGATGTGGCAGTCAGCTGACCATTGGGCGGGCTACTTAAGCTCACTAGACTGTTTGCTCCCAGCACCACCGGTGGGCTCTGTTATTTATGATCCCCATAGGGGTTTTATTGTATATCTATCTCCCTGCTCTTAATGTTTAATGATGGTGTTTGATTGTGCCGAGCAGGGAGAAAATGCAGCAGAGCCGAACGCCAAGATAGTATATTATATGCACACTTGTATTCTCATTCTATAATACATATTTGTTAAATCTATTCGTGAGTTGTCTGACTGAACTGCAAATGCATGCAAATGTGTGCAACAGTACTGAACTGAAAGTGAGACAAATCACACTTTTGTATGGAGAGAGGCAGGAAAATGACACTTTCAGTGACTGTGAAGCCCGATTTATACTTTGTTGTATGATGGCGTCACGCATACAGTACTGAAAACAGCTGATCTGTAAGCTCGTGCATCGTGCTTGCGGTTAGGGTTAGGTTAGGGGTAGGGTGTCGTGTTTGGACTAATGACTGTTGGACTGTTATGTCGGAACGTATGCCTGTACCCGCCTCGCAGACCGAAAAACGATTTTTATTATCGTTGATGAAATAATTATTCTACATTCACAAATTGTATATAAACTTCTTGTAGATTAAGTTCAACTCTTCCAAAGTGTAAAATGAAACCAAATGGACCTGTAAGGATGCATTTGGTTTCATTTTGCACTGTCATGAGCAGGCCCGAACGGAATACGCGGCCGCGGTGTTCCGACGAAAACTCCGCGGAATTAGCGCGGAATCTGAACACCGTCATGTTTTAGTTAACTTTAACCACTATCCAGGGCAGCGGGGGTTAACATGAACACACGCCCCCTCCCCCCATTGTCTGTGCATGTGAGTGACTGACTATTAAATGTCGTGTTGTTGTTGTAGCCTAGCTGCTAATGTTGGACCAAACAGGAGAAAAGTAATTTAAATCAACTAAAATATGTCGAAAGCCCGCTATACGCCAGAGGAGCTGAAGCGTCGACATTTAGCGACCCGAATCACAGCGAGAGACAGGGCAAATGAATTTGCCAATGACTTTTATGCGGACGGTGGAGTGCTGTACTGTAAAGTTTGCCATCATTCCGTGAATTACATAAGGAAACAGACGATTGTCGAGCATCTCAACTCCTTAAAGCACAAAAGCAGGAAGGCGAGTGGTTTGGGTGAGTAGCATTTTATATTTTTTACTAGCTATTAAGTTAACATGCTCCGACAGCTGAGAGAGAGAAAGTGTGTGTGTGTGTGTGTGTGTGTGTGTGTGTGTGTGTGTGTGTGTGTGTGTGTGTGTGTGTGTGGTGGGTGGGGGACGGGGACTCACTGGAGAGAGAGCCGATCTATGGAGAGAACGTGTGTGTGTGTGTGTGTGTGTGTGTTGGGTGGGGGGGACGGGAGAGAGAGCAATCTATGGAGAGAACTTGTGTGTGTGTGTGTGTGTGTGTGTGTGTTCGACTGTCACCCTCAGATAAGCCATGTGATGGTGAGTGTAATACTGTTGAAGACCCCTCCCTGTTTTATACTAGGCCTATTGAGTGTAGCAGTGATGGTTACAAAAGTATTTTCATTTTGTTAAGTTTTGTTACATTAGTCTAGCAGCTAGAATGATTATGCTGAATGAGAAGTTTGGTTCATGTGGGCACGTGTTAGTACTATTGCCAATAGACAATAATGTGTTTTAGTATTATAATTGTAAATAAAGTAAAGCTGTATTATGCTAAAAGGGAGGTATGCAGTGCTGTATTGTGACATTGTGAGCAGTCCAGCACTCAATTGTACAATATTGTACTAAATAAAATATTGTACAAATGAGTGAAAATATCTGCCTGAAAGGCAGATATTTGCGAGGGGCTTGTATATAAGCCTTATACAGCCTTACAGTATGTTTGCATTATTATTTTATAATTCTGTACAATGCTACTGTGTGTATATATATATATATAATTATTCTTTATTTTTTTTACTAATATAATTTTTCTTTATTTTCCAGTACAATCTAGGACTCAAACCCTGGCTGCCTGCCTTTCCAAGACGCCATCTGCTGCTGAGAGGAAGGAGTTTGTGCTGGACTTCACTAAGGCTCTGGTTGAGGCAGATATCCCCATTGAGAAAGCCCCCAAGCTGTCTGCTTTTCTGCAGAAGTACTGCAAACAGGGAGGATCCGTTCCAGCTCCGTCCCACCTCCGCTCAGACTACCTGCCAGAGCTGTTCCCTCAGTATGTGGAGGACATCAAGGGTGCAGTGGAGGGAAAGGCCATCTATGTTTTATTAGATGAGACAACAGATGCCTGTGGTCGCTGTGTCCTCGGAATTCTTCTCCAGCCTGTTGGCGAGCCATCTCTGGCAGCAGACATTGTGTTCCTTGAGAAAGTCAACTTCAACACGGTGTCCCAGGCAGTCATCTTTTGCCTCAACAGTTACAGAATCGACTTCAGTGACGTGTGGGCTTTTGTGACAGACTCAGCAAGCTACATGAAGAAAGCCTTCAACGCCATTCTTCATGGCCTGTTCCCCAACTCCATACACATCACATGTTTGGCTCATCTCCTTAACTTGGTGCTGGAGGTCTTCCCAGACACCTTTGAGGACCTAAACAGGGTGTGTGCTCTTGTGAAGAGAGTCTTCTGCAAGGCGCCTCAACGTCGCCTAGAGCTCCGAGCCTATATGCAGGCGCAGGGCATCGTCCCTGTCATGCCAGTGTTAGCAGTTGTGACCAGATGGGGCTCCTGGATTGAAGCTGTCAAGTACCTTGCAGGGTACCTGGACATTCTATATGACTTCATACCCTCTCTACCACTGTCTACCAAGGTCGTCCGGGACCTGCGAGAGCTGCTAGAAGAGAAGAAAAATACTCTAAAGGCCCATGCAGTGTTCATTGCTGAGCACAGCACCGAGATCATGACCACCCTCACCAACCTGCAGGAGACATCCAAACCATCTGCTGCTAATATCCATGATCAGCTGGACAACCTCTACCTGCTGTTTGAATACGGCTGCAGCGCGGTGGCTGAAGACTGGCGTGATGGGACCAGAGAGCAGCTGAGGGGTCTAGATGACGATGAGCGTGATGCCTGCTGTGAGCTCTTCCAGAAGACCATGGCTAACTGCTCTACAAAGCTGCAGGCAGTAATGGAGAGACACCCCAGCATGCAGCTCTTCAAAGCCCTCCCAGTGTTTGACCCATCAAAGGTAGCTGGTCTAAGAAAGAACCTTCACGACTATGTCCAGGTGGCCCCTGCCCTTACCCATGTGTCAGCTGAGGAATGGCACCGCTACATCCACATGGACAAGAGTGATGCTGCTGATGTCAGTCCTGTGGAGTGGTGGGCAGCCAGGGAGGACAGGATGCCCAATCTGTCCACAATAGCAGCACTGTACCTCCATCACCCCACTACCTCAGTGGATGTTGAGAGACTTTTCTCACACTACACTATGCTGCTTACACAGTACAGACGGAGCCTGACTGAAAACAACGTTAAGATGATGCTGATTGTCAAGTTCAACTGTCGGCAGCAGAACCCCCACGCACTGTCTGACTGACTGCCACAGGCTAGCTTACTGGCTGGCTGACTGAAATTGACTGACTGACTGGCTGCTTGGCTGACTGACTTGACTGAAAGCCACTGACTGACTGACTGGCTGAAAGCCACTGACTGACTGAAAGCCACTGACTGACTGACTGGCTGAAAGCCACTGACTGACTGAAAGCCACTGACTGACTGACTGACTGAAAGCCACTGACTGACTGACTGGCTGAAAGCCACTGACTGACTGGCTGAAAGCCACTGACTGACTGAAAGCCACTGACTGACTGACTGACTGAAAGCCACTGACTGACTGACTGGCTGAAAGCCACTTACTGAATGATTATTTAAATGTTGTATTTGTAATTTATTTGTTGCATGTTTTTATTGGTAGAATCTTCGTTCGTTCGTTCGTTCGTTCGTTCCTTCCTTCCTTCCTTCCTTCCTTCCTTCCTTCCTTCCTTCCTTCCTTCCTTCCTTCCTTCCTTCCTTCCTTCCCTCCCTCCCTCCCTCCCTTCCTTCCTTCCTTCCTTCCTTCCTTCGAAATCCAGCAGCATATTCTGGGGAGAACAATAGCCAATAATAACAGATCTCCAAGTTCACATGTCACAATGTACTGTATACCATTGTTATTTAAAAATTGTTATTTAAAATGTATGTATTTATTACATTATTTATTGAATACGTTCCCGTTCCTGCCTTTCAGTGACACGTTTAGATTGTATTACATACTGGTATTTATTTAATGTATTTAAATGTTCAGAACTGAAATAAAAAAATGACAAAGTCAATGGTTTGACTAAGGGGTCTTACTTTATGGTACTTTAAGGCTTATTTAGCGTGTTTATGGTTGTTATTTTTGCTCCAAACACATTGATTATAGTACTGGATAACTGTCTAACACCTTAAAAGAAGAAAAAAACACCCCGCAGAATCCCGCAGATTTTCCTCCGAAATCACCGCAGAAAACCAGAAAAAAACCCGCAGATTCCGTTTGGCCTTAGTCATGAGTTAAAGATCGATACAGAGGGTCTATTTGGTTACCAAATAAATTAGCCTCCATCATCCATTACAGAGGTAATGCGTTACAGCACAGAGCTCCGTGAAGTCAATGCATTCATGGATCTTTAAGTATTATCAACTAAAAATGTAACCTCTTGTATGATGGGTTTCACCCAGATGACAATGGTGAAACATTGGGTGTGCACACGCGCTTGAGTGTGCGTGTGTGCGCGTGCAATGCCGTGCATGTGTGAAATAATGACAATGTATTCTACAGTACATCATTATGACGACACTTGGAAGGTGTAGCTTGAGTGTCGGGGTTGACTTAGTAGCGTAGCCCCAATGAGAGCGTCAGCGATAACCACTGGTCAATGGATGCTCATTAATGCAAAGTCAAATATGAGAGAACGTCGTGATTGAGGCCTCAACGCTGATGCATTCAACGGAGTCAATAAAGGTTCAACGCCATGCATAGCGTTCCAATACTGTGCGAGAGATTCTCAATGAGATATGACGATGACAGGCCGAAATATAAAAGAGAGATAAAGAAGCAATTCCCATCATCAGCTGGAGAAGGATTATAATCTTCTCTACGGTTTATTCACTCCCTTTTGTCAGAGCTTCGGGACAAAAAGCTCAATTTGATTGCCAAGCCTGATTAGGTGGCTAATGTACTTCATGAGATCAAAGGGAAAAATAAGTGTGGTTGACGTCTATAAACAGGGCGCAAAAATATATATTGGTGAGCAGGAAAGTCACAGGTTGTCAAAGTCATACGATTTGTCACACACGTTACCGCAGTGAAATTTGTTCTCCGCATTTGACCCATCTCTTGGAGCGGTGAGCTGCAGCCGTGCCGTGCTCGGGAATCAAATTTTGATTAGTTTATTTGTTTCATATGGAGGCCCAGGGGATCTGTTTACTGGAAGAAAACAGGCTAATTAACTATGTTAGCACCACACAGGAACTAGTACTGGCCCTCTAGGCTCAGACCATAAACAAAAATACCGAAGAGGTCAGCGTGCTGTTGAATTCTTTGCTGATGTGCTTGATTTAAAAACACATAACAGACACAAATCAGTACAGCAGGCTAGCTCTGGTCCATAGCCCTAATGCCGTTGCTGCCGCTGCATTAGAGCTATGGGACTGTCAATGCATTGCCCTCGCATGAAATGCCTCTCGACCTCTGCTAAAATAAAAAGAACGTTTTCGGTCATTAGAAAGCCTACTTTCCCCGGTGGATGCACTCCGAGCCCCCCACCACACGTATAAAATACACTTTTTGGCCAGAAAAGGATTTTATTTTCATCGGAAGAAAAATACTTTGTTACTCCACTGCGCCCTCTACCAATATTGCCAAGAGAAAATCCCATCGACAAGATTTTTCCTTCCGGTGAAAAACAAAATCTTCTTTTCTGGCCAAAAATTGCATTTTATTTGCCCCCCAACATCGTTGTCAGCATTAATCTTTTCCCCAGTGGCCTCAAAATATACTAAGTTGCCAAAGAATTCCATAGTCTCGCATTCTCTCAAAATCTGGCTCTCAATACGAAGGCATTTCGGTTGGCACCCGGGTTCTGTGCGCGCACCACTGGTCGCTAACCATGCTTTTTCACCTTCCCTTTCTGACTCATTGTTTAAAGTGTGGCATAGAAATGGTATTCACTCCTTCAAAGATCTTTATATTGATGGGTTATTTCCGACCTTTGAACAAATACGACGCAAATTTAATTTACCCCAATCACATTTTTTTAGATTTCTACAGATACGACATTTTTTAACACAGCACACTGCTTCATTTCCAAACATACCTACCAACTCATCAATGGAATCTATATTTCTACCTGACCCATTGGTCAAAGGAGGTGTTTCTATTATTTATAATTCTCTCTCATGTTTAGATAGTAATGCCTCCTTGGATTATTTAAAAACTGCTTGGGAAAACGATTTAGGAATATCTATCACTGACGAGCAATGGTCTACATCTCAAAAATTAGTGCACTCTTCTTCAGTATGCGCCAGGCATGGTCTTATACAATTTAAAATATTACACAGGTTACATTTGTCAAAGGAAAAACTCAACAGAATGTATCCAAATGTGAATCCAGCCTGCGACAGATGTGGCCAGTCGCCGGCCACTCTGGCGCATATGTTCTGGCACTGCACTAAACTAACATCATATTGGCAAAGTATATTTAAATCACTATCAGACATTGTTGGAAAACCTTTTGACCCGGATCCACTGACAGCAGTTCTAGGAGTTAAAAGCCCCGGGGTCAAATTGTCTACTTTCCAATATAACATGGTAAAATATGTGACTCTACTGGCTCGCAGACTGATACTGTTGAACTGGAAGCAAGCACAGGTTCCGACTCACACTACACTTATGAAAGATGTTATGCACTATTTGCAATTGGAAAAGATAAAGTTTGAATTGAGAGGGAGTGAAGACAGATTTTACCAGACATGGCAACCCTTCATTGACTATTTCAATAGGTGCACGCTAACCCCTCCTACACAATAGATAACATAATCAAAAATTGGAAAGAAGAAAAAAAAGGAGAAAGGAACTGAGTGTTTTTTATTTTATTTTCTCATTTAAAAAGAAGAATGTCGTGTTGGGAAAGTTTGAGAGCAAGAGTGTCTGTCCTGTTGTCTTTATTTTGTTTGTCTGTTCACATTTGTCACTGTTTAACTGTTTTTTGTTTTTTGTTTATCACATTTATGTACCTTTTTTATTATGTATTGTATGTCACTTAATTACTCATTATCTGTCAATAATATTCTGAAGTTATGTCATAATACAAAAAGCCTAATAAAAACTATTTAAAAAAAAAAAAATGCATTTTATGTGTGGTGGGGCGCTCAGACCGCGTCCACTTTTGCTTCTCACAAAAACAAAGACAGTTTAGAGGAGTTGAAAGCCTACTTTCCGTAGTGGGAGCACTCAGAGCCCCACCTCATGTCTAAAATATACTAAAAAGAAAATATTTCACCGGAAGGAAAAAATGTATGGGATTTATTTTTTCTATTGACAAGATCTGTAGAGGGCGGAGTGTGGAGTGGAGTAACTAAAACATATTTTTCAAAGCACTTTCTAACGCTATGGACCAGAGCTAGCGCCTGCCTTGTGACAAAAGAACGGATGTTACAGTTTATGGAAACTACAGTAGACTATACTGTAGTTTCCATAAACTGTAACATCCGTTCTTTTCATACAGTATGCCGCTTGCTGCAAGCAGGCTGTCAAAGAGAACAGCACAGCAGGAGGAGTGCTGTGTTGTTTCCTCGCTCTTCATGTTTAAACTTACCAAAAAAAAGATGCCTTTATAGAAAATGCACTTCAGAAACACAAATAATATGTTCGTATTGGCAATTTAACAGCAGGTAATCGCAGGCCAGACACATTGTGTGCACCTTAGTATATGTGCGTGCGTGCATGCCTGCCATGTTTTAATACATGACGTGTGGGACCCACGAGGACAGTAAAAACAGAAAACAATAATCTGGTGCATAAGGTTTTAGAGAGAGGGTTACAGTTATTAAAACATGGAGGTCAGGCTCAAGCTATTGATGAAGTTGAATGTCCTTACACACCCAGAGTGTGCTGTGATGACACAAACATGCGTCAGTGAATATTTCACTCACATTCCAACTCATGTCTCATTCATACAGGCCTTTATTCCCAGTGAAACATCGACCTTGATGTTGCTTTCTAGTTAGTATTTGTGTTCTGTGTGGACGTATACTCCTGACACACAAATAACAGTTTAAATGAATGTGCATTAATCACACAAAATAAATGCTCGATCATGGTCCGTAAGGACCTTTATAAGCACAAAAACACACTGCCGCACTTTGACAGTGTGTTGTTGACACAAACACTGGTTTGGCATTGGGATTGGGGCACCCCCGACCTCCCAAACTCCCCCACCCAAAAAGGGTGGACACAGTGACCTGGCCACTGAGCGGGTGGTATAACAACTTGTTCACAAGCTGGGGGTCGTTCCCCCAGAGGGGTCGCCAAATTGGTATCCGACTCAAGGGTACATTGGTACCCCTGAGTCGTTTTAAAACCTTGGTGAGCATACAGACCCCCACAATATGGAACTGTTTTTAGATCGTTTTGAAATTTGTCTTAGTTTTTTATTTGTAAACCTACGTAATTTACATGTATACCTTCTTTTTTTTCCTGATCTTCTCATGTTTTTTCTATATGATATTGTATTACTTGACGACACTGAAAATGAGTTTAATTACTCAGTGTAATTTTGAGAATAAACAAAACTTGAATGAATGAATGAATGAATTAATTAATTAATTTGGAGGGGTCGCCAGTTGCTTTTCTCAACATGAAAATCTGATTAAAACACACCTGTGTGAAGTGAGGGGGCGCTCTTATCATCGTGCATCATCTCATTCCGGCCAATCACAATTTGCGTCCTCACCTTCGTCATCAATGTTCGTGTTACGCAATGGTTGTGTTTACACAAACACTCATTACTGTCCATTCATTGTCAATGGCATTTAATGTCTGTGTTGGGACAAAAATTGGGTTACATACGCCAAAAGCTATATTAGAAAAAAAAGTAATATTTCAGTAAAAGCACAGTCAATAACAATTAAGACCTCGCGTCTATACTGTATGTGTGGATATGCGTGCATCTTGACAGTGTGTGGCGGTGGGCGGTTTGTGTGGCACTCACAGCCCGAGGCTCAAGGCTTAGAAAGAGATGTTCTTTTATCTTCTTGCGGCAAGGGTGAGCCTTGAAAATCACGGACAAAGACAAAAGTCGAAAGAAGAAGAAAAACTGAAAGGAAAACTGCATTCATCCGTAAATAGCCATGCTTGTTTTACTCACACCGTTACTTGTACTAATGTGCACTGATAGTTCTACTAGATGAATGTTTGTGTACATTATGTGTATAGAGCGTTGCAGTCCCGCCCCCTACCAGGGCCCAGGAAATGATTCTCTGTTCATTTTCCTCAGACATTTCAGAAAGTATGTATTTAAAGACGTTTACGCCGCGGGCAAAGCCAACTCTTGTCGTGACAAATCATGACAACAAACACAATTTTCCGGGCCAAACAAAGAATTAGAAAGTAGAACACTTTTTTTGTTGTTTTTCTTCTATGTAATTATTTGTTTGGTCCAAAATATTGTGTGTGTTGTCATGATTTGTCACGACTCGAGTTGGCTTCGTACGACGCTTAAAATGTCTTTAAATAAATACTTTTTGAAATGTCTATGGGAAAAATGCATTGGAATCATTACCTGGGTCTGGTGTCATCATGAAAGGGGGCGGGACTGCGACGCTCTATAGCTCAGCCCCCCAAGCATTCTACTACCCAGGGACATGCAGAGAGTGTTACAGAGGCAGGAGCTGAAATCCCATAAGAGGCACCCTGGGCAAGACCTACGCTGAAAAGACTATCAGCGGAAGTTGCGGGATTTTAGCGGAAGTATTGCCCAAGGAAATGACGTTGATGCTTTACAAATCAGTTTACATTCTCCGCGAATGAAACAAGTGTTGTGATTGGTCGGGAAAATATCGTATCCGGGGGAAATACATCTGACTGATGTTCCGGAGGATACATCCACCCGATAGCTTCTCTGCCTTACGTTGTGACCAGGCTCTTCTTTTCGCAGAAAAGTAAGCCTGGGACCGAGGCTACATAAGAGGGCACTTTTGGCCCAAAATAGCGAAAATAGCAGATCTACAAGCTCTCAACGCGACACGTTGTGAGCTTGTAGATCTGCTATTTTCAGCTATTTTCGGGGCGCAACCCAGCACTCTTTAGCTACTGGAGATGCGGTGTGTAACGACATGGATTTCGAAACAAATTAGTTCAATGCAAAATGCTGCGTTCAAGTTCAGGTGACTTCGGAAAAGAAAAACAATTCTCCTGTAGGGCATTCACTTCTAGTCATTTTTACTAGTTGACTTGTTTGCCTAGTTTAGTTAAACAACTAGTCGACTAGTCGACTAGTTGTTTAACCACCTATTATGTTAAAACATAAATTATTATGTTTTTTGTTTAATGCCCTATTCTCCTGAATGCTGTCTTCCGGTATGGCATGGAAAGGAGAGGAGGGCATTTGCATTTCTATCACCATAGTAAATGCTGCATTTGTGGTCTGGAGAGGGCAGTTGTTTTACATACAGGTAAAAGGGCAGGGGCTGAAGCCCCATTTGATATCTATGTGTGCACGTCCCTGCTACTACCCCTCCAATCTTGCACATTACCCATCGCAGCTTGAAAAGAGGTTTTAATTCTGTAACTGCCCAGAGTTTCTCTAAAACAGAGTGTGTTACCGCAATGTTCTGTTATTGTATTTATTTTCCTAATTACAATTCAGAATCCAGTATCATCTCTTTCATTATCTTGCTGTATAGCCTATATTGTGTTCTGGAACACGCCAGACCAACATTTTGCTGCTTGCAGCTGTCTGATGAGTGAATGATCGACTTGTTGTGTGGTTTTCTTGGCTATTATAGCTGAACTGCTCTCTGCCTACACACCTGGTGGGACATCACAACATCCCTCAACAGAGCCCTGTGTGATGTCTCAGCAGGAGAGTTGTTCTAGCAGAGCTACAGAGCATAGATGTAAAGCACAGTTAGACTTGTTGTGAATAGAGGAAACAGACAAGCCTCCCCCACACCGTCCTCCCACCAACCCACTAAAGGATGGACTGAATGGCTATTAGTCTGAGTGCAACACGTTTTCTCACATATAGAGAACAGGCAACGCATTAAATAAAGGATTTTAGAAGCACAGTGGCCAACAGATTAGTCTGGGTGCAACACGTTTCCTCACACAGACAACGGGAACGCAATAAATAAAGGATTTTAAAGCACAGTGGCCAACGGATTAATGACACAGATGGGGGACCACTTCAGAGCCGCATATACACTGTTTATCGTGACGCTTCGGTGGACAGCCACCATGTTGGCAGTAGAAAAGGCAAAATGGCCAGTTTTGGCCACCCCCCTCCCTGTCCTCACAAATTGCCGTCCGTCTGTTTCATTTGCAGCAAGTCATTTTGCACATTTGGAGTATATGCAAATGGCACTATTCTCACCGCGGGGATCTGCGGTGGGCAGCTGAGAGAGCTTGTTGTTGACTCACGCTTGGTTGGTGGTGCTTTACGAGACAGAGGTTCAATGGGCTGTTAATCACTGATCAGGCTGGTAAGACAGCAGCAGAAGGGTCGAGCAAGGCGATGCAAAGTTAACTGCAATCATGGACCGAATCACGTCCAGATATCCTAGGACGTCCTAGGGCAGATATTCAGCACAAGTTGCAGATACTAGAGGCTCCATTGCAGCCCGACAGTGTGGCGCGGGTTCGAGTCCCTATCCCGACGACCTTTGCTACGTGTCACTCCCCGTCTGTCCCTCGCCATTTCCAGCCGATATACTATAATATCAATGAAGGCCGAAAACAATATCTTAGAAAAATTCAAGATCCATCAAATACAATACTGTATATATATATTATTTTACAGTCAACCTCTTCAGATTCTGTCTGGCCCAAGAGAGCTGTCACCAACTGGTGTTACGTCTTCCACGACGACCGTCAGCCCCCTTGAGAGCCGTCTCCAGATTCAAGGACGAGACCCAGACAGGGTCTGTGCCATACGCAGCGAATCCCCATAATGGCTCAGACGACAGCCCCTTCATGGTGTTTAACCAGATGCCCCTGCGGGACCCTCTCCCTCCCTCTCTCCCACTCTATCTGATATCCCACAGTCCATTCTCTTTCTCTCTGATATCCCACTGTCCATTATCTTTCCTCTCCTAGACGCTTGCCAGTTTTTATTTGTTAGGGGTGGGAGGGGCTGGGAAGGAGCGGGTGGGCGCAGTCAGCACACACAGAAGTCAAGGCAGTGTAGTTGAAGCACAACGGACGTGTGCTTCTGAGAAACAACAAAAATAAACATGAAGCGCTACACAAGGATAAAGGAAACATTCAATGTCCAGTTTGCTAATTCACAACTACTACTACTTTGGTGTTGAAACTTTGAATTTCTCTAACTGTTATAAACTTCCACGACAGCAAAATATTCATGCAAAGTACCAATATGATTTATGAAAAGGCTACAACAGTGAATTCGGTTCACGGAAGTTGCTGTAGACTATGTGGGGATTATCTGACGCGATCTGACACATGTCTCTTGCCTTGGGCAAGCCACCTGTCTCTCTTTCTGTTGACCCCCTTCAATTATTTCTATAGTCTGACAACGGAGACGAATGCACGACACTCATTCAATTGCAAAAATCTCATTACAAACTCCACTCTATCTATTATTAGTCTCATCGCGAGTTGTGTGAGCTTGTACTTGACTCCTTCAAAACCGCTCTCAAAGGGCACCTACGGACGGCTGCAATTCGAAACTGGCCCCCGTAAAATCTGAATCCCCCCCCTTTTTCCCCTCACTGTATATGTTTATTTTCCCTTTTTACCTCCTTTATGAGGAATTCCTGTTCTGTTCTTTGACTATATAGAAGTGTATTTGTACGTCTCTAAATGTTTTGATGAATTGAACATGGTGGACCCTCTTGTAAACAAGTGTAATGCTTAATTGGGTCGTCCACTCACAGTTAACAGTCTTTGTATTGAGTATGTGCTTGAAATGTACTGTAATTCTGCAAACTGTTAATAAATATTTAAATCAATCAATCAATCAGTACACCACCTATTCATTGTACAACAATGTATGGCTATAATGTGTGGTCAAGTTTGCTAAGGACGCGGTCAAGAGTTGACCGGCGAGGAATGCAGGATGCTGAGCAGAGCAGCACACACACCCATGAGCATCGTTGGCGGTGAAGTAGAGAGGGGCAGCAACTTTGAATTCCTCAGCATTGATTGATTGATTGATTGAAATATTTATTAACAGTTTGCAGAATTACAGTACATTTCAAGCACAAACTCAATACAAAGGCTGTTAACTGTGAGTGGACGACCCAATTAAGCATTACACTTGTTTACAAGAGGGTCCACCATGTTCAATTCATCAAAACATTTAGAGACGTACAAATAGACACTATATAGACAAAGAACAGAACAGGAATTCATCATAATGGAGGTAAAAAGGGAAAAGAAACATATACAGTGAGGGAAAAAGGGGGGGGTCAAAGATTCTATCTACCCCAACTGCGGACTGTTTCAGATGGATGCTAACAATGGGCTAAGTGGCTTCGTTGCCACAGAGCCACTGGCAGTAGATTGCTAAATTGCTTCTCTGCCAGACAATCAGGCTTGTTGTGACAAAATATGCCAGGGAAAAGAAAATTAAACTGGGGAAGCACCAACTGCTACTTTGCCTGCCTTGGGTCATACTGTAGGCAGCATGCGTGTTAAACAAATGCCAAGGACACTGGCACAGGTCACTTTAAAGCTTCTAAAAGCACACAGACATAGAATTCAGATATTTGTAGGGAGGGAGTAAGGGCCGATTCATACTCCTATTTTACCGCTGTTTCGGCGCTGTAGTGCCGAAATGATTTCGGCTTGTCAGAAATTTTCAGTAGCACCGAAGAGCCGACTTTAGGACGGTAACCGCCCCCCCAAACCTCAAATGACGTCACATTGTAGGCTCTACAGAGCCGAACAGACTTTTATTCGGCTCTAAAATAGGAGTATGAATCGCGCCTAAGAACCTTGCACACGGCACCTTCTAGCACCTTAAGTGTTAGGACAAATAAACAAAGTTATTTGTGTAATACTGTTGCTATTCTTGATTAGCCCTTATTTCCCCCTTATGTTCATCATCTTCATCACTACTACTAGTAGTATTATTATTGCAACTACAATGTCTGTAGAACAACAACTAAATAGTTGTATCGTTCCAGACCCCATTCATTATTCCCATAGATATTTCCAAAATAAAAGCAATTATGTTATGCCTAGAATCAAGCCATCCAAGATCCTGATAATTCATGACCATGAAACATTTGATGCTGGGGACAAAAGAAAAGAAGACAACCGCGCAAAACAAAGGGTATTGTGGTCATGATTCACGAGGATACTGACCTGGATGGCTTGATTCTAGGCTTTAAAATAATTTGGAAATATCTAGTGGAAGAATGAACGGGGTCTGGAACGATGGAACCAGAAAATAGCCACCACTCTCATGTACCTATACTCTCATGTACCTATACTCTCATGTACCCAACACAAGATGTAACAATAAACCTTGAACATTAAGTGGTTAGAGGGAAAATGACACACCAGAGAATGAGTTCTAAGCTCTCTATAGCCGGCAATCACAGTCCGTCAAGTGCCTGTTCACCGTGGCTATCATTTAAAGAGGGATCACCCACACGTTTTAAAGGCAGAGAGGTAAAAAAAAAGAAAAGTGCCTCCGTGAAAGTGCCTCATCACAGTCCCAGGCAGTAAAAGTCAAGTTGATTTTCTCCACCGTCCGTCAGCACTGGCAGTTTGATGGAAAATTAGCAGGGGAGAGTCTTTATTAACTTTTAAAAATAGTTTCCCGCCCATGGATGTCAGATTTATACAACTGTAGAATATTGATCAACTCAGGTAATTGCACAATCATATCGCCCCGCTCCTAGAATGCCAACTTCTGTGAAAAAGGAATCTTTCAAGGTGAAGGGAGAAGGGAAGAGGCTGGTATTGGTGCTCAATCAATGCTGTCTGTCTTTTGTTCGGTTTCAATTAGCGTCCTCGTGTCCACTCTCGTTCGGCATGCAGGCGGATTTCCGCTTGGCAACACACGTACGTACGTGGTTTCTCAAAACTCAAAACAGAACTTCGGCCTTGAGAACTAAACTAAAACGCTGCTGCTGCTCCTCCAAACAAAAGCCACTTACTAGAAGTGATACATTTGCACTTTCCACTTGTATGGAACATTCCTTTAATATTTGAAAGGCAGTCTTTCAAATACATTTGACAATAGATATGTGCGCTGAAGTGAGCTCGCTGGGTGTGAACTGCAAACTTCTGGTTCCATTAGCTGGAGAGTGAGAATAATGGCAAGGGCTGACAAAGGCATGTCATACAATAAGGGAGGGAATGGAGCAATACAATCTGACAACTGTTCATTCTGAGAATACTTTATGGGCCGACAATGCTCTTTAGCAATACCTGCTGATATTTCTCGAGCCCTGCGCAAAACTACTATACGTTTGTGTGACACACACACACACACACACACACACACACACACACACACACACACACACACACACACACACACACACACACACACACACACACACACACACACACACACACACACACACACACACACACTCACTCTTGCAAATGCCTTAGCTCTTGGCTTGGGCATTCCTGCAATCTGCAGGCCTCTCACAACTAATTAGTGGACATTACAGAGGCTTCCAAATACGAACACAAGCTGTTAAAATTTTTAACCACTGTATAATAGCATCCTTAAGATGTTGGTATTTAAGCACCTTCGTAAGGAATGCCATTTACTGTCCTCAAAACTCATCATCTGGTGTATTAGCTGTGACACACGTGTCACACACACACACACAAACACACACACACACTTTACCCTATGAGTTCTCGAATCTCGATACACAATACACTATTAATATTAAAATACACCAATTACATTTTTTTTTTTATGTAACCAGTGGAAATGTGGAAATTGGAGCGAAGGTTACAGTAATAATATAAGTTATATCCTAAACTGAACTTGAATTTATATCCATTTGAGCATGTACCATATTGTGCCGTAACTGCAAGTAAGTATTTGAGTAACTGTTAGTTAGTGCATGCGTCCGTGCATGCGCACGTGCGCGCATGTTCAAATGACCAGACACAGAAAGCGGGCTCGAGGTTTCGACCTCTAAACAGAGCCTTCTCAAGTATGAAAGCCCCCCCCCCCCCCCCGGGTTGGTCCTTCATTTAACCCTTTTTACTGGTTGGATTTGAAACCAGTTATTGTGTGAAAAAAAAAATCGACTAACAGTTGACTCCTGTACTTTTTGGGAGTAGTGGTAATGACTACTAAAATGCATCAGTCATGAATAGGCCAACGTCTAGGGTGCAGCCTTGTTGTCACAGCGAAGAGAAAAAACAATAATCGTCAGCGAACGGCAGAAACCTCGCCTCCTTACCTTTGAGGTCCAGGTTGCGGGCGCCATTGGAGTGCTGCGTGACGGTGCGCGAGTCGATCTTGAGCGTGTGGACGTTGTTGGCGTCCCGGGACACCACCACATTGTGCCACTGGTTGTCGTTGAGCGGCTTGTCCGAGTTGCCCTTCATCAGCGACGGCCCGTTGCCGAGGTCAAAGACGTAATGGACGTAGCTGAGAAGAAAAAGCAGACAACGAGCAGGTAATCAGAACCTGGCTTGCAAAGTATATACAGTAGGCATGCATGCGTTCAAAATGAGACAACCAGTGAGCGGCAGTGGTTCAGCGGAAGAGTGGCCGGTAGAGCAGCTGGAGGTGAATCGCAAGGTTCCCAGTTCGATCCCGGGCTCCCCAGAGTTAGTGTCAACCCCTATTCCCGATGTGCAGGTTGGTGCCTTGCATGGTTTCGTCCGCCATCGGTGTATGAATGGGTGAATGCAATGCACACTATGTAAAGTGCTTTGGATAAAAGTGCTTTATACAAAATGCACCATTTACCAAGACATAATAGCTATCGGGAGCAATTAGGGGTTCAGAGTCTTGCTCAAGATGTCTTGTCCTTGAGCAAGACAATGACATAATGGACGTAGCTGAGAAGAAAGCAGACAACAGGGTAATAATCAGAACCTGGTTTGCAGTGTGTAGTATTTTATTGGAGTCACTTTGTATGTAGCCTGCATGGGATCAAAAACATTTTCGGGGTTTCTGGTCCGGGTCGGAGCGGAAATAACTGTTTACTTTTGGTATAATCGTTTCGTTTGGCATAATAATGGATTGGTATGTCCCATCTATTATTCTGACTCATGGCGTGACTAGCGAGACTAAACTAATTGATTTGCATTATGTGGGGAACAAAAACAACGCGACACCAACCGGAACACAGCTATTTTCCCTCCCTTTTTTGCTAAATCGGATCACACGGCTCAGTTTTAGAATGAATACCAAGCTCTCCTCTGCTGTGGGGAAGCCTTAATTGTGACACGAGGTTACTTTGTACAGTATGTCTTTTGATAGGAGGGACATCTTCACATCTTTATCACCCACTTTAGATTTTGTCCTTTGTGGGAGACAGGGTGAGAGTGCCGTCAGATTTCTGGACTTGTGTGCTTTTCATTCATGTTCTATAATCTTGTCCCTCCATCTGGACGGTGATATCTGCTTACTCTGATCCTGCACTTGTAAATCCCTCTGGATAAAGAGCATCTGCTAAATGCCAAAATTGTTAAAAAAAAGAAATCTGGTCAAAATATCATTCGACTACATATTTTGGAACAAATCCTATTTTTTGATTATTATTCTATAAGACTTATTTCTTAAAGGAATATTATGAGTTTATGCAATAAGATTGTTTGGTTCCCAAATCGTATTGGATTGTCTCTATATTGGAATCTATAGGCTAAACGTATTAGTTAGATTTGTCTAACTTCTTGACTGGGAATAAAGAATCTACTCTATTCAAATTAACATGATAGGATGTATATAATGTATAAATAACATTGTGCTAACATTTAAACATTCATAAAAGTTGGATATATGAATTATAATTATACTACAGTATAGACACTGTATGCTCCATATACATTAACACATTTATTCACCCCTTATTCAGAGTCAGAAAGCACCCCAATTCAAAAGAAAAACACAGAAATGCAATGAATTTGAATTGGTTTGGTTTACAATGATTAATGATACAACACAATTTTGGCGTTCTGATCCAGAGAGAGAGGGGGGGGGGGGGGGGGTGTAAGGAGAAAGATATCAGTCATGTAGGCCACTGGGTCAGTGGTTCTCAAACTTTATCATGTCAAGGACGCCCAAATTGACACATATTAGCCCGCGGACCCCCATTTGAAAACATATGCCTATAGCGTGTGAAAACGTGTACGTCACCAAGAGGGGGCCGGCGTCTGAAAAGCTAGGGACGGCCCTCTCGTGGGCATTAAATTCTAGCCCACATCACTTAGAATAGAGTGACGGTGGTATGTTTTTGTAAATATTGAGCTCGTTTCTCGTGACAACATAGTGAACCAACACCAGGATGGATAGAAAGAACGTCGGGCCCAAATACATTACAAGGACAAGGAAAATGTTGTGAACAAACACGGCTGTGCTTAGATACTTTGTTGAACGTTATGTCTCTGCGCCCGTGCGCCGTACAGCCGAGATCCAAGCCATTCTACTTATTTTTGTAAACTCGTCAATCTGGGTTCCTTGGTGCTAAAAAGAACGTATACAAGCACACGGATAGTCGCTCAATGTAAACAAACCAGACAAGCCAGCAAGTATGGCGGCCGCTACCACGTGACACATATGTTGACGCCCCCTCCAGGAGTTTTGGTACACCCTATAGAGAATTGATTGATTGATTGAAATATTTATTAACAGTTTGCAGAATTACAGTACATTTCAAGCACAAACTCAATACAAAGGCTGTTAACTGTGAGTTGACGACCCAATTAAGCATTACACTTGTTTACAAGAGGGTCCACCATGTTCAATTCATCAAAAAGAAGAGTTTTATGGACCCGCATTTGGTTCCATTTGTACAGTCTGAGTTATTACAGACCATTTTGGTTCCTATAACTATCCATGTAGCTGGGCCATGGGGACCCCCTGGAACTCCCTCAAGGAACAGTGGGGGTCCCCAGACCCCACTTTCAGAAACACTGATGTAGGCTACTAGAACCTGACACAGCTATAGGTATATTAAGTAGCCTATGCACCGCCACTGACTTTGATCTATAGGCCTACTTTACCGCGCGGTTGCGCGTCGAAAATAGCCGATCTACAAGCTCACGGTGCGTCGTCGCGTCAAGCTTGTAAAAGTAATATTTTCGTCGCACAGGCGGCGCGCGCGCTGGCACGCACACGCGCGCACGCACGCGCACGCGAGCTTATTTCACAGAGACACCAACCAAACCAAAAGACTATAAAATGCTAAATGTTTGTAGCATTAGCCCATTTATTATTAAATAAGCTACATGACTCACTGACCACTCGACCATGCAGCATGGACCTGGGGGGTGCTTAAAAATAATAAAATATTATTATAATATATTACTGGCTGCCTATAGTGCCTAATACTATTACTAATGTAAATATAGGAACTTCAAACAAGTATAGAAACCCACCTCTTATTGGCGACGCTGAAACGGCTATTATTGTGTTGTGTTCACAGATGACAGACAGGTGTTAGTCATCTGACTCAATCAGGAGAAATGAAAAGTGCGCCACGGCGCCACCTGCTGCCAGTCAGCGTATAGTGCTCTGGTCAGTGGTCACACCGTTGTCTCAGACAGTATAGGCCTACTGTGTGGTGGTGGTGGATCACTCCGCATTATTTATTAGACCTATTAGAATACCAGAGGAATTGTTTACAACAGTGCCTAATTTATTTGGAATTTGATTACGTATGTGTATGGTTGTAGGCCTATTGCAGAGGGTGCCCACACCTTTTTTGACTTGAGAGCTACTTTAAAAATTACCAGCTCGCCCACTTCCCCTTCTCACACTCACTGGATTAGGGACACCTTGTACTGTGTAAAACTGGAGAAGATTAGACTCCTTAAATGGTTCTTCCGGTTCTTTGGGAGGATATGGGGTCCATTCTTTCAATTCATTCAGAATTTGAATGAGTCTCTGCTTGAGGAGGTGTGAGGTCTGCTGGACTTTTGATTTAAAAGTAGCCTATACTGTGATTGGATTGCTGTGATGTAATGCGGATTATGGATGTATCGTGTACTTATGATTGTTTATAGGATGTTGTGTACTGTTGTTTTGTCTGTTTTTGTCTGCCTTTTATTTTTCAACTTTTATTGATCCTGTATTTAAGGTTTGTTTGTCTTGTTTTCTGTTGTCCTTTTTCTTTGGGGTGAAAATTCAATGTATTTATTCTTGTACGTTATACTTGTGGGGTTTATTAAGAGAAGCTGTTAATGCCACCATTTATTATTTTTCAACTCCAGTATTTGAATAATGCTTCTGTGAAAAAAACAATGAACAAAGTTATATATAAAAATAAAAATAAATTACCAGCTCAACAAGAAGCTGTTAATGCCACCATTTATTATTTTTCAACTCCAGTATTTGAATAATGCTTCTGTGAAAAAAACAATGAACAAAGTTATATATAAAAATAAAAATAAATTACCAGCTCAACAAGATATAGGCCTACCCACCAAAAAGAGTATTCTCAGATTCATTGCTGAAAATAGTTTTTTTTTTTTTCAATAGGATTTCAATGATAGAGGTGACAGAAATGATTAGCAATTTTCAGAATAGGATTCTAGATCGTAAAACTCTTACCGGATCAGACATTTTGAAAATCCTAAGGGGGAAAAAAATCAAATAGCTGAAATGTATATAGGACTGAAGTGTGTATGTGTTGTAATAATAATACTAATAATCCAAATCTGCAAAGTAATATATATAGGGGGGTGGTGGTGGTGGCTCAGGGGTAGAGTTTCCAGATGGAAACCGCAAGGTTGCCAGTTCGAACCCGGGCTCCCCCAGAGTTAGTGTCGAAGTGTCCTTGAACAAGACACTGAACCTCTAATTGCTCCTGATGTGCTGGTTGGTACCTTGCATGGTTTCCGCCGCCATCAGTGTATGAATGTTTGTGTTAATGGGTGAATGTAATGTACAATCTATGTAAAGCGCCTTGGATAAAGGCGCTATATAAATGCATCATTTACCATTTATAGTAACGAAAGTTTTCAAATAATTGTAGTGGAGTACAATATTTGACTCCGATATATAAGTAAAGGTAGAATAATTTGACTAAAGTAAAAACATCAAAATGGTGCATTACTTGGGTAAATGTACTTTACACCAATGCTGTGCTCTCACTCTTGGGCTCCCTCTTTGCTTCATCTCATTGTTCCCCAGCTTATATCCTCTCTCTCTCTCTCTCCCCCTCCCCCCCCTCTCCCTCTCTCTCTCTCTCTCTCTCTCTCTCTCTCTCTCTCTCTCTCTCATATATGATGTTCTTTGAGGGAACAGCTTATGTCCTCACCTCAGCCATGGCTGCACATTATATGGCACAGCTTCTGAGCTCCTCCTTTCTTTGTGTGGCCGAGTTTCACATGTAAGCATTGAAACTCCTTTTGAACGAAAAGTGCCTTACCTTCCTTCCACAGGCAGACATGAAGTCACGGTTATTTGCTACACACAAAGAGGGAGCTTTTTTTTCTCTCCCCGTCTGGGGCTTGAGGCCATTGTAACTGTGCAATGCTGTGTGTTATTCCAACTGTGTGTTTCCATTTCTTTATGTATGAAGCCTCTTTGCGATTTGGGTGCAGTCAGATGCTGTCCAGGTTCTAGTGTATAACAGTGCCAAATTTAGAGGACAGTTTCCCGGTGGACACATCAACAAAAAAGCGTTTTGCTCATATCTTAATTATGACCAGATTAATGGCCTTGCATGGTAAGTGTGATAAACTGTTGGAATTTATTTCAGGTTAGCTGCGCTGCTTTCGAGCTTTTATACATAACTTACCAATCACTTTGCAGGCCATGGCGATGAATTATATGCTCCCAATTTCATATTCATGTTCATCTGGGTTACAGACTGCGAGATGAACACCCGGGAGACCATTATGATTTACAAGGAATAAAAGAACAGAAGTGAATAATTGTCCAACTTCTGCTTCTGACCAAATAACAACCTGGTGGTGCAGCTATCAACCAAGCTATAAAGCAAATGCACTGCTCACAGACCCAAGTTAAAGCCACTTATGCCAAGTCCATTCATATGGACATTAAATCACTTCCTCACTTAAAAATCTCACTTTCTGAGGGATAAGTCCATCTCATCCTCAGACGTCCATCTCGCAAAGCTCTTAACAAAAGATGGCTAAGCTTGATGGGAAACAGATACAGTATTCCCCGGTGATGGGTTGGGCAGCAGTCTTGTGCAATGAATCGTTCAAGATTAGCAGTTGCTATATATGAAGGAAGACAGGATCGAGTAGCAGGTTAGATTTAGAAAGCCTGTAGCAAATAATAGTACAATACATCAATCAATATTGTTTACATCTACCCAGGGGTGAGCTGATGGTATAGGGCTGTCCGGGTCACCGCCCTGGTAGTGTGAAGTTGCACACAAGCCCACACAGCCATCATTCGCAGTTTTCGCACCTCGCTAACCTCTCTAACAAAAGCTTGAAACAATAGGAATGACCGACCTTGGATGCATATCAATGTGCAATGCAGGTCCATTGTGTCGACCTGCCAAGTAGCCTAATACTGCTGGTGTTCTGTCTGAAGTAGTCTAAAGAGTTGGATAACAGTGGCTGATGGATTCATGAATAATTCAATTACAGGGGTGACGTTTGCAAGGTAAATGCATAATATTATAAGAGGAAGAAATAGAGTCCGCAGCACTGGTAGGAAAAAACTCAGCTCCACTGGTTTATTGATTCAACGTTTCGATCACTGGGATCTTCTTCAGGAATCCCATAACTGAAATGCATAATAATGACAACACTAAAGTTTCCCCATTATGCAAGTAGATAGAATACATTTTGATTGATTGCAGTAGCACATATTGTGGGTTAATACTGTAAATAGGTCTACATTTAAGAGGTTGTGACACACGCGCGACCTAGCCCCACTAGTTAAAAAAATCCACAGCATGGGGCTCCCGCTGGCCTAGTGGTCCAGGCACATGCCACATATAGGCTCTGTCCTGACAGCGCGTTGCGTGTTCGAGTCCCGTTCATGACGACCTTTGCTGCATGTCTCTCCCCTTCTCTCACTCCCTCTTTCCTGTCTATCTTCACTTGTAACTATCAATAAAGGCAAAAAGCGCCCAAAAAAATAAAAATAAATCCACAGCACACCCCTGCATCTACCTCAACAAGCCGTTGGAAGAGAATCCTGAATGCCGTGCACTCACCCTTTGACCACCTCTACCTCAACAAGCCGTTCTGAATCCTGAATGCCGTGGACTCACCCTTTGACCAACTCCACGACAATGAAGTCGCTCCCGTCCCCGGAGTTGAACAGCATCAGGCCGTCGGGCGTGGTGGTCTTGAACTGGAAGAAGAGGTGCATGGACGCGTAGGCCTGCAGCGTGGCTAGCGCCAGGTAGCTGCCCTTCGTTCGAAACGTCACCGGGTCGGCGATGATGTGGCGCATGCCGAAGCGGGCGTTCAGCTCGCAGTAGGAGATGTCTCCGTTCTTGCACTGGTCCAGGTACGGCAGGCCGTTGAAGGTCAGGCCCTGGAGGTGGCCGATGAAGTTGGACGGCACCACGGAGATGAAGCGCCGCTCCGTCATGATGCCCGTCTCGATGTTGTGAAACTCGAGGCGCGTGTGGGCGCCGGGCATCTGACCTGAAGGGTTGGAGGTGCATAAGAAATACAGCATTAAACATGTGACATTATTGTTTTTTTCCTGAGCATGCTTACGGCTGGTTTGGAAATTATCTGGCACAATGTTGGGCCTCATGCAGAAAAATTAATCTTAAATGTTTTACATTTCCTTTTAATTTTCTTTTAACTGAAAAACTTCAACTCCAGATGCGCCCACCTTTCTATCTTAATATCCACTAATTGAGTTGGGTGGCCTTCATTGGCCTTGTGCAGACTCGCTCATTGTCGACACAATATTATAATGTAAATCCATAATTGGTCAGGCTTTCCTATTACCTCCATCTTACATTTATAGTTTACGTTCAAATGATGACAACCTCTTAAGCCCAAACCACACCAATGCAACAAACTCATTGAGTTGCAATGAGTTGCATTGGTGTGGTTGCTCCCTAGATTAGGAGCTAAGAGCCTTTCTTTCTGAGCCGTAAAACAAGGACTGTCTAAAAAGGACAAGATGCGAAGACCGTACGGGCAACATGGTGTCGCCCGTACGGTCTTCGCGTCTCGTCCTCTTTAGACAGTCCTTGCCGTAAACAAGGAAGTGAACGGCAGCGCACAATGCGCAAACGTCCTACGCCAAAGCCTTTATGTGTGCTGCTCCTGCTACCTGGCACCTACAGACAGGCAAAGATAGAGAGATTCTATTGGAAATTGCAATTGCTTCAATAACCTGTTTTGTGAGCTTTATGTTTAATCATGTCTTGTGTCATCTACTACCCAATAATTGGTTGCTTTTCATGTTTTTATTTTATTTTGTATTTTTGTTGTAACTTTTGTGTTGATCAGAGATCTTTTATCTCACAGGATTTCACCTGGAATAAATAAAGGTAAATCCCATTGATTTTTAAAAGATATATTCTATACACTACACGCTGCAACACACCGTCTGCATAACCTCAAACAAGTCTTAATGGAGTAACCATTTAGCTAATAATCTCGCAACAATAATCATATGCAACCTGTATTGTATTACATTCCATGACATCATGCATCATACAGTGCTGTGGGCTAATATACAATAATTTGCAATGTGATTACAATCTAAGTGGTTATAATACAGGAAAATAAGATGATGCTAATGTCCATAATGTGCTTATGATCTCTTAACCCATTTAGGTCGAAATTTAAAATAATTTATTTTTAAAATGTATTTTTTTCTGAAAAACCTTGTTTCTATATCAGTGGTTCTCAATATTTCATGTCAAGGACCCCCAAAATTATTTGTAATTGGCCGCCGACTCCCATCTGAAAATATGTTGTTTCAGGGACCCCTCAGAAGTTAAGATTTGAGTTAAAATGTTCACTCTGTAATAATATAATTCGAAGATTTGAGGCACATTTTCACGATTTTTTCAAAAAATAGCAGACCTACAAGTTCATAGCGCGGCACTCGGTGCCGCGCTATGAGCTTGTAGATCTGCTATTTTTCAATAGCTAAAGTACAACATAATGCTTTAAATAAAACACCAAAAGGGGTTCCCGTCCAGAATGGGTTAAAAGTGCAGCTCTAGCTCCTCGCTTCGTACGCACTGATCCGCGTTTATGAATTAATTACGTTATTGCGTGGAAAACGCAGTTGGGAGCAGGTTTTCATTCGTTTCTTGTGAGGAAGCTAACACAATTAGAATGCTGTATTACATGCATTGTGGAGTATAGGAGGTGTGCATGCAGTAATGAGTTTGGTGAGCTGTCTCAGCCTATAGCTGCTTAGCCCCGCGAGGACTCCTGCAGCATTTTCCAAGCTCATTTTATTTTTATTCTCCACTGCCTAACCATTTTGAGAAACCGGCGAGAGCCATGGCTGCTCCCAGTTCCCATGCAACTTAACGGGTTCATTCCTCGCCTCTGGCCCTCTCTCTCTCTTTCCCACTCACGTATCTCTCAACACCTTGCTCTCTCTCACCTTCCCGCTCATCCCCTTGGCCTTCGGTTATGTTTGCCTGCGGCCTGAATGTGCTGAGCTCTCCAAACACCACTTTCTCTTTTGACCTTTATACCGCATTCTGTTGCTCGTTGTCTTGGTTCGGGACATATGTGCGAGCTGGCGTCGGGCGGCGTCTATCTCTGCACACAGCCGCTCGATGTTTGGGCCGGCTGAGTAACAATACGCAGCTTGTGTTTCCTTGACAGAGCCTTTGTGTTCTTAGCTCCTCTGTATGGAACTGTCTTCCCATAGTAAAATGACAAAAAAAGAAAAAGAAAAGAAACCTGCAGGGCTAGTGGATAGTTTTAAAACACTATTAAAACTCACTTCTTTTGCCTTGAATTTATCTTTTTTATGTTTTTCATATATTTTTATTAAGTTTTTCAGTTTTCTTTTTTTTTCTTTTCTTTTTTCTATTAATATAAGGTTTTTCATTATGCAGCACCTTGTTTTGAAAGACACTTTATTAAATAAAGTTTGCAAAAACAACAATGCAATATATTTATTTGCCGTTTCACGGCACCAAGAAGTTATTCGTTCCATGAGGCTACAGACTGTAGTTGCAAATAACCCCCTTAACTCTGAGAGTGTTCAAATGGAACCAAATGAACCCTTACAGGTCCATTTGGCTCCATTTGTACACTCTGAGTTAAGGGGTACTTGCAAATAAAACATTTGATAACCACTAGTACCAATATGCCATAGTGTCGTCATAAATAACCGGGTACGGACATATTGGTGGTCCCTGCTCTGAAGGAAATCACTAGTCTTGCGTATCCAGGAAACTAATGCTATAGAGCCTGGAACGACGCCTCCCAAAATCAAAGTAATCCATTTGTCATTTCAGTTCACAAAAATATATTAAAAATATATCTTTAGAGCTTATTTTTTTTATTTCCATTTCTGCTAAGCATGCAAGCTATATATGCTTATATGATTTCTATTTACATTAGGATAAAAGTCCCGGAAAAGATGCGCTGTGATTGGCCAGTAGTCACTTGAGTGGCATTCGAGAGCCCGAGGAGACGCATATGAGTGACGTCACTTAGGCAGCAACGCCGCAACGCAGTGTGCCTTCAGCAGCACTCACGCTTGACTTCCTGCCTTCAATGGAGACACGTCTCTCCAATGAACTGCAGCGGCCAATGAGGCATCTATTTTTTTTTGTCTTTCTTTATTGCTTTATTTCTAAGCATTTGAACATTGCGAGAGGCAACAGTCTGGCAACGCAAGACTATATGCAACCACTGACCTTCCACGGTGACGTTGTCCACAGAGAGCTGCAGGTTCTTGCCTCGCCGCACCACCTTCACCGTGTGCCACTCGTTGTCGTTGAGCTTCTGCCCCGCAAACAACGTCTCGGGCCCTTTACCTGCGACGTGGGGGGGGGGGGGGGGGGGGGGGGGGGGAGAGTCAGGTCATTCAGCCGGCCACCGGCAGGCAGACAGCATTCCCGCACAAGTCACAACCAAGAAGCATGCGCTCACCGCGAGCAGAGAGCTAAATATCGCTGACAGCTAGCTGGACACATGGAGGAGGAAACCTGCATGTTTGCGTGGACTCAAGGTCACGTACATTACATACATTACCATGCACGTGCGCGCGCACACACACACACACACGCCAAGCACACAAACATACACAGCCATTCATTCACCATAATATGAAACCAGTGAGAACAATATATATATGGAGGAGTCAAGCATTCGATCTCAATTCGCTCATTCACTCTTCAAACTTCACTAGGCTATAGTGTTCCGGCTAGGATGCCGCCGGCGACAGAAACGGAAATAAGCTGTAATGGAGTGAGTGGGCATGTCAATGCAGACAGCCAAAGACAGCTGGCAAAATCTGTGTTCTAACGATAAAGAAAGCATATTTCTTTTTAGCAATTGATGTCTCTATTCAGTGTGTGGAGGAAACAACATAGTGGGGGGCCTCTAAGTGGGAAAGTCGATGAGCAAGACCAGACAGTTTAACTACCCCCACCCCCCCCCCCCCCCCCCCCCCCCCCCCCCCTGCTGTACACACCTCTCTCTCCCTGCTCTGTTGTCTCCACTCTGCAACGGAGAGAGCCTCAGTTGGATGAGATGGAGCATATGGTGCTACTGAAAGGTTTAATATTTACATACGTTCTTTTTTTTTTGTTGCCAGTTGCCAGACTTATCACACCCAAAATGTGAGCGAATCTGAGAGGGGGAGAGAGAGAGAGAGGGGGAGAGACTACGGGCTCTATTTTAGCTAGTTGAACTATTCAAAAATGTTTTTCATAATAGTAAAAAAAACAACTAAAAGGCAAAGTAGGTTAGGGATAAAGGGGTTCAGCACTGACGGAAATAGGGCCCAGAGAGACGGAGAGGATTCTGGTGAGGGAAACAGGAACCGAACGGTGACTCTAAATTTTGCCATGCCGAGGCATGGACATAATTGAAGTGTCATGGATGCGGTGTTTGTGGAAGTCAACTTCGGAACATGCCCAGCTCCTCCGTGGGAGGAAGACAAAAAAAGGAGGCGGTTAATTCAGCCTTTGACCAAACCATACACCTCAAACGCCGGTAGCCAATGCAGCAGGCCTGCGTGTACGCAGTGGGCGTGGTGTGGGGGAGCTGGTGTCAGGGCACGGAAAAGAAGATAACAGTGATTAGAGGCGAAGGAAGGCTCTGTAAACAACACCTTGGTAACGGGAGGCTTTGAAACCGTTGCCAGGGGCCAAACGACCGCAATAGCCCATATAGCGCCAGAGGAGATGGACTCATGGCGGGTGAGCGATGATGCTTGTGGCTGGTAAATAAAGAAACCCCCAGGGGGGCAAAAGGCCACCGGCGCCGCTAACACGATTAGCACTGACGTCTGGTTTATTAGAGATTTAATATTAGGAATTCTCCTACACTATATAGTGAGGCCTGGAGGCGGCTGCCAGGTTAGCTATAGCTACAGCCAACTGGCCGGAAGGCTCCTCCAGATGATGAAGTGCACCGCGGCGAAATACGATTGTCCCTGCACTCCTGGTTGCGCACGAAATGATTTAGTTTGGAGGGAAAAGGTTCCATCAATTGATGGCCTGGCACGTGTGCACGGCACGCTGGAGAATTGTTTTCCCATTTACTCTTGTTACCTTTTTCTCCCCCCCCAACCTTTTTTTTCTTTTTTTCCACTGGCTTTTTTTGTCTCCAGCCACATGAAATTGGATAGAGAGACTTTTAATCACAGCATGTGTGAAGTAAATATAAAGGAAACGGCTGCAATGTTTGCTGCAAAGCCAGAGGGGAAGGGGGGGGTGTTTATAGTGAAAATGAAAGTTGGCTGTCATGGAGGACAGGTTGAAACTGATAGAAAGAACAACATTAGACGGAGAGAGAGAGGGATGAGGCCTGGATGGAACAGAGGGAAAGAAGCTAAAGGAAAAAAAGGGCTATTTACATGTAGAGTATGTGCAATGTGCAAGTGTATTTAAACTATTTATATGTGTACAGTATGCGTAGTTACGTATGTATAGTATGTACAGTATATGCATTTGAGTTCATGTGTGTACATTTATGTGTAATAGTGCTGTCAAAAGATTAACAACAATTAATCACAAGCCTCAGTGTTTATTGCCATTTTTGCCAGTTGCAGACACAAGTTTAAAGTATGCAGACTCTGCGCAGTTCAGATAAATGGTAAATGGCACATTTATATAGCACCTTATTCATCCTTTATACATGCTCCCATTCACACACCGATGACAGAGGAAACCATGCGAGGCGCCAACCTGCACATCGGGGGCAATTAGGGGTTCAGAGTCTTGCTCAAGGACACTTCGACACTAACTCTGGGGGAGCCCGCAGGGATCGAACTGGGAACATTGGAGTTCCCATCCGGCCACTCTATACCCCTGAGCCACCAGATGTGCTCATCCTCGGGTATTAGACTAGTTCAAGTGTGTAAGGAGTGACCCGTATGGGGTCCATAGGGTACGTTCCCACAGTTGAATTATCACTTTGGATGTCACTCCGGAAAAATAACCTGACCGTGAACCCCGGCTGCATGGCTGATATATATACGAGCGCAGGGAGGAGGTCCCTGCAGTGCATGCTGTGCAAAATGCAATGAAAATACAATCCTAAGGGAGGCGAGGTCCATGTGATATTTATTCGGCTATAGTCACAAGGGCCACGGCAGAGGCACACGGCTGAGGAGTCATACTGAGGTCCATTAAGGACATAATGGCCCTGACGATGGGGAGTCTAAGGATGTATGCTCTGCTCAGGACAGTGATAATGGAGAAGCCTTTAGGCGGGAGTTGTGCGAGGTACAACACGGGACCCATTTGGTTCAAGGGCCACAGAATGTGATGCATAATAATAAAGTTGTCAATATTGCAATTTAGGCATTACCCCCAGGTGAAGGAGTTCAAGTGTCTTGGGGTCTTGTTCACGAGTGAGGGGAGGGAGGAGAAGGAGTTATGGCGTTATATCGACAGTATGATAAAAATAAAATAAAAGATTAGGCTTATGTCTTTTTCAGAAATTACTTTGGACACGTGGAAAAGTTGCCAGGTTGAAAGTGTTTAAGGAAGAATCCAGTCAGAGCCATTGACAACATTGCAATGAGCAGTATAAAGTATAAGTGCCAATATTTTGTCAGACAACAGCAGCCATATAGCTTTAGAAGAGCACTAGGAGAACAAAGATAATTATGCTGGAATGGGAATGTTGGCAAGCGAGTGAACCGTACGTACTCCCAGCATCAGATCATAATGTCATCATGTGTTTAACCCATTTTGACCTGAGATCAGATTCTAAAAATGTCTTCTACATCCTGACAGTTTTCTGAAAAAGCTATGTTTCTATGTCAGTCGTTCTTCGATTTTTCAAAAATAGCAGACCTACAAGTTCATAGCACGCCACTCGGTGGCGCGCTATGAGCTTGTAGATCTGCTATTTTTCAATAGCTAAAGTATAACAGAATGCTTGAAACACCAAAAGGGGTTCCCGCCCAGAATGCGTTAAATAGTAGACAACGATCGGTGCCGATCTGCATATTTCGAATGAACACAGCAAACAAGTATATAGGCACAGAGCCGGCAGTCCACTCCAGTGTTAAATGAGGCTGTATAATAAAGCCCTTAAGACCATCTCATCTCTGTAGAAACAAGTGCAGGGAACGAAGTGCAATGCTCATTAATAAAATAAAGAGCCAGCAATTATTAAAATGCAATTAATTCTCGCTGCACACAGCAGCTTGCACCCTTCTCTCTTTGACACTGTGAAATCAGTGGGCAGAAAGGCCTGTGATCACACACACAAAAGCAACACCTTCATCTATTCCCTTCCCTTTCACTCCCTCATCGTCTCTCCCTCTCCGTCAGATTCCCCCCTCGTGTGCCAACCTATCACACGTGGTGGGCGCCGATGGTTTTTCCTTTTTATCTGGTGTTAAAAATAGCCGCATTGGAGAGAGAGACCCATGTGTGCACATTATTATCCCCCAGTGGCGTGCGTGCATCGACGAGGTGTGTGTGATGTTTGCAGACTCTTGCATAATTTTCCGACAGCCATCCATCATTGGCCGCCGTGTTCTGTATGTAAACAAGCCTCGATTAACCCATTTAGGCCTGACGTCGAAATTTTAAAAAATGTCTTCTAAATTCTGACAGTTTTCTGAAATACCTCATGTTTCTGTATCAGTGGTGCTCAATATTTCATGTCAAGGACCCCAAAGATTATATGTAATTGGCAACCGACCCCCATCTGAAAATATGGGGGTTGTTCCAGGAACCTCTCGGAAGCAAAGATTTGAGTTAAAAACGTTGGCTGTGAAAGAATATATATTCAAAGATTTGCGCCACATTTTCACGATTTTTCAAAAATAGCAGACCTACAAGCTCGTAGTGCGCCACTCGGTGGCGCGCTATGAGCTTGTAGATCTGCTATTTTTCAATAGCTAAAGCATAACATAATGCTAACACCAAATGGGGTTCCCGCCCAGAATGAGTTAATGCACTGGGATCAATTCAACACCAAGGCGTCAGGCAGTCAGTGGCTGCAGGTTGCCGCACATTAGTCACCGGTTGTGCTGTGTGGCTGGTTTGTCGAGCATTGATGTACTATTATATTGACACTAATCACTCTTGAGAAAAAGACTGCGTGCGTGAACGTCAAATCGACGCTTAGCAATGAAGATGACATCTTCCTCTTGAAGGATTAGGGCGAGAGCGTTTTCCATCTCATGTGCAAACCGTCAGTGGCACCACAGAACGTTCCGCTGAGTTTTGACCTATTTAAATGGACTCCCTTTCTCTTCTTTCATGTCAACAACATTGTCCCCAGACACCTCGATGGCTCGCCAGGCGCAGCACGGGCTTAAATAAACAGAGGGACGCGGAGCATGAAATCACTAAATCAGGGCCCCCGCAGGCGACCCGCGGCGGTGTGAAGAACTGGAGCGCAGACACACAGTGGCCCCGATGACACGCCGACGCTGCTCTGAATCAGCAGCTCCGCCTGCCGATCACCAGCCTGCCGAGTCGTATACCGTCACGAGAAAGAATTAGTATTCAGTGGTGGAAAAAGTACTCACGTTTTTATCAATACTGCAATGCTGTATGTACAAACACTCGTTTTACTAAGTAAAAGTCTGGCATTCACTCGAGTGAAAGTATACAAAAGTATTGGCATCAAAATATACTGGTAGTATTTTACGGAGCCCTGGAGTGGCCATGGTGAGAAAAATAATTTATCTCGACCGCTCAAGATAATATCTCGGTTATTTTTCTCACCATGGCCACTGCAGGGCTCCTTAGGTACGTATAGGAATAGTTCACCTCCCAAAAAATAACTTTTTTGTTTTTTGTCGCACTTCTAAGAAGAATGGATAGAAGTGAGTAATCGATAGAATAAAAGTCATTTTAGGGGTGAACAATCCCTTTAAAGCACCAAAAGTAAAATTACTCATTAAGCAGAATTATTTCAGTTATCATACAGTACAGCATGTCTAAAATGTATACACATCTTTTGAAAATAGATGTACGTACAAGCTCACAACAAGTTGCATTTCGACACGTTGTGAGCTTGTAGATCGGATATATATATTCTTAAAGTTTAAATAGGGCTGATGTAGCAGTGGTTAATGTACAGTATGTTTTGTAATAATAATAATAAAAATCTACAAAGTAACTAAAGCTTTCAAATAATCGTAGTGGAGTACAATATTTTCGTCTGAGATGTAGTATATATGTGTATATAAGGAAAAGTACTGGAAGAACTAAGAATGGAAATACTCCAGTAAAGTAGAAGTACCTCAAAAGGTATACAAAGCAACTCGTGGGGGGGCAACCAGAGGGTGGTGGTGGGGCAGCCGGAGGAGGATGGGGGGCAACCAGAGGGTGGTGGTGGTGGGGCAGCCGGAGGAGGGTGGGGGGGCAACCAGAGGGTGGTGGTGGGGCAGCCGGAGGAGGGTGGGGGGGCAACCGGAGGGGTGTGGTGGGGCAGCCGGAGGAGGGTGGGGGGGGCAGCCGGAGAGTGTGGGGGGGCAACCAGAGGGTGGTGGTGGGGCAGCCGGAGGAGGGTGGGGGGCAGCCGGAGGAGGGTGGGCGTTGTGCCAGCGCAGAGTTCAGAGGTGACTGCGGGCTGTGTGAGCTCACTGTGTCGGTGAGTCAGAGGCACAGTCAGAGCCAGTTTTCGGGGTCAATCCGGTCCAGCTAGGACGGTCAGAGCTGATGTAGCCGTGCTCATAGACAAATAAACGTAGACGCCCTTTCCCCCTCTGGAGCGTATGTGCTCAAGGGAGGGCAAAACTTTCCCCAGATTCCTTGTGAAGCCCTGCGGAAGCATGAGCGTGCATCACAGAGCGCATGTTCGTGTCTGTAAGGTAAAGATGCGCTGTGATTGGCCAGTAATCACTTGAGTGGCAGCGTGACGTAACGTGCCTTCCACACTTCCGGCGTATTTCCTCTCCCACAGTGTAAATTCTCCGTCAACACACATCGCTCCAACGAACTGCAGCGGCCAATGAGGCATCTATTTTTTTAAATATCTATGGCTGTGCCGACGAGACAGTACACGCTCCACTGCACTGAACTGGAGGCAGACTCTGAGGAATTATGGGGGAGGTTTAAGCAATACGCCTATATTATTGCTCAAATTACCCCAGAGTTTACAGTAAAACACTGTAGCTAATTCAAAGATGAAGACAAATGGGCTGGTAGACTGGGACCCATGCATACTGCACCAGAGTGGGACAGGACAGAGAAGAGACAATCGCTGGCACCGAGTGTGTTCTCTGCATCAATGCCCTCGATATGCCACTTTGGCTTTTCTTGATTTGAACATTGACTAAGCTAAACGGGCGAGCGCGGGCGTCCTTGTTAGTTGAGCTCCATAACTGCAATGCGAGAACTCCTTTTTTTTAACAACTAGATACCGCTTCCGTTCCAATGAGGTGTGACAGAATGTGCCATCTCTCTAAGTGTGGGGACACGGTGGTTGTATAGCCTCCACGCAGTGCAGACTGGCTGATTCAGGCTCCCTATAGCAGAGAACGCAATTATCAGCAGCTTACGCTCAGGAATTTTTGAGGTCGGGAAGCTTCTGTGACCCAATAAACATTGAGATGCACAGTCAGGCGTGCGCGTGCACACACACACACACACACACACACACACACACACACACACACACACACACACACACACACACACACACACACACACACACACACACACACACACACACACACACACACACACACACACACACACACACACACACACACACACACACACACACACACACACACTAGACAAAAAGAAAAACGCAAACAAGCACATACTGTATGCACAGGGGGGAGAAACTGGATCGCAGTCCAATTATAATGGACTCTCTAGACCAGGGGTTCTCAAGCTGGGGGTCGCGACCCCTCAGAGGGTGGCCAAATTAGTTTGGGGGGTCCCCAGATTATAAAAAAATCGATTAGCCTATATCTGGTTTCAGTATTTATTTATGTATTTTCTCTAGTATTAAGGTCATTGTAGCGGTGAATTTGTATAAGGGGTGGGGGGCGGGGCGGGACGGGCGGGGTTCGCGAGACAAGGCCAAAGCATTTCCGGGGGTCCCCGGCCAAACATTTTTAGAACCCCTGCTCTAGACGAAATCCCCCTCCCTTCCCCCTCTTTAATCTCAGCAGCGCCACCCTGAGGTGAGTGGTGGTATAGGACACCAATGCTAAGCACTTTTCAAGGAGGGATGGAGTGAGCGAAACACTACAACAGAGACACAGAGAGAGGGCTGCTAACCACGGGATATCACATGATGTGATGTGGATACTGTATGTATTAGAGTCTGTCTGTACTGGATATGTATTATTAACTGGATACTGTATCTGAAAAAGACAAGTGACGCTAATGCTTGCGGACTGACAGCGATCCTTGAAGCATGCGCTCTATATGAATCTACATCAGAAAGAGCAGACAGACAGACAGACAGACAGACAGACAGACAGACAGACAGACAGACAGACACGTGTTGTTTAAAGAGTGTCTGTGTGCGTATCAGCATGGGCAGATGGTATAATCGAAGTGGAGTGGTGCGTGCGTGCATGCGGTCCAATAACGACCCAATTGCCAGAGGAAACGTTATCACTGTACAATTCTCCAGAAACGTACAATGACAACATCTCTGCACCACAAAAACGTAACATTTTAGGTGCGTTGCATTTCAACGATTAGGTTTAATAGGTATTACATTCATATTTGGAATTAAGGTTAGGTTTAGGTATTGTTTTTTTTCTTCAGGTTAGGCGTAGGGTTAACACGCCATACCATGCCATACCACGCGTTCCCCGCGTTTTAATAAAATGTTCTATGCTGCCTAGATTGTTTTATTACCTTTAGATCATACGCTGAAGTATCTGGGCTTTTGATCGTCGAAATTCCACCGAAGATAGTCGATTTCCGGTTTCGAGATCACAACATGAAGCTCTCTCCCCCTGCTCAGCGGAAGAGACGGACTTTCGTTTTAATTATTAGAATAGGGCGATTTAGACACATAAAACAAATAGCGGGAATGTCGTATTATGCAGCGGCGGAACACTGGATCAAACAATTAGAGGCAGGAGAACTGTTTTAAGATTAGGTTTAGGTATATTTTTGGGTGGTCAGACCAAGGATCAGATGGAGGGATCACATCGACTCACTGGCCTTGGAACGCCTCAGGATCGCCCAAGAGGAAGCCCCCGACTACGGATAAGCGGTTGAAGATGGATGGATCGGTATAAATATGCAACGTAAAATCGACCATCGACTCTAGGTGGTTCTCGTCTGCGGATGTTCACATGCAACGTTTTTGGAATAAAACATTTTCTCTGGTGAGATTATTAATTGCTTACTATTAATTATGAATTAATGAATGCATTCATTTGCGTTCATGATTATCAGGCCAAAGGCAGCTCACTAGCTATTAATTCATTTTCTTGAGGAGAAAAAGAACACACTACAACACACACACACACACACACACACACACACACACACACACACACACACACACACACACACACACACACACACACACACACACACACACACACACACACACACACACACACACACACACACACACACACACACACACACACACACACACACCCTGTTTGCCGTGTGAGAAAATGTAAATGATCTCTCTTGTATTATTACCCTTCTGGCTCCCTCTGACACAAATACATGCGCACCTCCTACACCCCACCGCAAGATGTGGCCAATAAACGTGTGCACGCAACGGCATGCCCGCCCACTCCCATGCACACAACTGCAGTGATGAAAGGCATAAACAGAGAAAGGAACAGTCAACCCGGACTCTTAACCCACTTTGGGCGGAAAGTGGGAACCCCTTTTGGTGTTAGCATTATGTTATGCTTTAGCTATTGAAAAATAGCAGATCTACAAGCTCATAGCGCGCCACCGAGTGGCGCGCTATGAGCTTGTAGGTCTGCTATTTTTTGAAAAATCGTGAAAATGCGGCACACATCATTGAATATATATTCTTTCAGAGAGAACGTTTTTAACTCAAATCTTTGCTTCTGAGGGGTTCGTGGAATAACATTATTTTCAGATGGGGGTTGGCGGCCAATTTCATATAATTTCTCGGGTCCTTGACATGAAATATTGAGCACCACTGATACAGAAACATGGGTATTTCAGAAAACTGTCATTTTCTTTTTCATTTCGACGTCGGGCCTAAATGGTTTAAGCACTGAGCCATGCAGAGCATCATGGTGGTGGTCTGTGTTCTCATAAGGTGTGCTACTGTACAGGCTTTCAACATGGGAGCCTGCCAGGGAGGGTCTGTGTTCTCATAAGGTGTGCACTGTACAGGCTTTCAACATGGGAGCCTGCCAGGGAGGGTCTGTGTTCTCATACGGTGTGCTACTGTACAGGCTTTCAACATGGGAGCCTGCCAGGGAGGGTCTGTGTTCTCATAAGGTGTGCTACTGTACAGGCTTTCAACATGGGAGCCTGCCAGGGAGGGTCTGTGTTCTCATAAGGTGTGCTACTGTACAGGCTTTCAACATGGGAGCCTGCCAGGGAGGTCTGTGTTCTCATAAGGTGTGCTACTGTACAGGCTTTCAACATGGGAGCCTGCCAGGGAGGGTCTGTGTTCTCATAAGGTGTGCTACTGTACAGGCTTTCAACATGGGAGCCTGCCAGGGAGTGGTCTGTGTTCTCATAAGGTGTGCACTGTACAGGCTTTCAACATGGGAGCCTGCCAGGGAGGGTCTGTGTTCTCATAAGGTGTGCACTGTACAGGCTTTCAACATGGGAGCCTGCCAGGGAGTGGTCTGTGTTCTCATAAGGTGTGCTACTGTACAGGCTTTCAACATGGGAGCCTGCCAGGGAGTGGTCTGTGTTCTCATAAGGTGTGCTACTGTACAGGCTTTCAACATGGGAGCCTGCCAGGGAGGGTCTGTGTTCTCATAAGGTGTGCTACTGTACAGGCTTTAGACATGGGAGCCTGCCAGGGAGGGTCTGTGTTCTCATAAGGTGTGCTACTGTACAGGCTTTCAACATGGGAGCCTGCCAGGGAGTGGTCTGTGTTCTTATAAGGGGTGCTACTGTACAGGCTTTCAACATGGGAGCCTGCCAGGGAGGGTCTGTGTTCTCATAAGGTGTGCTACTGTACAGGCTTTCAACATGGGAGCCTGCCAGGGAGGGTCTGTGTTCTCATGAGGTGTGCTACTGTACAGGCTTTCAACATGGGAGCCTGCCAGGGAGGGTCTGTGTTCTCATGAGGTGTGCTACTGTACAGGCTTTCAACATGAGAGCCTGCCAGGGAGGGTCTGTGTTCTCATAAGGTGTGCTACTGTACAGGCTTTCAACATGGGAGCCTGCCAGGGAGGGTCTGTGTTCTCATAAGGTGTGCTACTGTACAGGCTTTCAACATGAGAGCCTGCCAGGGAGGGCAATTGGAAAGGAGACAGACATGGGGCGAAGAAACAAGCAGTCAATTGAGTTTCATGATTATAGCACACAATTCAGTTGCTAATCTGCTGCACTAACCTGTCGTTATGACATTATGGCACAATGAAAGGACAGATCAGCGTCGCAATGCAACGCGTTTTGAGCTTGTAGATCAGCTATTTTTGCTATATTTGAATTGAAAACGTGAATATTTTTTTAATTGGAATCCTGAAAAGTAACCTTTTTATTGAATTTCAAATGCATTTAGTTATAGTTATGTTAACTTTATGAACTGTTAACATCACTACATTGGACACAAAAAGACAATAACGTTTTAATACTAGTCATTAAGGACTAGGCATTTAATACTAGTCATGAAGTAATTAAAGCGGGTTTGGAATTGTAACAGCTGTGTGTGTGTGTGTGTGTGTGTGTGTGTGTGTGTGTGTGTGTGTGTGTGTGTGTGTGTGTGTGTGTGTGTGTGTGTGTGTGTGTGTGTGTGTGCGTGTGCATGTGCGTGCGTGTGCGACATGCTGGCCGTGGCCACTGAACCTCTGGAAAAGGATGACGCATCTCAAGGAGTTTATCCTAATACAGAAACTGAACTGTAGCCACAGGTACGTTCATCTGTTACTGAAACTCACAGGTGTGCTTTCTTTCAACGTGTGTCTTCATTTGTGTAAATTATTATCATTTCACTGCAAGATAATGTGTTTGAACCATCTGGGAAAGATGTGCAAGTGAGTAATACTATTCGCACAAAATATATTTGCGCACGCACGCACACAGGTTAACCTATTTAGGCCTGATGTCAAAATCTATAAAATGTCTTCTAAATCCTGACAGTTTTCTGTCAGGATTTGCGCCACATTTTCACGATTCTTTCAAAAATAGCAGACCTACAAGCTCGTAGCGCGCCACTCGGTGGCGCGCTATGAGCTTGTAGATCTGCTATTTTTCAATAGCTAAATTATAACATAATGTTTAAAACACCAAAAGGGGTTCTCGCCCAAAATGGGTTAACACTGCGATTTTGCCATATGGTAAGTTAACAAACACACATTTAATATTTTTATTCTCTCATTGCAGGTGCAACATAATTACACTTTGCAACTCAATTCTCTACAAATAATGCATCTATATGTGTATTGTCTATTAACAGCATGGCTTCCCTAAGTGAATATCTGACATCCGATGAATTAAGCGCATCAAGTTGACATCATCAGTCTTGCTGATGGTGTCAAATATGTGAGGAGTGGACCCTCCTGGGGGTCCCGACCCAGTTTTATAGAACCACTGTGCTATGACACTGGCCATGCTGTGCTGTGATTTAAGGGAGGTGTTCTTCAGTTTCATTTTATTTGTATTTTTACTAGTGCAACCTCTCCCCATGGGGGTCTGTGACTCTGTGTACCTCACAGCAAATCACAACAACCAAAACACAGGAGCAGAGGAACACGGTCAAATGTGCCAGCAGCACACATGGTCAAACAATGACCACACGGTACGGCACAGCTGAAATAAATACAACAGTGTTTAAAACATTCCTACAAGAGTTGGCCATAACAATGGATTCAATAGAGAAGTGGTTCCCAAACCTGGTCTTGTCAAGGACCCCCAAATTGACACAAATTAGCCCGCGGACCCCCATTTGAAAAGATATTCCAGGGACCCCCATAAGAGAAGAGTTTTACGGCTCCTCCTGTCTACATGTCGAAGTGTCCTTGGGCAAGACACTGAACCCCAAATTGCTCCCGATGTGCTGGTTGGTACCTTGCATGGTTTCCGCCGCAATCGGTGTATACATTTGTGTGTGAATGGGTGAATGTAATGCACAATCTATGTAAAGCGCCTTGGATAAAGGCACTATATAAATGCACCATTTACCATTTACCATTTACGTGATTCCGGTTTAATTTCAAGGATCCCCAGTTTGACATGCATTAGTCTACGGACCCCCATTTAATGGCACTTCTATCTCTGAGATCCCAGTTTATTATTGAAAAAGTAATGTTAATTTAACTCCAAGAGTGTACAAATGGAACCAAATGGGTCCATTTGATGTGTGAATGCCCTTGTATTATTATATTATATTTTATTTTTTGAATGCTTGATTCTGATTGGCCAATCGCTGAATTCAGCGGTGTGTTATTTCTGGATAACAGACCGCTCCGCTCTATAACAGACCTCTGCCTAATCAAAGCCTCAGAGCACCTGCTGCGCTGCTTGGATTTGATGCTGTACCCAACATGACAGCCATGCATGTAAACACACAAACAATGTCATTTAACTAAAAAACATGCTTTCAAGAATGTTTTTGAAAACATTTGAAGCGAGAAATGCAGGAAACCGAAACATTGATTCCATTTGATCAACTCACTTCCTTGTTTTCCAAGACGACTGTGCTGCAGCTTGGCAGACGGCCAGCACATTAAACACTTCATGGAATACTTAATCATCAAATCAAATCAAATCATCAAGGAAATACCTTGTTTTATTGTTACTTTTGGGTCAATACTTATTAATAAAGTATAGCCATAGTGTAATAAGCAGGATAATGTATGACGCGGCTATAGTTTAAAATAATGCCCTTCAGGATGATTAAACACCTCGACTTTGTCTCCGTGTTAAAACATCCTGTCGGGTCAGTATTTTTCAATAACTACCACCGCGTCACACATTATCCCTTGCATATTTGTATTACCGGCATGTGTTTATTTGCGACCGTAGGAAAACCTGCATTTCGCATCAGTCAGTACATCCGCCCGTCACACCTTTGACACGCTCCATATATGGCCGTCTCCATATATGAAGATCACGACACTGACCTCATCAAACCCTGGTATGAAAACCTGCATCTCCCGTCAGTCAGTCAGTCAGTCAGTCAGTCAGTCAGTCAGTCAGTCAGTCAGTCAGTCAGTCAGGCAGGCAGGCAGGCAGGCAGGCAGGCAGGCAGGCAGGCAGTCAGTCAGTCCTCATGACACGCTCCATATATGGCCAATACAGAATTCATTCCATATGTTGATCTGACCTCATCAAATCCTGTACACTCAAGACACGCTCTATATATGGCCACGACACTGACATCAAACACTGGATAGCAAGTATACATGGAGAAGACTGCATCATCACCTATAGATCTGAATATAGAGCCGGCAAGCAACTCTACATCTGACCTCACGGACACCAGATTAATAGTTTAACTCCTGCTTCTTAACTGTACCATATTAAGAAGCTCTGTTGATTCAGCACTCTCCCTCAGGGCGTCTTACTGGTAGGTGTTATGTGCGTGAGTGTGTGCTCTTTCCCATGACCGCAGAGAGTACAGCACTTATCCAGACGCCTATAGATGCACCTCCCTCACAAATACATACTGTATAGTGTAGAACATCCCAGCTGGCGTTTCCTGCATGCAGTGGGAGTTTGTGCATGTGTGTGTGCCCGCGTTTGTTTGTGAGGCTGTGCATGTGTGTGTGCCCGCGTTTGTTTGTGAGGCTGTGCATGTGTGTGTGCCCACGTTTGTTTGTGAGGCTGTGCGTGTGTGTGTGCCCGCGTTTGTTTGCGAGGCTGTGCGCGTGCACAGTCTCATGCGCACGCATGTGTGACCGTTTTCAACGTGGCTTGCTAGAATTTGAATACGTCGCTGGAACACTGGGAGAGAGGGAGAGAGAGAGAGAGAGAGAGAGAGAGAGAGAGAGAGAGAGAGAGAGAGAGAGAGAGAGCGAGAGAGAGAGAGAGAGAGAGAGAGAGAGAGAGACAGAGAGAGAGAGAGAGAGAGAGAGAGAGAGAGAGAGATACAAAGGCAGTGTCAGCAGTACTCCTTTTATCTCCCCACACTGGAAGTGGCACAGGAACCTCCACTCGGCACCGCAGGGTGCCTCCCTGGCCCGTGAGCACAGGAACCTCCACTCGGCACCGCAGGGTGCCTCCCTGGCCCGTGAGCACAGGAACCTCCACTCGGCACCGCAGGGTGCCTCCCTGGCCCGTGAGCACAGGAACCTCCACTCGGCACCGCAGGGTGCCTCCCTGGCCCGTGAGCACAGGAACCTCCACTCGGCACCGCAGGGTGCCTCCCTGGCCCGTGAGCACAGGAACCTCCACTCGGCACCGCAGGGTGCCTCCCTGGCCCGTGAGCACAGGAACCTCCACTCGGCACCGCAGGGTGCCTCCCTGGCCCGTGAGCGTGGAACCTCCACTCGGCACCGCAGGGTGCCTCCCTGGCCCGTGAGCACAGGAACCTCCACTCGGCACCGCAGGGTGCCTCCCTGGCCCGTGAGCACAGGAACCTCCACTCGGCACCGCAGGGTGCCTCCCTGGCCCGTGGTAGGAACCTCCACTCGGCACCGCAGGGTGCCTCCCTGGCCCGTGAGCGTGGAACCTCCACTCGGCACCGCAGGGTGCCTCCCTGGCCCGTGAGCGTGGAACCTCCACTCGGCACCGCAGGGTGCCTCCCTGGCCCGTGAGCACAGGAACCTCCACTCGGCACCGCAGGGTGCCTCCCTGGCCCGTGAGCACAGGAACCTCCACTCGGCACCGCAGGGTGCCTCCCTGGCCCGTGAGCACAGGAACCTCCACTCGGCACCGCAGGGTGCCTCCCTGGCCCGTGGTAGGAACCTCCACTCGGCACCGCAGGGTGCCTCCCTGGCCCGTGGTAGGAACCTCCACTCGGCACCGCAGGGTGCCTCCCTGGCCCGTGAGCATGCGTGGGCGGGTGCTGTGCTGCATGGCTAATGGAGGACGATAGGTGTGCATTCCTAACAGCACAATGCTATACACAATGATGTACGGAGTTACGGACACGCCCTGCCAGACCACCACTCGCCTTGCGTAGGTATAATATACCTATGTCAAATATTATTTGACAGTGGTGGAAAGTAACTAAGTACATTTACTTACGTACTGTTACTTAACACTTTTTCTGCCCTGCATGGACATTTTCAAAATTAAGGCGCTAGAGTGCCCAGCAGATGAGGCAGAGTTTACTCTGAAAAGCCCCGCCTTCCATTTCCCCCACAAACCTGGGTATAATGTTCCATTAATACCTCGCGCTAATACGTCTGATCTCTCTTTAGAAGCGTTAATATTCCAAACGAGATGCTTGGTTAAGTCAGACATTATAGGACAGAACATCAGCGTTCTGATCAAAACCACGGTCCATGGTTTTGATCAGAACGCCGATTCGTAGATTCAGAGATAATAGCAACTTTTGTCGGCCGGTAAACGAGGAAGTGAACGGCTGCACGCATGCACAAAACATGTCCGGGAGCTCTGTGCAAGGCGTTGCCTAGCAACGGCACCCTGTCAAAACAAATATTTTAGGGATCCGGTTTTATATCCTGAAAAAAGACGTCCTGGGACATTCTGCATAATGAGTACTTTTACTTTTGTTAAGTACATTTTGATGGCAATACTTTTGCAATTTTACTCAAGTACATTTTGAATTTCAGACTTTTACTTGTATTTCTTCGTAAGTAAAAGTATTATTAATACTTTTTGTTCAGCAAAACTTAACTAAAAGTACTTTTTTCCACCACTGCCTTCAGGAGTGCAATAATGTGCACGTTATCGCAATTAAGTTCTCGTGTTTGTGCGAGCGTGGCACGTGTGTCGATCTACCCGTGAATCTACCATTCTCTGCATGCCAACGCCGCTACCCCCCGTCCCCGTCCCCCCCCTCTCCCTCTCTAGTGCCATCTGTGCTCCCTGGCATGGCTCCTTTGAGTCGGTAATGAAGAGGAACGCTCTCCTTTCCTCTCCTCTCTTCTCCCACTCTGTCATCGCCTCATACCTCCCTCCCTTTGCTCCCTTACTCCCTCTCTCTCGCCCTCTCTTTAACCCATTTTGACCCGAGTTAAAAACATTCACTTTTGAAAGAATATACAGTTGGAGGCCATCGATATTGTCCTTTTCTTTTTGCTGAGGTTTGCGTGATCTGCGCAAAACCCCTTTTGGTGTTTTAAACATTATGTTATAATTTAGCTATTGAAAAATAGCTCATAGCGCGCCACCGAGTGGCGCGCTACGAGTGGCGCGCTACGAGCTTGTAGGTCTGCTATTTTTGAAAAATCGTGAAAATATTTATTTCAGAAAACTGGAGGATTTAGCAGGATTTTTTTTAAATTTTGAGGTCAGGCCTAAATGGGTCAAATGATAAGGGACAATACCGCTGTATATTCAAAGATTTGCGCCACATTTTTATGATTTTTCAAAAATAGCAGACCTACAAGCTCGTAGCACGCCACTCGGTGGCGCGCTATGAGCTTGTAGATCTGCTATTTTTCAATAGCTAAATTATAACATAATGTTTAAAACACCAAAAGGGGTTCCCGCCCAAAATGGGTTAACCACCCTTATCCCTTCATCACTCTCTCTTTAGCCTCACTTGTGCCTGTTGTGCTGCCAAGTATACCGACTATAAACGCTCACAAAGGCCCCTGTATGGCCACACACAAACAGCCTGTCCCACACGTATACGGCGCATGCAGCGTATACGCCACATTCCAAACCTTTCCGACTCTTTAAGTCGCTCGACTGGCTATTGATTCTCTCGACGGGGCCTCGCAGCGTGTGGCCTCTTTGCTCAAACGCTCACCGCCCACCCAAATTAACAAATCCCATAAACACGGCGCACATCTCATCTCTGCAGCGATATGGACCCCCGTGGAGTCGTGAGATGCTGACACGCCGGCGTGCACGCACAGACACACGCAGGCAGGCAGGCAGGCACACACACACGAGAAAGCATTGTTTTCACCAGAAACCAACAGACACAGAAGCACTCCACCATCTCTCTCTGGACCTTTTTGGGAGAACAGCAAAATGTTGAGGGTTATGGATGCGAGCCTTCCCACCACCACCCCCCACCTGGGAGAAGGTGGAGGGGAGGCAGGCTATGCCCTTTGTCATGGCGTCTTTCCGTGCCCACTTGTCGGGTGGCTGCTCTCCTGGGCCTTTCCCCTCTGAGCTATAGCCTGCTGTGCTGACGACCAGATGGGCCGGTTCGGCATGGCGTCACACCAGCTGACATAAACGGCACTTCAACGGGCCGCGGGCCTCCAAGTCCGCCGCGGCTATTATACTGCACGCGCATGGGAGCAATATACCGCCATTACATAGACCACACTGGACTACAGATGATGTAAACACCATATGCAGACGCACGCACGCACACGCACGCACACACACCCTGCACTTTAACATACACGTGCCTGCACTGCCTGCTGTCCACCAGACGGCAATCAGGGCTGTGCGCACTTACATGCTACATGCATCAGTACACACAACACACACACACACACACACACACACACACACACACACACACACACACACACACACACACACACACACACACACACACACACACACACACACACACACACACACACACACACACACACACACACACACACACACACACACACACACACACACACACACCTCTGTTTGCTGCATGAGCAGGGATGATGGTGTCTGTTAGGGAGGTTAATAGCTGTTTGCTCCTCTCAACCTTCACACTTGATTACACCCCTCTAGTCTACTAGTCTGTCTGGATCTGGATGGCAGGGAGACAGACCCCACCTCCACCCTACTACGTAGCTGTCTGTCTGGATGTCAGGGACACACACAGACCCCACCTCCACCCTACAACGTAGCTGTCTGTCTGGATGTCAGGGACACACACAGACCCCACCTCCACCCTACAACGTAGCTGTCTGTCTGTCTGGATGGAAGGGACACAGACCCCACCTCCACCCTACTACGTAGCTGTCTGTCTGGATGTCAGGGACACACACAGACCCCACCTCCACCCTACAACGTAGCTGTCTGTCTGTCTGGATGGAAGGGACACAGACCCCACCTCCACCCTACTACGTAGCTGTCTGTCTGGATGTCAGGGACACACACAGACCCCACCTCCACCCTACAACGTAGCTGTCTGTCTGTCTGGATGGAAGGGACACAGACCCCACCTCCACCCTGCTACGTAGCTGTCTGTCTGGATGACAGGGACACAGACCCCACCTCCACCCTACTACGTAGCTGTCTGTCTGGATGGTAGGGACACAGACCCCACCTCCACCCTACTACGTAGCTGTCTGTCTGGATGGCAGGGACACAGACCCCACCTCCACCCTACTACGTAGCTGCCTGTCTGGATGGTAGGGACAGAGACCCCACCTCCACCCTACTACGTAGCTGTCTGTCTGGAAGGCAGGGACGCAGTCCCCACCGCCACCCTACTACGTAGCTGTCTATCTGGATGGCAGGGACGCAAACAGACAGCTGTGTTAACCACGTCCATGCATCCATCTTCAGCCACTTATCAGTAGTCGGGTCACGGGGCAACAGCTCCACCAGAGAGCTCCAGACTTCCCTCTCCAGAGCAACATTTTTGAGCGGTGCCTCGGCTCCATTACAGAGCTATGTGTGTCCCTATGTATGCATGTACTGTATGTAAGTGTACGCATCCCTGTACCTACCCAGCATGGAAAGCTGCAACATGATAGCTTGTCATTTCTCAACCGTTTTGGACACGGGAAGGCTCACCGGAAACCCCCCCCCACACACACAGGTGTGATTTTTTACATGATTTCACACTTCACAGTTCAGTCAGTAAGATGTACAGTACGTGAATTGCATGGTGACAGCACGATGCGTGTTCACTGTGTTCAGATGTAAGCCAGTGACATTGTACATGTCGAGGATTACATCAGAGAGCTGCACTTCACCTATCAGATGATCAAAATGATTCCCCATCTGAAAATGATGTAGGATTATGCTATACATGCTGTGTAGTATCAGGAATAATCAGTTTGTTTTTGTAATGTACCGCATAATACCACATATCGCAGTTTTAATCTAATCTATGTGAGACGTGATGTTTGGGCTGCCTTGATAAAAACAGAACACCATAATTTAAAACTATACGTGTATATCTGTAGCCTGCACCAGGGGTGCCACATTGCATAATACTGTTGTAGCAAACGTATAGATCTACAAGTTCAAAACGTTCAATGTTTTGAGCTTGTAGATCTGCTATATTGTGTTTTTGAGCTTGTAGATTGTTTGCTATATTTGAATTGAAATTGACAAAATTATGTGTATGTCTCCTCTCCCCCCTGATGCAGTTGCAGTACACCTTTATACTCATTGTTCCGTTTTCAATTTGATATTTCTTTCAGTATGCCCAGCCTTATCGAGTTATAATTCAGCAGATTGCCGTTATTCTTCAATAAAACAACAATGTTTTCACACAGAAAGAACCTCCTTGTTAAATAGATTTTCCTCAAAAAACTACTTTTTGTTTTCCAGTCAGTCGCACTATATGCAGCCGCGACTCACACAAGAGCAGCTAGTTTCTTATATGGGCCTCAATTGAATTCATGGAGGTAGGGCTATGCAAATAGTACGTTATTGAGCGACCCCGGGCTACCATCTGAGGATTCATGATGGCTAACTGCGTTATAACAGCCCTCATTGACTTTCAGATTGGGAAGTGTCTTGAGTTAACGTATTTTGGGCGGGAACCCCTTTTGGTGGTTACATACATTATGTTATAATTTAGCTATTGAAAAATAGCAGATCTACAAGCTCTCGGTGCCGCGCTATGAACTTGTAGATCTGCTATTTTTGAAAAATCGTTAAAATGTGCCTCAAATCTTTCAGAAAATTGTCATGATTTAGAAAAAATAAAAAATAAATTTCGACGTCAGGCCTGAATGGGTTAAAAATGAGTGCAGCACCGGCTAAATTGGAAACCATATTTTTGGAAAGGTCACTTGGAGGAATAGAGCAATTATGTGTGCAAGTGTGGGTATGTGCATGCATACGAAATTGTACATGTGTATATGTGTGTGTAAACTACAGTATGCATGCTCTGTGACGGTGTTGTTTTTGGCAGCAAATTTAGATTTTAGTTTTAGTCGTAGTCTCTTTTTAGTCACATTTTAGTCACCTGGAATGTTTTAGTGTTAGTCTAGTTTTAGTCGACAAAAATATAAGATTTTAGTCGACTAAATCTAGTTGATTTAGTCGACTAAAATTAATTTTGGCGGGCCTTGATGCCGTCGTAATGAGTATTTACATTTGCTGAAAATAGCCGATCTACAAGCTTGTAGAACTGCTATTCAGCATACAACCAAGTGTAAAATGACTAATACTGGATCTCTTGTCCACTAATCCCTTCCTAACATTTCAGTCTAGTTTTTATTTGACGAAATTGTCAGTATAAATTTAGTCTTAGGTTTAGTCATCATAGCTTCGTTTTCATTTAGTTTTCATCAGTGAAAAAACATTTTTCGTCTTAGTTTTAGTCGATGAAATCAACACTACTCTGTGATTGACGTGGTTCAGCTCCTATAGGCTCTAGGAAGCACATCAACACAGAACAACAGATCGCATAGCACACCTTGTCTCACATGATAGTGGACATACAGTATGAAACAGCAGAAGAGGTAGATAATGTTATTGTTTTTTCTTGCTTCATGCCGCTGTGCAAATGCAAAGAGCAATGAGCATGACTTCACTTGTAATAGCAAGCTGTGGTTTTCTTTGCAACAGTGTCTTGCCGCTGTGCAGTCGGCCTGTAATAGCCTATTGAAATGGAATCATTACAGTGAAGTGGGTGGTGGGTGTGTATATTAAATCATCAATCATTTCTCTTCATTGTGTTGTGTGACTCATGCGTAATCCACCGCACTATACATCCCAGAGGCAAACATTGTACTTTTTTACTCCATAGACATATTTTATATAATTATGCTCTTAGATAACATTATAAGGCTTAACTCAGAACTGTATTTTTATATTGTGGTATTTTACTTAAAGGGACACTTCACACTTTTTGCAAAAAAAAAGATGTTAATGACGTTTAGAAGCTTTAGAACACTTTCCTGGGGGTCTTTATGTGTGTACTATGTGGTTTTAGATATGTTAGATTGTAGCAGTGAGCCCAGTGTCTCTGATGTCATGGACACTGGGCTCACTTCCTTCCTGGACTACAATTCCCATAATACTTTGGTGCACTGCTCCTCCTTGTGGATAGGGGGATGGCTGTCTTACTGAGACAACATGTAGTCCAGGAAGTAAGTGAGCCCAGTGGCTCTGATGTCATGGGCACTGGGCTTGTTAACTTAATACTGTCTGTTTCCTGTTCTCTATGACCAGTGTAAATGTCATGTGTTGCACTGTGAGGCAACGGGGGACGTTTATGAAGGGGGGACCGGAAGGGGGTAAAAACCGGATGTTGTGATTCTGTGTGGCGGTTGTGAAGTTGTTTTGGCGTGGTGCCGACAATGAAGTTGTGCTGAGAAACTAGTTGTCTTATTGAGTAACATTGGTAGCAGAGATGGCTGGAAACTATAAAGTCCCACCAGGCTTCGACGAAGGGAAGCCATATGAAACTTGGAAGAATGAAATCGAAATCTGGAGCAGAGTTACGGAACTTACAAAAAAGAAACAAGCCCTTGCGGTGGTTTTGGCGCTATCTGGATGTGCGAGAGAAACGGCGATGGAAATACCCGTTGATGACTTAAATAAAGTTGACGGTATGATCACTTTGATTGCAAAGCTTGACAATTTGTTTCTTAAAGAAGAGAAAGATCAAGTCTATGAAGCTTACTCGAGCTTTGATCGGATAACGAGAGACGGCAGCGTGTCCATGGCGGACTATATCATTGATTTTGAGCAACGTTATTCTCGTATACGAAAGTACAAAATGGAACTCCCCGACGCAGTGTTGGCTTTCAAACTATTGGATACTGCATGCTTGGACATGAAAGACCGTCAGTTAGCCCTCACAGCATGTACAGATCTGACTTTTGCGTCCATGAAGTCCGCATTGAAGAGGATATTCGGAGGAAATACGTCAGCTCCCAGCATGGGAATCAACCAAGAAACGTTTGTAACGACGGAGCAGAGACAACAGAAGGGCATGTGGCCTCAACAGGATCAACACAAGACGCCTGTGCTTGGCACAAATCCTTTGGACAGGTACGGTCGAAGATCAAAGTGTGCGGTCTGTCAATCAACATTTCATTGGGCCAAAGACTGTCCGCATAATGAGGAAAGTTATACAGATGCAGTAGAGGAGTGCAACATTACTCTGTACACTAAAGAGACCTCCAATGGAGTACAAATGTCAAATGGAATAGTTATGACAGAGTGTTTTGGTTCAGCAATAATAGACACTGCATGTACACGGACTGTATGTGGACAGGGGTGGCTAGATGGCTACATAACTGAACTGAGCCAGAAAGAGTTAAATGATTTGAGAAAAACTGAAAAACGCAGCCATAAACCATTCAAGTTTGGTGATGGAAAAGTGTTGTATTCCACAAAAAGTTTGAAAATTCCTGCAACAATTGGACAGACCAGGTGTCGCATTGAAACAGAGGTAGTTTCAGCTGAGGTTCCACTGCTTTTAAGCAAAGCCTCCATGAAAAGAGCAGGGACACTACTGGACATGGAAAATGACAGGGCGGTGATGTTCAACAAACCTGTAAAACTTGACTTTACAAGCTCTGGTCATTATTGTGTAAAAATAATAGATGGAACAACAAAAGGTGAATCTGTGACAAGACACAACAGTAGTAATAAGGCACCCGATAATGGTCAAAAAGGGCCAAATTCCTGCATAATTGACTGAGGCACCCTGTGGGCGTGGCTAGCGGCCATTTTGATGACGTCACCAGAGTGGGAGTGTTTGAGGGGTGGGGGTGGGCGTGTTTGGGCCTGTTTGGGCTTATCTATGACCCCCTACCTGTGTGGGCTGAAGGGGGGTGGGGAGACGGGTTAATTATATAATTGGATTAGTGCAGGCGGGAGACTGATGTTATTTGAATACCTTTTGTTTAGTAAATAAAAATAAATAGTGTGTGTGTGTGTGTGTGTGTGTGTGTGTGTGTGTGTGTGTGTGTGTGTGTGTGTGTGCGTGGCTGTGGTACCCTGTGGGGGTGTATAATTGGGGGGTGTAGGAGGGGTGGGGGGAGGGCGCCCCGTAGAGCAGGCTATTGTTTTCAAAGTCCTCTGAGACTCTGAGGTGTTGTTGAATTTAACATACTATTGGCCTGAGGGCCCGACTTGTTTGTTTTTTAACATTTCTATGTCTGGTGACAGAAGTTAGGGCAGTGTAGACAACACTCAATAAAGCTTCTTGTAGTTAATACGTTTATAAAATTTCCATTCAAACAGACTGCCGTAGCTAAGTGTGAAGACTCACAGATTCCCATATAATAGCTCTGAGTTCAAGGGGGAGTCAGGCAAGAATTCAGATTACATTATGGGAAGTAGGGGTGGGGGCTCTCACCTTGACGTGCTGTGTTGGCTAGCGGTTGTGAATGGGTTACAACACCCTCTATGGTTTTCTGGGTAGCACGAGATGCTTATGGCACTGTGTGCCCCCATCATCCATGACACACACGGTGTGAGACCTTACATACTATATTTTGTATTGCTTGATTGTGGGTAAAAATGTGTATTTTAAACCAGTGTAACAAAATATTTTGTTGTGTGGAAGCATCAGTTGCACATGGGTGTAAATAGAATTGCTTGTAAATAGTTGGGGGGAAGCACTGCTGCATTGAGGGTAATTGGGGGAGCGATGCCAGGGATCAGGATTGGTGCATGATGGGTAAATATAATTGTTTGTAAAGGAGGTGTAGGGAAGTACCGTTGCATGCTGGGTAAGTGGGGGGAGAGCCGCCGTGGGGGTCAGGATTGGCGCATCCCCTTCTCAGTCAGTCAGAGATCTTATTTGACTTAGTAAATATTCTACATTATAGTGTGACAAAACATGTTATAGATATAATGTGATACTAGTTATAAAGAGTTACACGTATACTTTTAAACTGATAGGCCTACAAAATAGCAGATCTACATTCTCACAATGTATCACTCATTCATTAGTTAAGTTAGTTAGTTTGGTCTCCTATTTTTGTATTGCTTGATTGGGGATAAAATATGTGCATGTTAAAACAAGCACGCAGATATTTTTATTGAAAAATACTCTCACTCTCACTTAGTGGTTACATCATGTGAACTAATTTGTGAATAAACCTTTCCCCATAACTTACATAATATTACACATAAAACTCTGGGATAATATAAGTCTACAATAGGATAGATAGAAAATAACGTTAAATTATTTTTTGTTTTAGGCAAAAATGATAATAGTACTTTTCATGAGTACTTAAAGACATTTTACACTTTAGATGTTGTGTTGGAGGTATACACTAAACCAAATGTTGGGAGCCCAGCTTTGACGTGCTGTGTAGACTCACGGTTGCACACGGGTGTAAATAGAATTGCTTGTAAATAGTTGGGGGGAAGCACTGCTGCATAGTGGGTAATTGGGGGAGCGATGCCAGGGATCAGGATTGGTGCATGATGGGTAAATATAATTGTTTGTAAAGTAGGTGTAGGGAAGTACCGTTGCATGCTGGGTAAGTGGGGGGAACATCGTAGTGTGAGTCAGGATTGGCACACCCCCTTCTTACAGTCAGAGATCTTATTTTATTTAGTAATTATATAGCAGGATGTTGAACAATACATGAGTAGCAACATGTTTATGATAAAGATGCTTGCCTGAAAAGACATACGTTGTACTAGTCAAGACATCGATAGAGAACATTTTTTTTAATTTTATTTATATGCCACTTTCAGTTAGTTGTCAGCTGTCAGTTTTTGCTACCAACTCACGGCATTTGTCGATGTGCAAATAATTCCAGTAACTGGTGGCTTGCTAACATACATACATACATACATACATACATACATACATACATACATACATACATACATACATACATACATACATACATACATACAGTACATGTATACATACATACATACATACATACATACATACATACATACATACATACATACATACATACATACATACATACATACATACAGTACATGTATACATACATACATGCAGACAGTACATGCATACATACATACATACAAACATACAAAACAGTAAATGCACAACACGAAACGAAAAAAAAAACATGCAAACAAGTACATGCGTACATACAAGCAGTACATACATACATACCTACATACATACATACATACATACAAGCATCACAATGCAAAACATGAAACGAAAAAAACATGCACAACACGAAACGAAAAAACATGCGCAACATGAAAACAAAACACTACCTAATAACAAGAAACAGCTAGCACCCAATGTTATAGTTAGTACAACAGGTATGGTCTAGCGGTTAAGGATTCCTGGTTTTCATCGGGGAGGCCCAGGGTATCATATGTTTATGTTCTGATGAATTGAAAATGATGATCAGTGTTGTTAACAAGTGTAATGGTTTATCATTGATCGGCCGCTAGTAACACTTTGTATCTGTGTGTATATTTGGTTATCATAAAAGTTACAATTCATTTCTGACACAGTGAAGCTGTTCGTAAACTACGCTCACGTAAGTACCGGTATTTGTTTAGTAATTACTAACTAGCTACAGGAGCCATTGAACAATAATACAGTTTGGGGGTGGGGTTAAGCATCATTTTGTAGGGGTTAGCCTCTTACTTCATACTTCATGAATAGAGTATAGATGAAAATAGATTTGACATATTAATGGCTCAATGTATAACATTTTATTTACATCATACACAACATTGGTTATGACAAACGGGGAATAGGGATGACCTTGAGGTACAGTGACTGTCCATATAATATACCACTGATGTGGGCAGTTTAGAACTCCTAATTATGAATGTTTAAACTACTGGTTATGTGGTATGTTTGGGGTTGACGTTAGATCTAGTATTATGTTCAAAGTATTTTAACATCTCGTGTCAGAGTTGATATTTTAATATCGTCGTTTCTCTTCGGTGATGGAGACTAACCAACTTAAAATGTTAGAATCCTTATCATGAAAAGTATGGGTTCATTGTGTTAACATAAGATGCGACTGTACTACATAGGGTATGCTATAATCATGTTTGTGACCTCAAAACCAACTGTTACTAATATGTTACGGGAAAACAAGATGAATCTTTATGAAATCATAAGAAAACATATCGATTTTCTAATTGAGATTGTTTGTAGTGCAAAATTAATTACAAAGCGTGATGAATATAGCCTTTTATTCTTGGATGACCCTACAATCACACTACTGGACATTTTAATCCATAAAAATAGTGAACAGTGTTCTCATGCTTTCGCGAATATCCTTAAATCTGACGAAGTAACAGCAACAATACCATTTCTTAAAACATTGATCAGTAGTGAAATAGAACGCTACAATGCAGCAATTTCTAAATATTTGTGTGATGAGTGATGTATAGGGTTCAGTGGTCTATCTCGCTGAAAAGAAAACCTGTGTATGGATTACCAAGCGTGCCCTAGCAGTGTTATAGGGATACTCATTCTCATTATAAACCCCACTGAGTATCAATTCCGCAACATAGGCTGACATGATACACTAATCTCAAACCCATATAACTAGCTAGAAAACCGAAGGGCTGCTAGATGCACCCACTATACACTTCCCCCCTCATCTAGAATGCCGAAGGACCACTAGTTGCAATTAGTTACAAAAGCATAGTATACTACCCTGTAATTATGGAGGACTATACTTTATCAATGGGGGAAACCATCGCAAGTGGAGGAGACAACCCGTGCTGGAGGACACCTGAGAGCCTGAGGGCCCTGGATGAGGAACCATGGATGTACACCAATCCACCCCGGTTCATGGCTGGCGATGACGATGATGGATATGATGAGATGTCATTCTGGAGCTCACCTCCATCATCACCTATGTATTCCTATGATACGCGTGACTCACCCTACGTTTGGCCATCACCCATACATTCACCTGAGTCCCATGACAATCATGACACTTCAACTGCAAGGCCTTCACCACCACCATCCATAGTTAATTTACCCCTGAACCATACTGATGGGGTGATCAGTACAAAACTTATAGATATTATCACAGTATGTGTTGTTAAACTACTCCAAAATGCTATAACTGCACAGATGAGAGAAAGTTGCAACGGTTGTCAGATAGACCATTGTAGTCAATCCGTTATGCATATAGTGAAACAATTGTATAGTTGCATATATTGCAGACAGTTTTCTGACCTCGTATTATTACATTGCACATACTGTACATTGTATGTACTGTATTGAGAAAAATATTGGGGTGATAATGTGTACCATCTACAGTGACTACGATGATTATTCCTAAATATGCAATCATTATAAAATATGTAATCATAAAAGATTTGTATATTTTGTTATCATTTTGCTAGCTGCAATTAATTTCTACAACATTGTATGTGTTTAACATCAGTATATGTTTTATTAATTCGCTTTGATAGCATGGGTTGGCTTAGGGGTAAGTCTCTTTTGAGGGTTTAGCCTCTACAATTTACAATTTAGGCATTTAGCAGACGCTCTTAATCCAGAGCGACTTACATTAAGCAATAACAAAAGCATGGCATACATCACATATATAAAAAGTAGTTATCATGAATCATGCCTAGACTAAGAACGTAACAGTGGAGTATCTATGTAAACTATACATACTATACTATATAATATATTATACATGTGTACTATAAAGTGCTATGACTCTCACTTCATACTTTATGTATAGAGTATAGACAAAAAATAGGTGAATTTTGTGATAAAAATAATGAGTGGGTCTAGTCAGAAGGTGGGTTATATGATGTCATATTAATGACTCAATGTATAATATTTTTATTTACACCGTGAACAACATAGTTTATGACAACTGAGGGGGTAGCTATAGTATAGTGACTGTGTCCACATGACATACCCCCGTGATGGGGAGTAATTTTGTTTTGAAATTGTGACCCCTACCCAAACATAAACAACTTGACTGTAGAATTTTCAAGTTTAATGTGCCAACTTGTTGACTCTTTTGAGAACTTCCCCAGAAAACCCTGATAGAATTCATACAATGATCGTATTCATCACCCCTAACGCTAAAAAGTTTTGTGTAAAGATACGGAGACAAACAGATTCTGTACATATTTGGTATATCTTTATTGACCCAGTTGTGGACAGAGAGTTCCCAAGTCAGATATCAGGCTGTCAATAGTCACAAATATGGTGTCTATCATTAAAACAAACAGCCCTTAGTGTGCAATAAGTGGTATCTGGGTCTATATTATGGTTGGCTTTAACAGTTAATACAATATCTTCAGGTCTCTTTAGGTCTTTATAAACCGAAAATGCTATATATTTACCACCCCAATGCATCCCTTACACTGTATTTTACTAGGCCCCTGACATAAATAATAGCTCTGTCAGATGTCACAGCATTTGTTGTGAAGTTTCACAGCTACTCTGGGTGAGCAAATGATCTAGTGACCCATTGGCCTACTACCCTCAGCCATGATTGAGAACTATTATGATGATTTAGCCTAAGATGTTAAGATACGATGTTCACATTAGCCTATTATTTTGGCTAAGATGTTAAGATACGATGTTCCACATCAGATTTCATTCCCTAGGTGTGTGTTTTTTTCCCGTACAATACCCCCTAGGGATCAATTTAGTGAGATAATAGGGGGGAAACCATGTTTTAACCAGAATGTAATGGTAAATGAGTGATTGGGCATTTTACGATGATTGGTGATGAATTAACTACCCGGTTATTGTATAAGCCGAGTTAGAAAGCTCCGCCTCTCATGGGCCTGTTCTTTAAATGTAGAGAAACCGAAGAGTAAGTAAGTATTGAGACGTAACCAGCGAAGACGAAAGATGTATTCACCTCACATGATTTACCATGACGAAGACGAGCAGATATACCAGTTATGTAATGGGCTTTTAGCGTTAGGGGTGATGAATACGATCATTGTATGAATTCTATCAGGGTTTTCTGGGGAAGTTCTCAAAAGAGTCAACAAGTTGGCACATTAAACTTGAAAATTCTACAGTCAAGTTGTTTATGTTTGGGTAGGGGTCACAATTTCAAAACAAAATTACTCCCCATCACGGGGGTATGTCATGTGGACACAGTCACTATACTATAGCTACCCCCTCAGTTGTCATAAACTATGTTGTTCACGGTGTAAATAAAAATATTATACATTGAGTCATTAATATGACATCATATAACCCACCTTCTGACTAGACCCACTCATTATTTTTATCACAAAATTCACCTATTTTTTGTCTATACTCTATACATAAAGTATGAAGTGAGAGTCATAGCACTTTATAGTACACATGTATAATATATTATATAGTATAGTATGTATAGTTTACATAGATACTCCACTGTTACGTTCTTAGTCTAGGCATGATTCATGATAACTACTTTTTATATATGTGATGTATGCCATGCTTTTGTTATTGCTTAATGTAAGTCGCTCTGGATTAAGAGCGTCTGCTAAATGCCTAAATTGTAAATTGTAGAGGCTAAACCCTCAAAAGAGACTTACCCCTAAGCCAACCCATGCTATCAAAGCGAATTAATAAAACATATACTGATGTTAAACACATACAATGTTGTAGAAATTAATTGCAGCTAGCAAAATGATAACAAAATATACAAATCTTTTATGATTACATATTTTATAATGATTGCATATTTAGGAATAATCATCGTAGTCACTGTAGATGGTACACATTATCACCCCAATATTTTTCTCAATACAGTACATACAATGTACAGTATGTGCAATGTAATAATACGAGGTCAGAAAACTGTCTGCAATATATGCAACTATACAATTGTTTCACTATATGCATAACGGATTGACTACAATGGTCTATCTGACAACCGTTGCAACTTTCTCTCATCTGTGCAGTTATAGCATTTTGGAGTAGTTTAACAACACATACTGTGATAATATCTATAAGTTTTGTACTGATCACCCCATCAGTATGGTTCAGGGGTAAATTAACTATGGATGGTGGTGGTGAAGGCCTTGCAGTTGAAGTGTCATGATTGTCATGGGACTCAGGTGAATGTATGGGTGATGGCCAAACGTAGGGTGAGTCACGCGTATCATAGGAATACATAGGTGATGATGGAGGTGAGCTCCAGAATGACATCTCATCATATCCATCATCGTCATCGCCAGCCATGAACCGGGGTGGATTGGTGTACATCCATGGTTCCTCATCCAGGGCCCTCAGGCTCTCAGGTGTCCTCCAGCACGGGTTGTCTCCTCCACTTGCGATGGTTTCCCCCATTGATAAAGTATAGTCCTCCATAATTACAGGGTAGTATACTATGCTTTTGTAACTAATTGCAACTAGTGGTCCTTCGGCATTCTAGATGAGGGGGGAAGTGTATAGTGGGTGCATCTAGCAGCCCTTCGGTTTTCTAGCTAGTTATATGGGTTTGAGATTAGTGTATCATGTCAGCCTATGTTGCGGAATTGATACTCAGTGGGGTTTATAATGAGAATGAGTATCCCTATAACACTGCTAGGGCACGCTTGGTAATCCATACACAGGTTTTCTTTTCAGCGAGATAGACCACTGAACCCTATACATCACTCATCACACAAATATTTAGAAATTGCTGCATTGTAGCGTTCTATTTCACTACTGATCAATGTTTTAAGAAATGGTATTGTTGCTGTTACTTCGTCAGATTTAAGGATATTCGCGAAAGCATGAGAACACTGTTCACTATTTTTATGGATTAAAATGTCCAGTAGTGTGATTGTAGGGTCATCCAAGAATAAAAGGCTATATTCATCACGCTTTGTAATTAATTTTGCACTACAAACAATCTCAATTAGAAAATCGATATGTTTTCTTATGATTTCATAAAGATTCATCTTGTTTTCCCGTAACATATTAGTAACAGTTGGTTTTGAGGTCACAAACATGATTATAGCATACCCTATGTAGTACAGTCGCATCTTATGTTAACACAATGAACCCATACTTTTCATGATAAGGATTCTAACATTTTAAGTTGGTTAGTCTCCATCACCGAAGAGAAACGACGATATTAAAATATCAACTCTGACACGAGATGTTAAAATACTTTGAACATAATACTAGATCTAACGTCAACCCCAAACATACCACATAACCAGTAGTTTAAACATTCATAATTAGGAGTTCTAAACTGCCCACATCAGTGGTATATTATATGGACAGTCACTGTACCTCAAGGTCATCCCTATTCCCCGTTTGTCATAACCAATGTTGTGTATGATGTAAATAAAATGTTATACATTGAGCCATTAATATGTCAAATCTATTTTCATCTATACTCTATTCATGAAGTATGAAGTAAGAGGCTAACCCCTACAAAATGATGCTTAACCCCACCCCCAAACTGTATTATTGTTCAATGGCTCCTGTAGCTAGTTAGTAATTACTAAACAAATACCGGTACTTACGTGAGCGTAGTTTACGAACAGCTTCACTGTGTCAGAAATGAATTGTAACTTTTATGATAACCAAATATACACACAGATACAAAGTGTTACTAGCGGCCGATCAATGATAAACCATTACACTTGTTAACAACACTGATCATCATTTTCAATTCATCAGAACATAAACATATGATATTCCCCTACAGGGAATCAAACCCTGGGCCTCCCCGATGAAAACCAGGAATCCTTAACCGCTAGACCATACCTGTTGTACTAACTATAACATTGGGTGCTAGCTGTTTCTTGTTATTAGGTAGTGTTTTGTTTTCATGTTGCGCATGTTTTTTCGTTTCGTGTTGTGCATGTTTTTTTCGTTTCATGTTTTGCATTGTGATGCTTGTATGTATGTATGTATGTATGTAGGTATGTATGTATGTACTGCTTGTATGTACGCATGTACTTGTTTGCATGTTTTTTTTTTCGTTTCGTGTTGTGCATTTACTGTTTTGTATGTTTGTATGTATGTATGTATGCATGTACTGTCTGCATGTATGTATGTATACATGTATGTATGTATGTATGTATGTATGTATGTATGTATGTATGTATGTATGTATGTATGTATGTATGTATGTATGTATGTATGTATACATGTACTGTATGTATGTATGTATGTATGTATGTATGTATGTATGTATGTATGTATGTATGTATGTATGTATGTATGTATGTATGTATGTTAGCAAGCCACCAGTTACTGGAATTATTTGCACATCGACAAATGCCGTGAGTTGGTAGCAAAAACTGACAGCTGACAACTAACTGAAAGTGGCATATAAATAAAATTAAAAAAAATGTTCTCTATCGATGTCTTGACTAGTACAACGTATGTCTTTTCAGGCAAGCATCTTTATCATAAACATGTTGCTACTCATGTATTGTTCAACATCCTGCTATATAATTACTAAATAAAATAAGATCTCTGACTGTAAGAAGGGGGTGTGCCAATCCTGACTCACACTACGATGTTCCCCCCACTTACCCAGCATGCAACGGTACTTCCCTACACCTACTTTACAAACAATTATATTTACCCATCATGCACCAATCCTGATCCCTGGCATCGCTCCCCCAATTACCCACTATGCAGCAGTGCTTCCCCCCAACTATTTACAAGCAATTCTATTTACACCCGTGTGCAACCGTGAGTCTACACAGCACGTCAAAGCTGGGCTCCCAACATTTGGTTTAGTGTATACCTCCAACACAACATCTAAAGTGTAAAATGTCTTTAAGTACTCATGAAAAGTACTATTATCATTTTTGCCTAAAACAAAAAATAATTTAACGTTATTTTCTATCTATCCTATTGTAGACTTATATTATCCCAGAGTTTTATGTGTAATATTATGTAAGTTATGGGGAAAGGTTTATTCACAATTTAGTTCACATGATGTAACCACTAAGTGAGAGTGAGAGTATTTTTCAATAAAAATATCTGCGTGCTTGTTTTAACATGCACATATTTTATCCCCAATCAAGCAATACAAAAATAGGAGACCAAACTAACTAACTTAACTAATGAATGAGTGATACATTGTGAGAATGTAGATCTGCTATTTTGTAGGCCTATCAGTTTAAAAGTATACGTGTAACTCTTTATAACTAGTATCACATTATATCTATAACATGTTTTGTCACACTATAATGTAGAATATTTACTAAGTCAAATAAGATCTCTGACTGACTGAGAAGGGGATGCGCCAATCCTGACCCCCACGGCGGCGCTCCCCCCACTTACCCAGCATGCAACGGTACTTCCCTACACCTCCTTTACAAACAATTATATTTACCCATCATGCACCAATCCTGATCCCTGGCATCGCTCCCCCAATTACCCTCAATGCAGCAGTGCTTCCCCCCAACTATTTACAAGCAATTCTATTTACACCCATGTGCAACTGATGCTTCCACACAACAAAATATTTTGTTACACTGGTTTAAAATACACATTTTTACCCACAATCAAGCAATACAAAATATAGTATGTAAGGTCTCACACCGTGTGTGTCATGGATGATGGGGGCACACAGTGCCATAAGCATCTCGTGCTACCCAGAAAACCATAGAGGGTGTTGTAACCCATTCACAACCGCTAGCCAACACAGCACGTCAAGGTGAGAGCCCCCACCCCTACTTCCCATAATGTAATCTGAATTCTTGCCTGACTCCCCCTTGAACTCAGAGCTATTATATGGGAATCTGTGAGTCTTCACACTTAGCTACGGCAGTCTGTTTGAATGGAAATTTTATAAACGTATTAACTACAAGAAGCTTTATTGAGTGTTGTCTACACTGCCCTAACTTCTGTCACCAGACATAGAAATGTTAAAAAACAAACAAGTCGGGCCCTCAGGCCAATAGTATGTTAAATTCAACAACACCTCAGAGTCTCAGAGGACTTTGAAAACAATAGCCTGCTCTACGGGGCGCCCTCCCCCCACCCCTCCTACACCCCCCAATTATACACCCCCACAGGGTACCACAGCCACGCACACACACACACACACACACACACACACACACACACACACACACACACACACACACACACTATTTATTTTTATTTACTAAACAAAAGGTATTCAAATAACATCAGTCTCCCGCCTGCACTAATCCAATTATATAATTAACCCGTCTCCCCACCCCCCTTCAGCCCACACAGGTAGGGGGTCATAGATAAGCCCAAACAGGCCCAAACACGCCCACCCCCACCCCTCAAACACTCCCACTCTGGTGACGTCATCAAAATGGCCGCTAGCCACGCCCACAGGGTGCCTCAGTCAATTATGCAGGAATTTGGCCCTTTTTGACCATTATCGGGTGCCTTATTACTACTCACAACACTGCTTTGCATGCAGCAAGAAGGGATTTTACAGACGCAGAATGCTCAGTAAAAATACAGAGAGCCCTGCAGAAACAAATGTGCCACACTGATGAACAATATGAAAGTGGAGATTGTGTATATTACAAGAGAGTGGATTGTCCAGAGTGGAAAGGTCCAGGAGTTGTCATCGGTCAGGACGGAGCGGTGATTTTTGTCAGACACGAAGGAACATGCATTGAAGTGCATCGGCTCAGATTGAGGAAAGTGAACACCGAAAATATGGATCAATGGGTTACGAAAGCTCATTCAGAAAATGACACAACAAACGTGGAGCAAGGACAGGACATGGCTGACAGTGACCTAGAGGTCATACAGGGACTGAGACAAACGGAACCACAATCGGAGCCAACACAAATGGCAAATGGAATACAAAATGAGACAGAACACACGGCTGACACTACAGATACACATGGTACAGAGCAGAGAACAGGTGTCAGTCTGAGGACAGATGTGAGTCTGAAAGCAGGACAAATTGTGAAATACAAAGACAGAGGTGTTTTATACACAGCTAAGGTTTTGGGGCGTGCAGGAAAAGCTATGGGCAAATACAAAGACTGGTATAATTTTCTTTATATTGAACCCACTAATGTTGCAGGCACCACAGATGCAGCTAACATGTCGAAAGTTGATCATTTTGAGGTGGTAACAAATTATGTGCCAAATGTATGTGATGATGGATTAACTGATGTACCTTTAACAAATGTCACATATTTTTGTGAGGATGTGTTTGAAACAAAAGATGTATCACTTGACTTAGAAAAACATGTTGAGATAAATGGTCTGGAAGTTGCTTCTCTCCGCTGGTACAACAGAGTGAAGGATATGGTGTTGACAACAGGAGGAAAGATTTCCAAAATTGATCCATCCTTTTTCTACTGGCTAGATAAGGACTGTGCTGTGACTGGGGTTCTAGCCTGCCATGTGGATGACTTCACATGGGGAGGCACACAACATTTCTCCACAACAGTGATACCACAGCTCAGATCTGCATCCCATATTGGACACAAGGAACATGAAGTCCACAATGTCAGTCATTGAAAAGAGACTCAGTACAAAAGCAACTGACTTCAAGTCCACAATGTCAGTCATTGAAAAGAGACTCAGTACAAAAGCAACTGACTTTAACACAAAACTCTTTTGCACACAAGGTGTAAATCACAAGACTAATTATTACATTTTTTATGTTCTACAGTTACAAGCTGTTTGGGAATTTGTTGCAATGCACTTTTTTCTTTTTTTGAAAGACAGTGAGTTTGTTAACTTAATACTGTCTGTTTCCTGTTCTCTATGACCAGTGTAAATGTCATGTGTTGCACTGTGAGGCAACGGGGGACGTTTATGAAGGGGGGACCGGAAGGGGGTAAAAACCGGATGTTGTGATTCTGTGTGGCGGTTGTGAAGTTGTTTTGGCGTGGTGCCGACAATGAAGTTGTGCTGAGAAACTAGTTGTCTTATTGAGTAACAGGCTCACTTACTTCCTGGACTAAAATATCTAAAACCACATATTACACACATAAAGACCCCCAGGAAAGTGTTCTAAATCTCCTAAACGTCATTAACATATATTTTTTTAGCAAAAAGGGTGAAGTGTCCCTTTAAGTAAAAAAAAATGTCTTGATCTATATTTTTCCTTTCTCCTTTCTCACCCGGGAACATTGAACACAAAGCCCGCCCGTCAGTAATGCCCAGCTGATGATGGCTGCCGTGGACGCAGCACTGGGGGAGTTACATATAAAGCTCAAGATGAGAGGTACAGATAGGCTAAAAGCGACCGTGCAGGCAGCGCGTTTTGCTCATGAGAGTTATCGCAATCATGGCTCCTTTGACAATGATGCTATTTGGCTCCTATCTTAGCATATCATTTTGTATCTCAAAGGAGCGCCGAGGCCTATCGCTGGCTGCCTATGTATAATGAAGAGCTCTCTCTGTGTGTGTGTGTGTGTGTGTGTGTGTGTGTGCGTGTGTGCGTGTGTGTGTGTGTGTGTGTGTGTGTGTGTGTGCGTGTCATCTGCCGACTCCGAGTGCAGTGGCGGAGATGAAAGATGGGCGTAGATGGCGCTGATAGCAACACGGGGAGACAGCAGGATCAAGAAACCTCCCTCCCGCTTTACTTCCTCCTGCTCATCTCTCGCTCCCTGCTTTCATTATCTCTGGCAGGAGATCATGCAGCGTGTGTGCGTGTGCGTGTGCATGTGTGCATGTGTGCATGTGCGTGTCCGTCCACAGCTAAACTGCTGGGCCGATCAGTGCCATATTTCTTGCACACACACGCGCTGACAGCAGGCCAACTAAGGACCTCAATTCAAATGGATAAACAACAACTATGTAATTGGAAAATAATAACGATAATCACGGCGCCATCGTCCCTCCAGGCTATAGAATAAGTGTTTTGCTACCAACAAAACTGGCCAATTACAATCCTCCTGTCCCTCCGGTTTATAGGATTGTAGTCTATATTATTCTATACCTGTACTAGCTAATTGCATTGCAGACAGGCATGTACAGTAAGTTGTCTGGTGCGAGCAGATGTTGGATTGACACCAAACTACAGATATGAATCACCACAAAGGTCCCCGAATTACTAGCGTCTCAAATTCTCTCAATGTCCGCCGACATTCAACTGTCCATGTCAGTCACTTTAAAACCTCTATACTTGGTAAACTAATATACCTATAGTTGACCAGGGTCAGTTCTGGACTTGGCCCGCTCTTTATTTCGCTCTACACCAAATGTCTTTGCCAGAAATGTTTATTATTTTTATTATATATAGATAAATATGTTTTAATTATTATTTTTTGTGCTATTTTTGGCAAACGAATCCCCCAGAATAGCAACGCTAGGGTTTGAGTGCCGACGACTGGCAAAGCAGAAATGGAGTTGTATGATATGTACAACTGGTATGTATGTCATATTTCACATCTTGTGGGAGTGTGTCTGTGGGGGAGTTGAGGTTGAGTTGAGGACACTGTGTTTCATCATGCCAGTACAGCAACCCCCCCCCCCCCCCCCCACACACACACACACGCTCTGGCGGTCAGCAAAACACCACCAGAGCACTGCTTCATCGCCCCTGTGCCAATTACAGCGATAAGGCTTTCTCCACGTACATGTGTGGGTGAGATTCACTTTCCGTGTGTGTGTGTGCGTGTATACGCGCGTGCAATGTATAATACATGTATTATCACTATATAGGGACCAAAAATACCCTCTCAAGGCTATTAAAACCATACCAAAAAATGGTCATTTTCATGGCCAAGAAAGATTTTTAGAACTAAGTTTACAATCTATCTATGAATGCACCAAGTCTCTGCACGTGTGTATGCACGTACGTATGTCTGTAATGCACAAATGAGCTTGTAGATCTGCCATTATTTAAATCGTGAAAACGTGTGCAAATATATTCTTTCACATGCAGTGAACGTTATTAACTCATATCTTTGCTTCAATTTAATTTAGTTTTAGTCAGTTTAGTCATCTGAAATGATTTAGTGTTAGTCTACTTTAGACCACTATCCACAGTTGATTTCATTTTGACAAAAAAAATATTTTGGCAGGCCTTGATGGCGTCGTAAATTTGCCCGATTTTACACTTAGTTAGATGCTGAAAATAGCCGAACCAGAAGCTCACAACGCGGCGTGACCTTGTAGATCTACTATGTTTAGAGTGCAACTGCAACATCTGCACCGACTACTATCAAACATAAAATTATGTTGTTCTATTTTTGTATTATCTTTCCTACATCTGTGTATTTATAGTCTGTATATTCATAGTCTAAATGCACTTTAATTTTCATCTGGATAACTCCTCACTTGAATGTTCCACATGAAAAATATATATGAGCTAATGATTGCTGGCTGTGTGACATTGGTTAACTAAGGGCCTGCCCCCTGTACCAAGTGTGCACTTAAGCCTTACTGTGTTGCCCCCTCGGGCTATGACCTGACGAAGATGTAAGTGAAACATCGAAACGTTGTCGCTTATACCCTGTTAATAAATTAAGGGCCTAAATTGTCTGAGCTGCTCCAGTGCCTCCTTTTCTCATGTAACATGTCCTACCTCTGAGATGCACCAGACGGGCCTGCCATAGGCTAGAGGCTGCCTCTGAGATGCACCAGACGGGCCTGCCATAGGCTAGAGGCTGCCTCTGAGATGCACCAGACGGGCCTGCCATAGGCTAGAGGCCTCTGAGATGCACCAGACGGGCCTGCCATAGGCTAGAGGCGCGGTGGGAACTCCCATCTGCATAAAATGAATGTATTTTAGTTCTACTGGATCTCTTCTCCACTAGTCCCTGTACTTGTGCTTTTTAAATTCACGCAAATCAATCAATCAATCAATCAATCATATGTCTACCTGCGTAATTTCACCATACTGTACATTTGTCCAATAACCATTAATCTATCCATCTATCCATCCACATTCACTGCATGAAAAGAGGAGTTAACGGGCAATTATGGGCACTAGATTTGCCCGTAAACCTCAAGTTTAGCAGTCATATACGGTAATATACAGGTGTGATGATACAATTCAGGAGTTTACCGGAGTTTTTTGTAAAGTTTAATGGGAGTTTCCTGTAATACCGGTATACACATCCGTATTACATGCTTTTTGTGCAGTGATTCCTAATCTACCCGTGTTTCCGACAAACATCTCTGCCCCCACGCGCTTACTGTACCACCACCACCACCAGGAAAGCGATTTGGAGCCCATCAGGCGGTGCACTGCAGCAGCTAGGAGGTGGGCCGCGGTCCCCCTGGGCCGGGCCGTCAGTCCTGTGAGGAGGTATGGGTCTGGACAGCACCAGACTGCTCCTGGTTCCCTCATTAGAGCTTGAGTAATGAGACCACCTCTAAGCTGTCTCCGCTGGGCCGGAGGGGACCCTGTTATCTCGGGGTCTGACCATGAAGTGCTCACGGCGGCGCGCGTGTGTGTCCTTGCGTGCGTGCGTGTGTGTGTGTGTGAGAGGGGGTACATTTTGATGGTTGTAGGGTCTATAATATAGACCCTACAACCATCAAAATGTATGTATGATATAGACTATATATCATACATGGGCAACTGGCGGCCCAGGGGCCACATGTGGCCCCCACCATCATGTAATATGTTAAACATTGACATGTTATTGATTTCAGCTAATTACGTCTTTTTTATGTCCAATGTATATTGTATTTAGTTCACAAAGTTAATATAACTACAACTAAATGCATTTGAAATTAAATAAAATTACTTTTCAGGATTCCAATTAAAAAATAGCAAAAGATTATTCAGGATTTCAATTCAAATATAGCAAAAAATAGCTGATCTACAAGCTTGTAGATCGGCTATTTTTTGCTACGACAGTACTATGCAATGTGGCCTGTCTCCATCGTCAAAGTTGCCCACCCCTGGTCTATATACATAGAGCTATAATTAGCTATTATTAGGGCGGCTGTGGCTCAGGAGGTAGAGCAGGTCGTCCAATGATCCCTGGGTCAGTGGTTCGAATCCCGGCTCCTCCTGGTCCACATGTCGAAGTGTCCTTGGGCAAGACACTGAACCCTACATTGCCTCCAATGAGTCAGTCGGTGTAAGCTTGCCACCATTGGTGTGTGAATGTGGGAAGTGAGGACGCTGGCGTCGACTGTTCGCCGCTTCACCTCCCAATGTATGAATGAATGAACCATTGTAAAGCGCTTTGAGCACTTGGAAAAACGCTATAAAAATGCAATTCATTATTATAAAGGCATGGCCCCATCGTCTCTCAGTCCAGCCCAGAGGTCCCATTCTGCCAGACAGTACTTGCAGGAAAACGGGAGCGAATTCGACAGGCTGTGCGTATACATGAGGCTGAGCCCAATTCTGCACAGTCAATTACAGTCGTACAGGAGGCTGGCTTATCGCTCCACTGGCTTCACCATGGCACGCAGGCCCAGTCCCAACACTTCTCCAGACACAGGAGATAGGCTCTGTGGGCAGCTTTGGACGGGACCCAGAAGTGGCCACGTTCCAAAATCGACCGCAATATGCTTAGACCGGAGGGGAGTCGCAACCGAGTCCAGATCCTCACTGTCACACTCCCTTCCCTAAAGCAGGATTTACTGTGTGTGTGTGTGTGTGAGAGAGAGAGAGAGGGGGGGCGGTCTGTTATTCATCTCCTTAGGAGGGAGCAAGGTCTGGTGTATGACATGTATTGAGTGGAGAACACACACACACACACACACACACACACACACACACACACACACACACACACACACACACACACACACACACACACACACACACACACACACACACACACACACACACACACACACACACACACACACACACACACACACACACACACAGCAATCTGCTCAGCCCATTCAAGACATAAGCGGGCCAGATTGCCTTGGGGTCTGTAAGTCAAGCAAGGTAAAGACAGAGGAAGATAGAGAGAAGAGAGGAGAAACGAGAGAGAGAGAGAGAGAGAGAGAGAGAGAGAGAGAGAGAGAGAGAGAGAGAGAGAGAGAGAGAGAGAGAGAGAGAGCAGGCGCGTAGCGTGGATCAAAATGATTGACTGGGCAAATTAGTGTCGCGGGGGGGTGGCGCATCCCAGGCCGATAGGTGTGAAGTGTGAACGGTTTGGGGGACCATTTAAAACAAAGGCGGCTTGCATGCTGTGCTTTGCTATACTAAACACTAAATTTGCATGCACAAGGGCTGCCAAAGTAGGCTATCTTTTGTTGTTTTTCTTGTTTTTTCTTGCCCCCTCTCTTCAAGTTAAGCTGGGCCAGCTCTAAACTGACTGGGCCACGGCCTGCGTGGCCCAATGGACCCTACGCCGGTGAGAGAGAGAGAGAGAGAGAGGACTAGTTCTTCCCCTACCTATCTCACTCTATCGACAGTCAATACAAATGTGTGCTATATGGCAGCGCAACAACGGAGCCTCACATCGGTTGCATTTTCACTGTCCACAGTTAGTTCTTTTTTTTTTTTACCAGCCGTGAAAGCATTAGATTATTTCTTCTTTTGTTTTACTTCCTGGCCTAGGAACTTAGGAAGGAAACTGAGATGTATGCATAACATCTAAGTGACAGTGACACTCTTGTTTGTTGTACTACTTATCTCTCCCGAAGCACTTGGCCGAGGTAAATGCCTCCCGCCGTAATGTTTCACAATGTGATGTGCATAATAAAAACAACAAACAGAGGTTCTATGAAAGGGTATCGGTGACACACAATACAAAGCCACACTCAGACAATCTTTAGACATAGAAGGCCATATTTTGCGAGTCTTATATGTAGAAGTGTGGCCGATGCTGTTCGACCACTAAAAATAGCGAAACAGGTCTATAGGTTAAGTCATAAGACCTGCTACTTAAGGCGTGCAAAACAGGACCGACCGACCGACCGATTCATGCATTTCATTATGCCTATAGATTTCTGATGGATATATTTAACAATTCACAGCACATCGTGTAATGTCTGCAGTGAGTAACAACGAACAAAACAATATGTAATCTTAACCCATGGAATGGTGCATGAACCCCCACCGCTATCGTGTCAGATCATGGGTCTATGATGGACCCGCCCACCCAAAACAATAGTGGTGGTCCCAGTCAGGATGGTGGTCCCTGGGTCAAAACAATAGTGGTGGTCCCAGTCAGGATGGTGGTCCCTGGGTCAAAACAATAGTGGTGGTCCCAGTCAGGATGGTGGTCCCTGGGTCAAAACAATAGTGGTGGTCCCAGTCAGGATGGTGGTCCCAGTCAGGATGGTGGTCCCTGGGTCAAAATCAGTTGAAAACCCCTGCCGTACAGATTGGTCCCCTGATTGTAGCTTTAATAACACGCCCCTCTTGTTGGCTCAGGCCTGGAGGTGCATGGGGTGTATCGTAAAACTAACATTTAACAAAGAAAACGCTGACCTCCACTGAACCATCAAATTGCTGTTGAAACAAATCCCGTCCCAACATTTCGAAACCATAAGCTATTACATATTAAAAAGGCCATGGCCTTTAAAATGTTGCATATTTTGACGACCACCACGGCTGCATTACTGCTCAAATCCTTCTCTGACACTTCCTTGGCAAAGACGCAATGTGATGACAGTGGTGGAAAAACTACTCAAATGTTTGACTTAAGCAAAAGTACCACAAGTATAAAGTATTTGAAATGCAGAATATATGTCTCCTTTCAAGTTTTTACAAAATAGCAGATCTACAAGCTCACAATGCGTCGCCTCGCGACACATTGTGAGCTTGTATCATGACACATCATGACAAAAAGAGCCATCTGCTCCAAGACAATGTGTTTGTCGACTAATACAAAAAAATTCGTCGACTACTTTTTTTCACTAACGAAAACTAGGCCCTACATGAAAACTAAGCTATGATGACTAAAACTAAGACTAAATATACTGACAATTTCGGCAACAAATGAAAACTATGTTGTATGTTAGGGAGGGACTAGTGGACAAGGTCATTTTATGTTTGGTTGTGCTCGGGTGTTGGTGTTGCACTCTGAAAATAGCTGATCTACAAGCTCACGACGTGTCGCGCTGCCACGCGTTGTGAGCTTGTAGATCGGCTATTCTCAACACGCAACCAAGTGCAAAAGCTGCCATTACGGCGCCATCAAGGCAATGCAAAAATGCATTGTTGTCGGCAAAAACCTACGGTAGATTTTGTCGACTAAAACTAGACTAACACTAAGACATTCCGGGTGACTATAAGATATGACAAAAACTAAATGAAGTTTTATTCCAAAGACTATGACTAAACGAAAATCAGAACGTCCTGTCAAAATCAACAGTGTGATAAAGGAACTCATTCAGATTTCAATACCCTGAATCATCACAGTCCTGACAAAAGAGCCATCTGCTCCCAGATAATGAGTGAGAGAGAGGCGCAGCGGGCCGCGCGGTAGGAAGCCACTTGGACGCAGGTACAGTAGGTGACATGTGGCACCTACGCACGTTGGGACCGTTTAGTCCATTTAGGCCTGACGTCGATTTGTTTTTCTTCTGAAAAACCTCATGTTTCTATATCAGTGGTTCTCAATATTTCATGTCAAGGACCCCCAAAATTATATGTAATTGGCCGCCGACCCCAACCTGAAAATATGTTGTTTCAGGGACCCCTCAGAAGTTAAGATTTGAGTTAAAATGTTCACTCTGTAATAATATATATTCAAAGATTTGAGGCACATTTTCACGATTTAAAAGAAAATAGCAGACCTACAAGTTCATAGCGCGGCACTCGGTGCCGCGCTATGAGCTTGTAGATCTGCTATTTTTCAATAGCTAAAGTATAACATAATGCTTTAAATAAAACACCAAAAGGGGTTCCCGCCCAGAATGGGTTAGTCGTGACTGCATGGGCGGAAAGACGTGAGGGGGTGTGACAGCTGCCTGCTTCTTGGGACCGCACGTCACACGAGAGCAGGTGATGAACTGTAAAAACTCACACGTTGAATCATTCTAATCTAGTGTTAGATTCTTGAGAGTGCATGACTCAACAAGTGATGATAATTATACCATGACTGAATTAGAAGACACTGGCTAACAAATTGTTGCTGTGAGAAAGTTCACAATCATTGTTACTTATTGGGCCGGCTGTGGCTCAGGAGGTAGAGCAGGTCGTCCGATGACCCGTGGGGTCAGCGGTTCGAATCCCGGCTCCTCCTCCTGTCCACATGTCAACACACAGAACCCTACATTGCCTCCAATGAGTCGGCCGGTGTGAGCCTACCACGGTGGCGTGCACAGATAGACACTAGATGGTGCTAGAGCACCTGCCCTTTGCCCTCTGGATAACAATGTGCCCTTTTGAAAAGAAAACGTGTACACTGTACAGTATGTGGACCATGGTTAGCCTCGCGTTGCGATACTAATACACCACTGCGCTGGGCTCCGCCTTGGGGCATATGCATATGCAATAGGGGCGGGTGAAGTGTGGCTGCGCCAGGCTAGACCATGGTGACATTGATCAATTCTTGATAAAAAACTTCTAATATATTATTTATGGCCCAAAATCTATAAATCTCACACTATTAAGGCAACTGGCCGGTTCAGTGCCCTGAAGTGCCCTTTTTGTTTACTTGAGCACCTGCCCCTCTAAATGTCTGTGCACGGCATCACCATTGGTGTGTGAATCTGGGAAGTGAGGACCCTGGCATCGACTGTTCGCCACTTCACCTCCAAATGAATGTATGAATGAATGGACCACTGTAGAGCGCTTTGAGCACTTGGAAAAGCACTATAAAAATGCCATTCATTCATTATTATGGGCCCTGACCCCTATACTGGAACATAGAGGACATTACTGTACATTCGAGTTCACAATCATTATGGCAATAAGGTGGACAGAGCGTGGCCGCTGAGCGACTGTCATGGAGATTCACCTTTTTGGCCTCATCTCACTCGCAGAGTAAACACAGCAGTAGTCTTGTGTTACCAGACTGTTGCCTCTCGCAATTTCCAAATGCTTCATCATACAGTCTGGAGCAACGGAGGAGCTATCAAATGCTTCATCATACAGTCTGGAGCACCGGATCAAATATAAAGCAGAAGTGGAAATGAAATGAAATGAAATGATTACTATATTTACCCAGGGTATCTGGGCTAAGCTCAAGAACTTGTTTCCAGCCAGGCCCTGCTCATAGAACATTTCATCGTAGTGGTTCAATGCCTTGTTCAAGGGCACTTCAGCGGTGGTCATTTTAACATGTCGGACCGCTGATTCGAACTGGCGACCTTCCGGTATCAAGACCGCTCCGCAATCCGTTCGGCCACCGCTGCCTCCTCCACACTTCCGTTTCGTCTTTACAGTCGCGCAAATGTATTCTAATATAAATAGAAATCATCTAAGCATATATAGCTTGTTGCTTAGTAGAAAATAAAATACAAAAATAAAATGTAGCCTAAAGATATTTTAAAAATATATTTTCGTGAACGGAAATGGCAGCTTCCTTACTCAGCTCATGGGGGCTATAGTTCCAGACTCTATAATAGCATTGGGACATTGTGGAATAGTTGTCTGGCGACGCGAGACTAACACAGCAGCCTTGATCAGCACATATTCACACTAGGGCATTCACTTCTAGTCATTTTTACTAGTTGACTAGTCGACTAGTTGTTTAACTACCTATTATGAAAAAGAAAAAAACTTTTCTTTCCCGGAAATACATATTTGTACATTTAAAAACTGTGTACATTGGTGACTATAACTATAATCTACCTGATCTTGAGGCCTACAAAATAAAATAAATAAATAAAAGAATCTTCTTATCAACTAGTACCAACAAGGTCGACTAGTGGATGTACTAGTCGACTAGTAAACTATAGTCGACTAGTTGCTTAATGCCCTAATTCACACACAACAAGCACTATAGACTAACACAGCAGCCTTGATCAGCACACATTCACACACAACAAGCACTATAGCCCCAAAAGCATCTTCTGAAATTCTGCTGCAAAATAAAAAGCCGAGTCTGCTCAAAGGGATTTAGCTCAGAAAAATGCTTCTCTAGCCTCTTGGTTCGTGAAGGAGAATAAGGGCTGACGGGCTTTATTTTGCTGGCCCTTCAATGTATTCATAAGAAGAGGCCTCTGTTGTGGAGGAATGCATTATCTCTCTCCAACTCAGTTTGTCATTTCAGGTCAGCGTCGGCCTGTCGGCCCCTCCACTATGCATGGAACCCTTCATTCACTACTGTATATAGGCTATTTTAGGTGATCTTTCTTTATATTCACGTATTTAATCACATGAATGAAACAAAATGGGACGAAACATTCTGCGAAGACTGCAGATCTACAAGCATCACAATGAGACGCGTTGGCATAGCAAGTAGCAGCCTTTGCCCAAGCCATTAATGTGTAGAGGGAAAAAAGGATACAATACATGAAAAATAGTCATCACGGTGGAATATCTATCTATATATATGAAACTATGTGTATATACACTATAGAGTGCTATGTCTACATAAAATGCTATCTAAAGTGCTATGGAAGTGCTACGGGGCTAAGATGGAGTCTGGTTTCCAGACTATGGTGGTGAATAGTCTGGTTTCCAGACTATGGCGGTGAATAGTCTGGTTTCCAGACCATGGTGGTGAATAGTCTGGTTTCCAGACTGTGGCGGTGAATAGTCTGGTTTCCAGACTATGGCGGTGAATAGTCTGGTTTCCAGACCATGGTGGTGAATAGTCTGGTTTCCAGACCATGGCGGTGAATAGTCTGGTTTCCAGACTATGGCGGTGAATAGTCTGGTTCTCAGACTAGGGCGGTGAATGAAGCACAGAGGGTGGTTTAACAACACGGTAACCGGTCCTGGCTGGCTCGGCTTCCTTTGTTTCCTGTGATGGATCATCCTGCCTCGTGGCTCACAATGAGAAAAGTGCTTTTCCTGTCCCGAGTTCAAGATGTCAATTATGGATCAGCCTATAGAGAAGGGAGCCGGCTTCAAATACCACCCCTCCCTCTCCCTCTCCTTCTCTCTCTCTCTCTCTGGTGCATAAATGAATAAAACAAGAAAAAACAATGAAAAGGCCAAAGCCCCACAGGGACCCTGAGATCAACTGCAGTGAATCAGTGACAGATCAGCTCCGGTGTAGGATGTATACACTATGCAGTGAATCGCCACACTAATGTTTTAAACAAACCACACTGGCTATACAGTATATAGGTGTGTGCAGCAGTGGTGTGGTTGATAATATAGACCTTCACCCATATAGCCAGCGACTCTCCGTGGGTGCCTCCGTGCCTCGGAGCCTGTGGGCACCCATGCAGGGAGAAGTCATTTGGCATTAGACAGTTTTGAGCAGAGACAATCGGCAGAGACTATAAATCCCATGCCTTCACCTGGGAAACTAGCCGAAAAACAAAACAAAGAAGAAAAAAAACAGCGGACGGGCAGCCTTATAAATAATCTCAGCATGTCTGAGAGCCAGTGGTGCATGCACCAGATAAAGCCCATGACACATTAATATGGTGACAACATGGTGGTGCACTGCAGAGCCCTCTGGTGGCGGAAGACATTTTTTTACACATCCACTGGCTCTTTCCCCATTGTTTTGCTTGTGCACAACACATACAGAGAGCCGCAGCACTCCAGTCCATTCTGGAGTGCTAGAGTGACATCTAGTGGCCGATGGAGCTCCCTGCTGGCACAGTGCAGCATACATGTCACATTAAACTAAACGTTTGTCAGTTGTGTTTGCAGCTGAAGGTTTGATGAATAGGTGCTGTATTGCTCTCAGTTAAAAAAAAACGGATTGCACACATAGCCTTCTGTATGCATATACACACACTCACACATGTGACACACACACACACACACACACACACACACACACACACACACACACACACACACACACACACACACACACACACACACACACACACACACACACACACACACACACACACACACACACACACACACACACACACACACTTACTTCTGCAGACGCCTGACAAAACATGCAATTTCTCCTTCACACACGCACGCTTGAAGACGTATGCACGCACACACGCACGCACACACAGCAAACAGCAGGTTTTCTCCATTTTCATATGCGGCTGTCAGCACTTACCTGCATGTAGGGCGGCTGTTCAAATTGTCACGAGAGAAATAAACAGTTTGCTATCTTTCTGTCAGCATGGGGGCAGACAAATATTAGCTCACTCCCACAAGAACAAGCACACACCAGGTGGTGTTGTCTCCCTCCTCAGATAAACTATTCGATTTCTAGAAGGAAGAAGGGGGGTGGGGGGGGACTATGTCCCAAATAGCAAACAAGCAACACCTGTGTGTGCAGCCGAGTGGAGCATATAGAGACAGTGAGACCTGGCACATGGTGACACTGACACACACCACTGAACCAAAATGTCTGTAAAAAGAATGTAAACTTATTTGAAATGTGTGTTTTTGTCAAGGGGATCGAGAGGAGGAATGGACGAGATGGAATAATAGATGTGATAGCGGTTTACACGAAACCTCGACAGTGGGTGCAGGGCCAATAAGGCAATCATGGAGGTATAGGTAGGGCCTGCACACCATTCTTTAGGCAAAAATAATTACTTTATTGAAGAGAATTGATCTCACAGGATCTTCATCAGGTCAGTATACGGACCTGATAAAGATCCTGTGAGATCGAAACGTTGTCTTCTCTTAGATAAAGTAATTCCTTTGCCTAAAGCAGTGGCTTTCAACCCTTTTCATATCAAGGACCATTGATTATTCTGCATTTGAGCCACGGAACCACCTTTTGATGACATTTAGCCTCTCAGACCCAAGGTCAAAGAATATTTGGTTGGATAAGATATTGTCCACAATTCCATGGCAAACGATCAAAATAACAATTATTCTACATTCTCGAATTGAGTAGACTTCTTATGTATTGCAGATGTTTAACAATAATTAAACTCTTGAGAGCATAAGGGTCCATTTTGGTTTCATTTTACGTACCAGCTGAGGACGCTCTCAAGTGTTAAAGATCTATAAGGGTCCATTAGGTTACCAACTCTTCCATCATGTAGCTGGGGACCACCTCTGGGGACTTGGGGCCGATTCATACTCCTATTTTAGAGCCGAATAAAAGTCGGTTCGGCTCTGTAGAGCCTACAAGGTGACGTCATTTGAGGTTCGGCGGGGGGGCGGGTACCGTCCTAAAGTCGGCTCTTCGGTGCTACTGAAAATGTCTGACGAGCCGAAATCATTTCGGCACTACAGTGCCGAAACAGCGGTAAAATAGGAGTATGAATCGGCCCTTAGCTGGGGACCACCTCTGGGGACTTAGCTGGGGACCACCTCTGGGGACCACCTCTGGGAACTTAGCTGGGGACCACCTGGAACCCCCTGAAGGACCACTGGTTGAAAGCCCCTGGCCTAAAGAATGGTGTGCGGGCCCTTATACCTCCTTCCATGGAATAATAGAGTACCAGCTGAGGACAGATGACAGTAATACAATAATTTCCACAGACAAAATGGGGAGTGACGTGGAGAATATTGTGGGCTGGTTTGCATGGGTACATGTCTTTGTAATCATTGTGCAAAAGGAATAATAATTGTGTCATTTGCGTAATGGCGACAACACGAGAGGAATATAAATTCAAATGACAGATTCACAGAGAGAGGAGAATAAAACAAAACGTTCAAATGCTCAAATAAATTAAACCATGAGGTAGGAGGAGGATAAATTAAAGCGTAGATAACGACAGTTCTGTCCCCTAGCAGATACAACAGAACAAACAAAAGCAGCGCAATGACAAATTAAATTGAAATGACAGCTTTGATTGTGTATTCAAAGCGGATGGAAACAATGTGATGATAAATCTGTCACTGATTGCCGCCAGGTTTGGAGGAAACCAAGCGGAGACAAAATGCATTAAATATAACATTATAACAATTTAACACGCCAGGTTTGGAGGAAATCAAGCGGACACAAAATGCATTAAATATAACATTGAAACAACTCTGCTTTTTAGTTAAATATAAACAAAATATGCATAAGAAACCACTTACTGAGATTACAGTCTATCCTGATACAATCTGGCGGGAGAGAGAGATCAGAGATGGTGAGATCAGAAGGAAAGAGAGAGAGAAATAATAAAACATCCTTCAAGGTTAATTCTGCAGATATCCAAGCATCGCTCAGGGGGCCACCATCCGGGGACAGGCTTCGAGTCAGGATCACCCTTTGCAAACCCCCCAACATGACCACGTCTCCCCTCCCTCAGCACTCCCAGACCCAACGGCATGGCAGAAGGCGAGTTCGACCCAATGACCCTCATCTGAAGAGATATGCCAGGGACCCCCATAAGAAAATATCTTTACGGCTCTAGCAGTGATTCTCAACCCGTTCAATTTCAAGGACCCCCAGATAGACATGCATTAATTAGTCTACGGACCCCCCCATTTAATGGCATTGCTATCTCTGGGACCCCAATGGCCCAATTTATATTGTAAAATCAATGTTAATTTTACTCAGAGTGTACAAATGGAACCAAAATTTGGACCCTAATGGGTCCATTTGGTTCCATTTGTACACTCTCAGGGTTACAGACCCATAAGGGTCCATTTGGTTCCAAACTATCATTTAGCCATGGGGACCTCCTGGAACTCCCTCAAGGACCCCTGGGGGGTCCCCGGACCCCACTTTGAGAACCACTGCACTAACCCAACACGACTTCATGATACGGCGGAGTCCTTTATTCACGAAGAGCACTCCCGTTTGAATTCTATTGTAGATTCATTAAATTAAATTAAATGTAGATTCATTAAATTCACCGGCGTGCGGATCCGTAATTACGTCTGCGATATAACTGCTATGATCATTGAGACGCAACGATTATTAACCGAGGCAATAACAATACGTTACACAGAACAATACATTCCTGTGAATGTAATTAGGCCGTCCGAAACCAGTCCTCCGTGGTGCAATATCATTCATCATATCGCCAAAGGAGTTAGCAATTATACCGCCACAGGGCTGTGTGTGTACACGATCGACAAGCTCGCGCAGGTGTGAAGCAAGCGACAGCATTTTGTGCACCTGCGGTATTATCAGTACAAGAGCAGGTGTGCACTCGCTGTCTTGATGTCAGTGGCCTCTGTAGCCTACTGTGAAAAGCTCTGGCCTTTAATGTGGCCAGAGCTTGGAAAACGCACGCACTCACTCGCCTTCTGCAGCTCTTTGGGTGTGAGAGAAACCAACCGTTATCAACAAACATACTGTAAAGCAAGGGTGATCATGCACACCCCGGCCACATCACGCCTTGTGCACACAAGCCACAGGAAATAAGTCCTCCCACCCCACGCACGCTGTGAGTTTTAGTCAGTGGTGGACAGCAAGTATATACTTGACTACAACATGTACGGTTTTGTGTGTGTGTGTGTTTGTGTGTGTGTGTCTTTACTACTTACGAGTATTTGTATTCTTTTCAACACTCTATAGACCATATATATTCACATGGCGGCCATGTTGGCATTTTGCTTTGAAAGGCATTATTTCAAGATGGCCGCCATGTGAATACATCCTGGTCCGTACTTGGATTTCACGCCACTATACATTTCAAAAAACGTTTGTTAACGGGATCCCTCTACATTTCTAGAAAGGGAAAATGACTTTTCAAATAGTGAAAATAGCAGATCTACAAGCTCACAGCGCACCGTGATGATACATATTGTGAGCTTATATATGCTATTTTCACAATTTCCCTTTTTGGCATACATTTCTACATTTCAATACAGCAATGCATTGATTTAAAAAAAATCTACTTTGTAATTTGTAGGCTACTGGAATATGAAATATATATATTTTTTTAAAGCATGTGTAGCCTCACTGCTTTTGATTAGTAAGTAGGCTACAGATTAGACTGAGAAATGTTCACTTGTTGTAGCCGAGTGAGTATCACTTTTACTCAAAACTGGGATTGAGTATTCTGTCCACCACTGGTGAGCTGTTACTATAGGCTAATATCCTATATGGAATACAATTCTCCCCTCTGGTGGCCACTCTTTGCATGTGCACGTGGCTGTGTGGTCAGGGTGCGGTCTCGAGCTGTCAACCGCTACAGAATAGTGGACACAAACAGCCAGGGACCAGCCTCCTCACTGCATGGAAGGGTATAGTGGGATGTCTGTGTGTGTATGGTCTGTGTGGGACCAGCCTCCTCACTGCATGGAAGGGTATAGTGGAATGTCTGTGTGTGCATGGTCTGTGTGGGACCAGCCTCCTCACTGCATGGAAGGGTATAGTAGTTTAATGTCTGTGTGGGACCAGCCTCCTCACTGCATGGAAGGGTATAGTAGTTTAATGTCTGTGTGTTGTGGTCTGTGTGGGACCAGCCTCCTCACTGCATGGAAGGGTATAGTAGTTAAGCTAACATTTCTATTTTAGCTTAGTCATAGTCTTTGGAATGAAACTTTTTGGTTTTAGTCATATTTTAGTCACCCATGGATTGGAATGTTTTAGTGTTAGTCTAGCTTTAGTCGACTAAATGTCATAAGATTTTAGTCGACTAAATATGCAGTTCGTTTAGTCGACTAAAATGTATTTTGGTGGGCCTTGGTGTCGTCGTAAATGGCTGTTTTTACACTTTCTGTTTTCAGCATGCAACCAAGCGTGAAATGACTTATACTGGATCTCTGGATCTGGATCTGTTTTTACACTTGCTGTTTTCAGCATGCAACCAAGCGTAAAATGACTTATAGGCCTACTGGATCTCTTGTCCACTAGCCCCTTCCTATAACATTTTAGTCTAGTTTCTAATCTGTTGACGAAATTGTCAATATATTTAGCTTAGTTTTAGTCATCATATGTCGCATTTAGTCACCTGGAATGTTCTAGTGTTAGTCTAGTTTTACTCGACTGAATCTACAGTTGATTTTAGTCGACTAAAAGTTATTTTGCCGGGCGTCAATGCCGTCGCAATGTCTGATTTTACACTTGCACAAGCTTGCAGGGCGACGTGTTGTGAGCTTGTAGATCTGCTATTTTCAGCATGCAACCAAGTGTAACATGACTTATACTGGATCTCTTGTCCACTAGTCCCTCCCTAACGTTTTACTCTAGTTTTTGTTTGTTGACGAAATTGACAATATATTTAATCTTAGTTTTAGTCGCCATAGTTTATAGCTTTCAATTAGTTTCCATTTAGTTTTTGTCAGTGAAAAAAGGTACTCGACGAACATTTTTTTGTCGTAGCATTAGTCGACGACATCAACACTGGAGTCTTTCAACGCGAGAAAGAAAACAAACAATGAAAAAGAAGTTTGGATCAAACACATAATTATTTGTGTAAGGTGAAAATGTCGAGTGTCATTTGAACAACGTCGCGCTGAACAAGTGTTGTACAAGTTCAAGCACTGATTGCATATCGAACTCATTATCATTCCTACGTATTCGCTAATAAACATAATTATGGCTGAAGCAGCGTTCAATTACGCCTCCCTCACATTGATTAATTACCAGGGTTGTAATTGTCTCTCTCAACGAGGCTTAAGGCTCGTTGAGAGAGAGAGAGAGAGAGAGAGAGAGAGAGAGGAAGTCTCGACTGATACCAAAGATACCAGATACCACGCTGACTCCCGGGACCCTGTTTTCACTTCAGCCTACATGTTAATTAATTCCCCGCTATGAAGAACGAGCTATGAATAGAAACTTCTGATCCGAGCTGTGACACCACGCAGCCTGTGTACGCCGCGTGACACAACGAGGTGTCGTCGGAAATTAAACCCAGTAAAATAAGGGGGAGGAACCGAAACGCAAACTAATCTAAGGGGCATTAGCGCTCATGTGTATTATGGATTAACGTTTTAACCTCCTCATTAGCTAAGATACATTATTATGTCTGAGCTGGGTGGATGGTCGTCGAGGGCCCCTTGCATGTGTGTGTGTGTGTGTGTGTGTGTGTGTGTGTGTGTGTGTGTGTGTGTGTGGTGGGGGGGGGGGGGGTGGCTTGGGTACAACTGTGAGCATATGAGGAGCCGGTCTCTCTGGCTGTTTGATCCGAGGGCCGCAGACATACAGGCCATTGAAGGGGTGAGAAGTTCCATCATCTGAGCCTTGGCCAGGTGGGAGGGAGGGAGAGGGGGGGGGGGGAGCGAGAGAGAGAGAGAGAGATAGAGAGAGAGAGAGAGAGAGAGAGAGAGAGAGAGAGAGAGAGAGAGAGAGAGAGAGAGAGAGAGAGAGAGAGAGACAGAGAGAGAGAGAGAGAGAGAGAGAGAGAGGGAGAGAGAGAGAGGGAGAGAGAGAGACAGAGAGACAGAGATAGAGACAGACAGACAGGGCAGTAGAGAGAGAGAGAGAGAGAGAGAGAGAGAGAAGGATAGAAAGGAACAGGAAGTCAGGACGTTTCCCCCGACCACCCTGCTGTCCTGTCTCTGTAGTTGCCCCAATAAGCCTCCGTATCCCAGGGTGCACCTCTCTGTAGTTGCCCCCAATAAGCCTCCGTATCCCAGGGTGCACCTCCCTGCGTTGCCTCATCTGATCCCCAGTAGCAGCTGTCTGTCCACAGGCTGGCTCCACATCCCTCTAAAGATGATGGAACAGACCTGAAAGGTGCCTCGTGGAGCCTGAAGGTCACGTCTCTCTGCCACGACACCAGCCACTTTTATAGTGGCAATAAATCAAGAGAGTTATTTCTAACGTTGGCGAAAGTACCACTTTCACGCGTCTAATACTCACTATACCGGCTGAAAAAGAAAAAGGAGATTCAATTTCCCCTCGTGTGAAAAAAACATTCATCTTACAAGATGTCTCCTTGCAATAATCCATTGACCTTACCCTGCCCGCAGGTATATATCGCACAAAACAGCTCCACGATTTTGCTAAATAATGATTCTAAATAACACTGTGACCTTCATTTCACACTAATCTCTGGCTCCCCTACGAGCGGTACCACACAACTTAGCCTTTTTATCATTGCTTTTTTCATTGCTTTGTCTTGTTTTTTTGTAAAAACAAAACAAAGAATTGTGACGCTGGGTTTCTACTTTAGTTGCGCACCACCAGTGCCATGTGCGAAAACAGCCTAGATCTACAAGCTCTAAATGCGTTGTATCTCGGCCACGCACTGAGCTTGTAGATCAGCCTATACAAGTGGCACACAATTGTATAAATAAATGAGGCTTTGTGGGGAACGAGAGGAGCAAGTGAGCCACCATGTGGTTCTACAGAGACAGCTACAGAGACAGGCTAACAGCTGCACGCCAGAGGCTCAGAGTCTGGGTATAGAGGACAGGGTTAGAGATGGAGCTTTTTGTTGATTTATGTGGAGGATGGATGGGGTTAGTTATGGGACACGAAAGAGAGAGAGGAATTATGAATGAAGTTTTAATGGTCCGGGACCGCCAGCCAGACGCATGGGGTCCCCGCAGGTTGAGCATGGATGACCCCCGTGATGAGCCACTCCACTTTGGAACCCAAATACAGAGGGACACGTTTGACATTTTTTTGTTGTTGTTGTTGCTCCTTTTAATCTTTTATTTTCTTCGGTAGTGCTTTGTCACAAAGTGTGCGCGTCTGTGAGAGGGCGTTGAGGGGGGAGGGTTATGTATTCCTCGTTGTCAAACAATGTCGGCATGAGCAATAATTTATGAACCAACCGAGCCGTGGCGACTCGGTGAAAACAGCGGGCCCAAAATAACCCCCAAAGTCCTCAATGGAGAGGCCAAACACATGCCGGCCGCGCAAATCATTTATATCCCGCCACGATGTGACAAAAGCACGCCCGAAGCCTATATGCCATAAAATAACAACTAAATAAATCTAAAAGCCAATGTTAAAGTCCCTTCAAACTTCATGGGCAAACATGGGGGTTGACACATGGTATGCTGCTGGACTACAGGGAGTAGAAAGGCCTATTCATACTCCAGTTGTTAGGCGATGAGGTGACCACCGAAACGGTGCGGTCACCTCATCACCCAAAAAACTAGAGTATGAATAGAGCCCTATATATTCATAGTCCAGTTTTCGATGAAGAGGTGACCACCGGAAACCGAGAACAATTACGTCACGCCGCGTTGCGTCACCTCCGCTCGCACAACAACACATCTCTCTGGTTTTTACTTCACCAAAAACTGGACTATTTAATAGGGCTCTAAAGGCTCTTTCATATAGTCTGGATTGTCGGTGGTGAGGTGACCACCGCAACTACAACATGACGTCACTGAGCCGCGGTGAAGAGCAAACCACCGCTCTGTTTTTACTCACCACCGCTCATCCAACCACAACATTGGCGACATCCAAACCACCGCTTCGGTGGTCACCTCACCACCGGAGCGGTGGTCACCTCATCACCGGAGCGGTGGTCACCTCACCACTGAAAATCCAGACTATGAATAACGCTTAAGGTCTTCACGGCTCATCGTGGTGGTGGCCCACATTGGGTGGGGAGGGGAGGGGGGTGGATGGATAGATTGATGGATTGATGGATGAATGGATGGTTCGGGGGGGGTTGTTCCTACCCAGGTTCACGGTGAGCTTGACTCGTCCCCCGTCCAGCTCCAGGCGCAGCGTGTCGGCGGACTCCTTGGAGGTGGTGGCCATGAGCAGGCCGTAGGCGCGCTGGGACATGAAGCGCAGCGCCACATCCTCGGCCTCCGTGTGCATGGGCACCGGCATGAGGATCTTCAGGTACATGCTGCCGTCGTAGCTCAGCACCGTCGCCTCTGCAAGATTGAATGGAATGATTGACATTTGTATTTTATTTATGCTACTTTTTTTTTGCTGAAACATACCAAATAATGATCTGGTGCCACCCTTTTTCAGAACAAATATGGGTAAATACTAAATTCACCTTCCACAGCACTGCCACTCAAGTGTGGAATGCCCTGCCCCCTTCCCTCAAAACAAGCAGATCACTGGTTTCTTTTAAAAATGGTCTGAAAATTCACCTGTCACTGTCATCAGGTCAAAGGGAGGGAAAGTGATTGCCCCACCTCTTTACCCCGTCCCCCCCCTTTTTTATCATCGTATTTCTATTCCAACCTGTACATGTAGATTTACTGTGTTTGAGAAACCTTAATTGTTGTCACTGTCATTGTGAATGAATGCATGGGACCCGAATAGAAACAAGACCGCAAGGTCTTTCTTCGGTGCTGTCCTTTTGGACCAATGCATCTTATTGTCTAATACAATTATCAATCAATCAATCATTGCACACTCAAGCAACATTATTTGTCTGTGAGCAGACAGTCGTACAGCTGCGTTTATTGGCATGGATTGACTTTCAAGGGACCCTATAGGGTACCACCGTCCAACATACAGAAAAGGTATCCGAGGGTCCCGAAAGGGGCTAACCAGAACTCCCACCATGGAATTAATTTATGAATGAATACCGTTGCAATCACTGTAATATAGTGATAGTGATATTAAAGTATTTCCTACAGCTTTAAGTCCAACAATCAAACTATTAACCCTTTAATATTCATTTAATTTAATTTCATATTTATTTATTTCATTTCAGTTATGGTTTTACATGATTATATTCATTTTACTTTGTACTCTTTTTACATATTCCATAACAGAAAAGAAAAGGAGCAGGAAGAAGATAAATCTTATTTATACCTGCCCCTATCTATCATTGAATTTTTAGTAAACTATAATAGGAAAGAATAGGCTTTCTGTTGTAAAGATCTCTTATTCCCTCTTTTCCTGCAAGATGTGTTGTTAAAATAACATGAGAAATATCCCCTATTGTAGGACTAGTAGCATGCCAAAGTTTGTGCTATTGCCATTGAGAATGCATTGGGCGTTTAAGTTAAATAACTGAGAAACTACAAATCATTTAAAAGTAAAAAGTTCCAGCATGTGTCTCCACAGTAAGCTGAATTATAAAATGTGTGAATAGAGTTTCTAGGTGAAAGTAATTTTTTGACGTGCCATAGAGCTGCCATTGAGCCCCATTATAAATTTCTCAAATTTGAAAGCACTATATATTTCTAAAACTATGAAACATTTCAAAGATTTATTTTCAGGCAAACATGTCCACCGTAAGATGAACCTAAATAGGTTTGAATGGGGTTTCTAGGTGTAAGTATGTAGGACTAATAGCATGGCAAAGTTTGTGCTATTGCCATTGAGAATGCATTGGGCGTTTAAGTTAAATACGGGGGGGACATATTTTGACAGCAGAAACTGCCTGTCATAATTTCTCCCTATTCCAAAGCCCACCCAGGTACATTATATATTTAAACTATTTTCAGCAATGGTACACTTATTTTTTCAGTGGGTAGATCTTGTTGAGCTGGTCATTTTGAAAGTAGATCTCACGTCATACATGTGTGGGCACCCCTGATGTAGGACTAGTAGCATGCCAAAGTTTGTGCTATTGCCATTGAGAATGCATTGGGCGTTTAAGTTAAATACGGGGGGGGACATATTTTGACAGCAGAAACTGCCTGTCATAATTTATCCCTATTCCAAAGCCCACCCAGGTACATTATATATTTAAACTATTTTCAGCAATGGTACACTTATTTTTTCAGTGGGTAGATCTTGTTGAGCTGGTAATTTTGAAAGTAGATCTGACGTCATAAATGTGTGGGCACCCCTGCCCTAGGGCTACAGTCCCAAGTCGGCCATACCACACATGACCAAAATTAGCATTTTAGAACAAAATGTGATGTGATCAGATGTGTTTAATAACAAAATGATAGGCCTCTCGTCGAATATGACATCAAGGCATTTAGGTAATAAGTTGCTAACCCCGTCCCACCTTACTTGTCCCACACAAGTGATACTTCTGTCCCTCAAATGAACAGTTTGGATCAGGTCCCCCAGCCCTAGACATACACCAAATCTCTGCCGAAAATAGACAGACTTTATAAGATCGGCTGTTTTCAGGCAAATGTTGCCCTCAGAATAGAGAAACAGCTAGATTTGAATGACTTTATAGTTTAGCTTCACTTAATCTGTGTTCCCAGAAGTTTCATTTTTCGCCACTAGGGGGGCTAGCTTCACTTAACTTGAATTTACCTTTGGTAGAGTACAGTGTGTATTTAGAACATTATTAGACATAGTAGACTTTTTATTATTGTATGTCAGTTACATAATTATGTTCAGTAACCTCTGAAATGATATGTCCAAAAAATAATCTTACCTGGAAAAAAATAAAAACAATGTGCACATGCCATGAGTGGTACTTTTTTGTCATACACTTCCTGACAGAGGAAAAGGCATGCTACTGAAAGCACAGTGACATCTAGTGGCCTTTTTTTTGCCAGAACATTTGAGTTAAGATTCTACAAAATGTCTTCTAAATCATGACAGTTTTCTGATAAACCTATGTTTCTATATCAGTGATGCTCAAAGTATTTCATGTCAAGGATCCCAACAATTATATGTAGTTTATTTGGCCGCCGACCCCCATCTGAAAAATATGTTGTTCCAGGTACCTCCCAGAAGCAAAGATTTGAGTTAAAAACGTTCTGAAAAGAATATAACGCTCTGAAAGAATATATATTCAAAGATGTGCGCCACATTTTAACAATCATTGAAAAATAGCATATCTACAAGCTCGTAGCGCGGCACTATGAGCTTGTAGATCTGCTATTTTTCAATGGCTAAAGTATGACATAATGCTTAAAACACCAAAATGGGTTCCCGCCCAGAATGGGTTAAATACAGTACATATATCATGATTTGGAGTGGTTCTGATCTAAATGTGCGAACTCCAGGCTTTGTCACAGAATCTCAACAATTCTATTGATTACAGTCCATTGCATTCATATATAAACTCTGTCTCTTCCATTAGAATAGCCATGTATTTACTTATACACATTGAACCCTGGATAGAATTAAATATTGACTAGCATAAAATACTATTATGTCTTCCTGTGGGTTTGTTAAATGAGTGTGCTGTATAGATTCTACACCACACTCTGAAACAAACAAAGACAGACATATAGACTTTTATAGTACCTCAATCTGTCATTCTATCCATGCAGGGTTCAATTTGTATAAATAAATACATCAATAAATGAGTATCTTTGGGGGGTGATCAACTATGCAACTCAATGGCTGCCAAGGACTTTCATGATGTCCTGGAGCGCCAAGGACGTCTTTAACGCCTTTTTAACATGGGGGGAAAAAATAAAATAATAATAAAATAAAATATATATGGTGGCAGTCTGGGACTTTTGGCGCCCCCTGGTGGCGGTGAAAACATGAAGTGAATGCAAAAGGAATTGTTTGGCAGCAGCAGATGCCTGAAGCCTGACTCACACCTTTCGATCTAGCATACAACATTGATGCATACTAGATGTAAAGAAAGGGTTTGTTTACATCTTGCCCCAATGCATTTCCAATGGAAGTCACGTGGTTTGACACAACATTTGTGTTGTACGGCTTTCGGCTGTGTTTCGACTGCCCCCCACCCCCTCATACAACACAAATGTTGTGTCAAACCATGTGACTCCCATTGGAAATGAATTGCGAGCTTGCATCAGTCAATAAGTCTCCTGCATCAGCTATACATCAATCTGTTGTGCACGTGTGAGTCAGGCCTGAGACATCAGACAGCAGCGTGCCCAGGAAGCCACGACCTTGAGTCCCGTGTCTCCACACAGAGGCCGGCCATAAATAGACCGCTAGCTGCCTGCATGCAAGGAGTGACAGTTGCCTGAGGATGCAGGGCTCTTTCTTTCGCAGTGTGGGTTTGATGGCAGCCTGGGTGAAAATCAGCCCTCAACTGCTTCTGACAGAAATATAGGGGCGAGGCTTCCCTCAGTTTGAGTGGCGCCGAACGCGGAAAGCCATGGGTGTCTTTCTGACAGAATTACCAGTCTGGTAACTCCCTTTCTGACATAATTACCAGTGTGGTAACTCCTTTTCTGACAGAATTACCAGTGTGGTAACTCCTTTTCTGACAGAATTACCAGTCTGGTAACTCCCTTTCTGACATAATTACCAGTGTGGTAACTCCTTTTCTGACAGAATTACCAGTCTGGTAACTCCCTTTCTGACATTATTACCAGTGTGGTAACTCCCTTTCTGACAGAATTACCAGTCTGGTAACTCCCTTTCTGACATAATTACCAGTGTGGTAACTCCTTTTCTGACAGAATTACCAGTCTGGTAACTCCCTTTCTGACATTATTACCAGTGTGGTAACTCCCTTTCTGACAGAATTACCAGTCTGATAACTCCCTTTGTGACAGAATTACCAGTCTGATAACTCCCTTTGTGACAGAATTACCAGTCTGGTAACAGAAACAGAAACAGAAATACCACCAGATTAATGCATTTCTGATAGAAATACATTGTGATGATAAATGTAGGTATTTCTGAACCCTAACACTAACCCTATAACCTCACGAACCCTAACATAGTGGGGCAAGCAGGATTCAAACCTGTGCGGTGTGGATTGAAAGCAGTGTTGCCACATTGTGTGAGAGAAACAAGCAACCAGGTCCATGAAAACAAGCCCAAAAGAAGAAGCCTGACTAAGGCTATTTGAAAATAGCAGATCTACAAGCTCACAACGTGTCGCATTAAAACAATCATGGAAAAGAATGAATGTGACTTGAATATTCTTTGAAACATTTTAACAACAACACACATCTTGTTGTTCCTGGCACAAAACATTTTTAAATGTAGGGTCCTTTGTTGGACAAATACATTAATGTGGAGGTCCTTGACATGGAGATGTGTGAGAATCACTGCTTTAAACAACATTAGGAAACAAGCCCACATAAACAACTACACTTTAGAAACAAGCCCCAAAAAACGCAACCCGCAACTACCAATATTTATAAGCAACTTTACAGAAAAACAAGCCCAAAGTCGCTTATAATAAGCAGACATGGCAACACTGATTGAAAGTTGAGTCACTAGACCACTATGCTACAGGGCAGCTGAGTACCTGACAACGCCCAACTCATGGAAAAGAAAGAAAATCCCCGCCCAGAAGGGGATTTGATCATTTCACCTGATCAAAAACATCAAAAAATAAAAAGCAGATCTACAAGCTACAATGTGCTCCACAAACGCGTTGCATCGCAATGTGTTGTGAGCTTGTAGATTGGCTATTTTCAAATAGGCAAAAGTTTAAATAGGGCTGTCAAAATCTACAAAGTAACTATAGCACCTCAAGTTTTCAACAATAATTCCAGTGGAGTAAAAGAACAATAGTTGCCTCTGAGAAGTAGTGGAGTATAAGTAAAAATATTGAAAATTGAAAATACTATAATATATACTATAATAAAGTAAAGTAACAATACCTCAAACTCAAGTACAGTACTTGTACTTGAGTACAGTACTTGTACTTGAGTACACATGGGTCAAGAGTACATGGGTCAAGCATTTGGTGAGACGCACAAAATCACACATCGCGGTCACAATGGGATGTATTGCCAGCCTGTAGATCGGCTATTTTCTGCGAAGATATTTAGTGTCGAGCAAAAGTAGTACGGGGCCAAGCATAGATCCCTGGGGGACTCCGGTCATCTAAGTGTATATAGGGATTCAGTGGGTAAACCATGCAAACAGAGGAGCGCTGTAGAAAGCCAATAGCAATTATACAGACCATAAACAATTGGGAGAAGATTTTTCTGCATTGACGAAGGCGTTGGTTCACTTCACAGTCAAAACAAATACTGTAATGCCAGAGGGGGAAAATAACCAGCTGGCAATTGATTATTGTGTTACAGCTGTGACTGACTGAGATGTAATTCTAATCGTGAAGAGAGACGTGGAGTTCATGGCAGTACTTTAACCCATTTTGGGCGGGAACCCCTTTTGGTGTTAGCATTATGTTATGCTTTAGCTATTGAAAAATAGTAGATCTACAAGCTCATAGCGCGCCACCGAGTGGCGCGCTACGAGCGTGTAGGTCTGCTATTTTTGAAAAATCGAAGAACGACTGACATAGAAACATAGCTTTTTCAGAAAACTGTCAGGATGTAGAAGACATTTTTAGAATCTGATCTCAGGTCAAAATGGGTTAAAGGTATATTAAAGAAAGTTATATTATTTCCCTAGGCTTTGTACTTTATTTCAGTATGGATCGGAGGAGGACGAATATACTAATATACTCGTCAAATGTAAGCATATATATGTATAATTTTCTGAAGCGAAAAGGCAATATCATGGACTGCTCTCACCTTGGCACTGATCTACACGGCTAATAAAGTGGCATCACGGCAGGGAAAATAATATAAGAGGGATTATTATGGAGGATGAGTCCATAACAGTCCCCTTGGCTTCGCAGTACACGAGGGCTGCCACTGGATGGCAGGAGAGAGCTGTGGAAAACTCTCTGCCTCCTCTGTTGATGGCTGGAGACAAAAACAGTTCTAGTGGTGGAAAGTAACCAAGTACATTTGCTCAAGTAACTGCACTGGAGTACAGTTTTGAGGTATTTGTACTTTACTTGAGTATTTCCAATACTCAATATTTGCCTCTGAGATGTAGTGGAGTAGAAGTAAAAGTAAAAGTATTTTTACTCCACTGCATTTATTTGAAAACTTTAGTTACTTTGTAGATTTTGATTATTATTACAAAACACCTTGCATATACATTTCGGCTATTTGAAAATAGCCGATCTACAACAATTCCCCCGGCAAAGCATCACAATATTTCTAACCACCGTATCCATAATGTAAACATACCAAGGCCGACGCCCCCGGGCGGAGCTAAATGGGGGATGAACCAGGTGTGTAATTCACCTCGTTCCCCAGCCTGGCATGTATGTCTGTGTACCTGCATGCATGCCACCTGGGTGTGTACGACCGGCCCCAGATGGCGAAGCACAGATACGGCTGCTCCGCCAGCCTCTCTCTCATACGCTCGCCCTAATTTCATCCCCTGCTGCCAGCCAACAGCGTGCGCAAATGCCACCAGGGCCTCAGGGTGGCACACACGCACGCACACACAGCTCTCCTTGTAGAGTTGCTGTCTGTTCTCCCCTAGCGTTCCAATAGCAGCTGGTAGGCAACATGTGGCATGCAGCACTGCATGCAGCCTTTTGTGTGTCGCGGGAACTGTCCTTTTCTAAACAACCTGTTGTTGTCGCCGTCGGAGGAGGAGGAGGAGTCCATGGTTCTCAGTCAGTAATGTTTGCTCTAATGTGTTCTGTGCAACTTTCTACTGTGTCGAACGCCCATGGCGCCTCTAAATGCACCACATGTTCCCATAGGCCATGCAAAGGCCATCTGTCTGTCTGTGTATCCTCGGCCTGTTGCTATCGGCTAAGCAGAGCATAATGCTCGGAGCACAATGTGCTGGGTTTGGGAAGAAATGTCATCGTTTGGGGTGGGGGTCCCTGCTTCATCTCTCTCCCAGGGGTCCAGGGGTCCCAGGGGGTAGCCTACTTGAGTGGGTTCCTGGGGGTCCTCAGCTAAATGATGATAGTTGGGAACCAAACGGGCCCTTGTGGGTCTGTAACTTTGAGAGAGTGTACAAATGGAACCAAATGAACCCTTACGGGTCCATTTGGTTCCATGTGTACACGCTCTCAGGGTTATGATGGTCTGCAGGAGTTCTCAAAGTGGGGTCGGGGGACCCCCATGCAGCTACTTTCAAAAAATCGTAACATTCTTTAAAAAATGTTTTAATATTTTTAATACCACAGATCTTGTATGGGGAATCTTTTCAGATGGGGGGTCTGCGGCCAACTACACATTCATTTAGGGGTCCTTCACAAAGTTTGAGAACCACTGCCTTACAGTATGTAAAAAAAATCTAATTACTTTTTCCACCACAGTCCCTCCTATATACATGTCCCCAACAACGAACCATGCTCACCTATCTTCCACCACAGTCCCTCCTATATACATGTCCCTAACAACGAACCATGCTCACCTATCTTCCACCACAGTCCCTCCTATATACATGTCCCTAACAACGAACCATGCTCACCTATCTTCCACCACAGTCCCTCCTATATACCTGTCCCCAACAACGAACCATGCTCACCTATCTTCCACCACAGTCCCTCCTATATACCTGTCCCTAACAACGAACCATGCTCACCTATCTTCCACCACAGTCCCTCCTATATACCTGTCCCTAACAACGAACCATGCTCACCTATCTCGCAGTTTCCTCCCAGGTACCCGGTGCCGACGCAGTCGCAGATGTAGCGGTTCCAGCCCTCCTTGCAGAGGCCGGCGTTGCCACAGGGGGCGCCGGCGCAGCGCTTCTGCAGCTCGCGCGTGCAGAAGCTGCTGACGCCCGGCGAGCTCTGGATCTCGGCCAGCCGCCGCACGTCGCGGCTCTTGCCGTCGATGAAGAGGTCGCGCACGCAGCCCACGTAGCCGTAGTTGAGCAGCGCCGTCCACACCTCGGGCGGCAGCACCAGCTCCGCCTTGGCCTCGGGCAGGCCGCCCAGGTACATGTCGCTGTCCAGGTCCAGGATCTCACTGCCTTCCGGCGAGTTGAAGGGCAGGCTGCGGCTGTTGACCGATATGGAGCCTGTGCCATAGCATGGACGGGGTTGTGGGGGAGAGAGAAGAGGTGGTTAGAGTTTGTTGTCTCAATGTGACTGAGCAAAACAGTATAAGCTGTGAGCAACAGGGTAACATCAGAGAGAGAGAGAGAGAGAGAGAGAGACAGCAGGGTGAGAGACATAGCAGAAACGTAGACAGTGTAATGTGTCTGTAACAGGCTAAATGGAGGAGACGGGACACCGACCGACTGCAGCAGGGAGTGAGGGGGGGGGGGCTCTCTTCGTCTGTGATTAACGACTCCATCTTAATTTTCTATTAAAAGCCAATTACAGCCGGGGCAGCGGCGAGTTCGCACGCACGCACACAGGCACTCTCCCTCCCTGTAGGGCGCCGTTATGAGAAGATATGACTTTCCGAGGTGCTTCGCCATATCCTGGCGTAGCGATACTAATATCACTGCATGGATATTAGTCTCGTCCCTCTCAGTGTTATTTTTTCTTTTTACCGCAATGTCCCGCCCCCAATACTGGGCCCTGGTTGGTTATAGCCTGGTTCCAGACGAATCTGGTTGGCTCGTCACCACTTCGGCCGTGAAGTCCTCCCACAATTGAGAGGGTCAGATTGACTCTGCCATGGGGCGATATGCATTGAGAGGGGTCAGATTGACTCTGCCATGGGGCGATATGCATTGAGAGGGGTCAGATTGACTCTGCAATGCAGGGGCGATATGCATTGAGAGGGGTCAGATTGACTCTGCCATGCAGGGGCGATATGCATTGAGGGGGTCAGATTGACTCTGCCATGGGGCGATGTGCATTGAGAGGGGTCAGATTGACTCTGCCATGGGGCGATATGCATTGAGAGGGGTCAGATTGACTCTGCCATGCAGGGGCGATATGCATTGAGGGGGTCAGATTGACTCTGCCATGGGGCGATATGCATTGAGAGGGGTCAGATTGACTCTGCCATGCAGGGGCGATATGCATTGAGAGGGGTCAGATTTACTCTGCCATGGGGCGATATGCATTGAGAGGGGTCAGATTTACTCTGCCATGGGGCGATATGCATTGAGAGGGGCCAGATTTACTCTGCCATGGGGCGATATGCATTGAGACAGGGGTCAGATTTACTCTGCCATGGGGCGATATGCATTGAGAGGGGCCAGATTGACTCTGCCATGGGGCGATATGCATTGAGAGGGGTCAGATTGACTCTGCCTTGGGGCGATATGCATTGAGAGGGGTCAGATTGACTCTGCCATGGGGCGATATGCATTGAGAGGGGTCAGATTGACTCTGCCTTGGGGCGATATGCATTGAGAGGGGTCAGATTGACTCTGCCATGGGGCGATATGCATTGAGAGGGGTCAGATTGACTCTGCCATGGGGCGATATGCATTGAGAGGGGTCAGATTGACTCTGCCATGCAGGGGCGATATGCATTGAGGGGGTCAGATTGACTCTGCCATGGGGCGATATGCATTGAGAGGGGTCAGATTGACTCTGCCATGCAGGGGCGATATGCATTGAGAGGGGTCAGATTTACTCTGCCATGGGGCGATATGCATTGAGAGGGGTCAGATTGACTCTGCCATGCAGGGGCGATATGCATTGAGAGGGGTCAGATTTACTCTGCCATGGGGCGATATGCATTGAGAGGGGTCAGATTTACTCTGCCATGCAGGGGCGATATGCATTGAGAGGGGTCAGATTTACTCTGCCATGGGGCGATATGCATTGAGAGGGGTCAGATTTACTCTGCCATGCAGGGGCGATATGCATTGAGAGGGGTCAGATTTACTCTGCCATGGGGCGATATGCATTGAGAGGGGTCAGATTTACTCTGCCATGCAGGGGCGATATGCATTGAGAGGGGTCAGATTTACTCTGCCATGGGGCGATATGCATTGCAAAGGCAGATGCAGGCTGGCTACACGAGGCTAGCTTCGCCACCCACTGTTTTCTCACTCAAGCAAGTAGACCTGAATGTTCACCCTTCTGCACGTGCACGGCACCCACGAACAAGCAGGCGCGCGCCACACACACACAGTCACACACACACACACACACAAAAAGCCACAGGGGTCGAATAGCGGCATGGCTTCCCAGTGCACTTTAACAAGGCTTTGAGTCAGATAAATACATTATCAGTTAATTGGCCAACTTGAATCTCCCCTACATATACTGTAAGAAAGCGTATATCTTAAAATGTCAACTGAAAATATGTAATAATTTAATTGCTTTGCTACAGTGATATAATCATGCACTTGTGTGTGTCTTGAATAATGCCTATACACATCACGAATGAATGACTGAATGAATGAATGAATGAATGAATGAATGAATGAATGAATGAATGAATGAATGAATGAGCTAATGTGCGTTTTGTGTGATAACATTGACAACAAAAAAAGAAAAGTTTGTTTTTCAAAATTGTATCCCACGATTTTGTAACCCATTTTAAGTGTCAAATGTAATGTAATCCTGGGCTCTAGACTCGAGCAATGGACTGACTGAGTCCAAGCCGCTTCATTTCACCTGACAGAGGGGAGTTTCCCCAGTTCGGTTGGATGTAGTGCGTGACATTTATTTCAGGCATGCAGCCCTATAGTATGTGAAGAGTCTGCCTGTGCTATTAACTCATTACTCAACTCAAAATAAAACGTTTTTCTCCTCTCCTGAACAGTTAGTCTTGCCGGGATCCAGACGCAATTCCGACGGAACATTAGTCCGACATGTGGGAACAACGGTTGGACTACCGCTCGAACATGCACTGCTCCGTGCTTGCGGTTATGGTTAGGTTAGGGATAGAGGTATAGGTTGTCGGTCTAATGACCGTCAGAACCAAAACACGTGTCGGAACTTAGTACAGCCGCCATGACTGTCTCTGTATCAAATAGAGCAGGGGTGGGCAACTTTGACGATGGCCAATATATTTCCACTCTCACTCTAGAGGGCCACATTGCATATTACTGTCGTAGCAAAAATAGCCGATCTACAAGCTCAAAACGCGTCGCAGTGCGACACGTTTTGAGCTTTTAGATCAGCTATTTTTGCTATTATTTGAATTGAAATCATGAATTATTTTTTGCTATTTTTCTATTGCAATCCTGAAAAGTAACATTTAATTTAAAATGCATTCAATTATAGTTATATTATAGTTATATTAACTTTATAAAGTATTCTGACAGGCCCACATTAAGTGAAGGTGGGGGCTGCATGTGGCCCCCGGGCCAGCAAGTTGCCCATGTATGAAATAGAGTCACATATATGTGGTCCTTACCTTTCCTCCCCTCCCTCTGGAAGTCCACGTGGCACCACTCCCCGTCGTTCACCTTCTTGTTGCTGGTCTTCAGCTTGGTCTTCCCGGAGCCCATGTCTATGAGCAGGTAGAGGTAGCCGTCCAGCAGCTCCATGGCGAAGTAGTCCGTCTTGGGCTCGCGGCCCGCGGGCCTCTGGGGCTCCTTGCTGGGGCCCGCCTGGAGCCGGCCGTGGCTGAACAGCAGCAGGCCGCTGGGCTCCGTGGTGCGGAAGTCGAAGGAGATGGAGCCCGTCTTCTTGGCGTTCCACCTGCATGAGCAGCGTTGGTTTTGACAGCAGAATTTAGATTTTTCTTTTTGATATTGTTGGGGCTTTTGTTGCCTTTATTGATAGATTTACAGTAGTTTGACAGGGAATGGGGAGAGAGATGTGGGGGAAGACACGCAGCAATGGTCGTCGGGATCGGGACTCGAACCAGCCTATAGGTGCCTGGACCGCTCGGCCGGCCCAGGCCGTTGTTAGTCTAGTTTTAGTCGACTAAATATCATAAGATTTTAGTCGACTAAATCTACAGTTGATTTATGATGTCGTCGTAATGACTGATTTTACACTTGCTGAAAATAGCCAATCTACAAGCTTGTAGATCTGCTGTTTTCAGCATGCAACCAAGTGTACAATGACTTGTACTGCATCTCCTGTCCACGATAGTCCCTTCCAAATATTTTAGTCTAGTTTTTATTTGTTGATGAAATTGTCAATATATTTAGTATTTAGTTTCCATTACATTTTCGTCAGTGAAAAAAGTTGTAGTCGACGAACATTTTTTTGTCCAAGTATTAGTCGAGGAAATCAACAGGTCACCTGGGCAGGGCGATGTAGGACTTAATGAACAGGTCACCTGGGCAGGGCGATGTAGGACTAAATCAACAGGTCACCTGGGCAGGGCAATGGAGGAATTAATGAACGCTGACCTGGGCAGGGTGATGTAGGACTAAATTAACAGGTCACCTGGGCAGGGCGATGTAGGACTAAATTAGCTCTGACCTGGGCAGGGCGATGTAGGACTAAATTAACGCTGACCTGGGCAGGGCGATGTAGGACTCGGGCGTCTCGAAGGTGACGGGGTCGAGCGCCGCCACGTCCTCACAGCGGAACACCAGGTCGCCGTTCAACGTGATCTTGGGGTCACGTTCGATGGCCAGCCGCGACAGCTCCAGCTTGAAGTCGTTGTTCTTGTACACCACCTAGTGGAGACGGTTGGCATGACAATCAGTGGTGGAAAAAAGTACTCAAATGTTTGTATTATTTGAAAGCAATACTGCACCTTATGCACAAGTTATACCTTAGTTACAAATCTGTATTCCCCTTAAAAAAAACACTGCTAAATTATATAGTTGCACTTTACACCTTTGTACTTTCCTTGTGTATGTATGCTTTTAATGCTTTGTTTCATAATGTAAAGTACTGTTGGCTTGTTTTATTTTTAGGTGGGGACTGAGGATGAAAATGACTCATGAGCATTTTTGTACAGTAGGCCTACTGTACAAACATGCATAATACTGTACATATATAGTACATACATACATACTGTACTGTACTGTACTGTACTGTACTGTACTGTACTGTACTGTACTGTACTGTACTGTACTGTACTGTACTGTACTGTACTGTACTGTACTGTACTTTCCACCACTGCAAAACATTGCCATGTATAAAGTTAAAGTAGAAGAGGACTGCACGATATGGACACAGCAGTGTGTGTGTGTGTGTGTGTGTGTGTGTGTGTGTGTGTGTGTGTGTGTGTGTGTGTGTGTGCGTGCGCGTTTAAGTGATCTGCATGCATAATGCTGTGTGTGAGTTCACTCATTTGTGTAATGGAAATGATGTGGGTGGAGAAATTGCTAAACATTTATGCGGGTGTTATTGATGAAAATAGATGCAACATTGTCGTTTTAAATGCATTGTGGGCTAGAACGCAATTATAGTATATGTGTTTGTACTATACAGTAAATGTGAAAACTGTGTGTGTGTCTGTGTGTGTGTGTGTGTGTGTGTGTGTGTGTGTGTGTGTGTGTGTGTGTGTGTGTGTGTGTGTGTGTGTGTGTGCGCGCATGCTTGCGTGCGTGCGTGCAGCATACATAAACACTTTAAAGAGGTTTAAATGCAATAATGTGTAAAAAGCATTTGTTTTAATTGAACGGCGTGGGATAGGAGTGTGCCAGTGTGTGTGTGTGGTGTGTGTGTGTGTGTGTGTGTGTGTGTGTGTGTGTGTGTGTGTGTGTGTGTGTGTGTGTCTCTAAGCAAATTCACTGACTTCTTCCTGGGAAGGAGTGGATGAAAAACATCACAGCCAACAAGAATGATCACCCAAAAAAAAGAACACTGCCATGAGTTTGTAAGTATTTGCAAAACAACCAGGTTCACAGATCTCAGTTAAAGAGGTAGTGCTGGTCTATTAGAGTAATGTTAAAGGAGCATTCAGTGATTTGAGTGATTTGGAAAACCACCCAGTCCGCCCCAGTAACAAAATGTGCACATGCACGCTCTACAGTGGGGGGAAGTGCAACAGGCCAACAGCATGTGCACCAAGGCCCGCCCCCACTCGATCATAATTGGAGGAAGGCCTCTCTCATCCTGATTGGATGAAGGCTTTGCCACCCGTCACCAAAACTGAAACTAGGGTTTTTTGACCCCAGGGGCTCACTGGGGACAGGGAGGAACTCCTTATATGGTCAGCACACTCTATAGTAGGGAGGATTATCCAGAAAAAAAGAAAAAATAAGTGATATTTAGATTAAGTCAAATCACTGAATATACCTTTAACTAGACACATACAATACAGAAAAAAGCACAATAATCACGGCACTCTCCCCTGATGCTAATGTCCTCCGATGGGGGTTCCGACAAACTGCAATCACCATCGTCTCAGCTCAGAGTGCGGGCCTGTGCCTCGGTGTGTGTGCATTCATAATGGATTTTGGGTTTTAAAAGCCAGAGTGGTGCAGTAAATGACTCTCGTCTCTCTCACTGTACGAGTCATACAGGAGTTGTTGCGATCAGACTTTAGTTCTTTGACAACTCTATGGAGTGCAGCCTGAGGAGGAGGCTGTCATTGTGGAAAAGGCTGTTCTCTCTGTCTCGTTGCTTTCCTGGAAGGAAGGCAGTGTGCGTGTGTGTGTGTGTGTGTGTGTGTGTGTGTGCGTACACAAGTGTGCATGTTTGCATGTGAGTGTGTAGTGTTTGCCTTTTGATTTGCACTTCTCTTTGCACATCGTCTCCATTTCTCTGGCACAAGTTTAAAGCAAACGTGAGATACTTTGACACTCTCACAAACACGCACAGTACTTTTTGATAGCCATTTGAAAAAAATGTGTTCGTATCTTCTGTTTTTTTTTGTTGTCTTTTGCAGTGTTGTATATTTCAGAAAATAGAGCTTGAGAGCCCTGGATAAAATGGACCAATATTTACCTTCCACTCCGCCAAACTAAGCCGATTTATTCAGATAAGAACCTGATATAGCATTAGATAACACAAATACTTATAGTCATATAACAGTTAACAATTAATCGAAGATTCTGCGGTTCAATCATTGGGTGGTTTTCTGTGAATGTAATGCCGTCTGTGCGCGCGTGGCTGACGAACACGCATGTGGGCCTGTTAAAAAAAAAAAGATTTCTGTGCATGTGTATCTGTGTGTGTGTGTGTGTATGTGTGCATGTGAGGGTGGCTGAGAGTGAGCAGGTGTGTAAAGCAGTATTACGCAGCATCGCTCGGTTCAGGTCAGTGAATGGCTCATCGTTTTGCTCTGTGGAGCGCTGGGTTTGCTTTTCAGAATCGATGAAATACACAAACTCCCTCTAGCCACGTTTTAAATTCCACCACACAGACACCGAGGCCTGTCTCTTTCACTGCTTCTAGTTCAGTCTCCCCCTCCGCACGCACGCACACGTGCAAACGCACACACACACACACACACACACGCACACACACACACACGTACGCACACACGATCGATCGAGCGATACGCAGCCAGGGCCATTTGCAAGCTCCCCTGGCATATCCAACGTTGGCCATGCTGCAGTCAGTGTGCTCATCTCATAGTGTCATCATTAGCGGAGATTAGCTCTGCTAATTGGCCGTGCTAACGCTAAAACTGAAACTAATAAGGCACTGGCTTAGCTCGCTGCTGCAGGTGTGAGAAACGGCGAGAGGACGAGCTAATGAGATGCAGTTAAGAGCATTCATTCTATTCATATCAGATGTATTTAACTCGAGTCAAGGACATTCTCACTTAAGGGACGACTTCGCCGGTTTTCACCCTATCTTCATATAATTGGTGCTCACTAATGCTCGTTGTAATATGGTACCATTATTGTCTACTCACTGCTGTGTCTCAAATGAAGGCTGTGGACAGTTCAGACACCCATGCCTATACCAGTCACATGTCATCATCGGTAGGTAGGCAGGTTTGGTCATTGCAAACAATATTTCAAGATTTGGTTTTGGAATTACTGCAAGAACGATGGCTTCCATTATAGCATGCTAACTTCCCCCACTGTCCTACGCTGTAGAGTGTATCGTTGACGCTTTACAAATCAGTTTACATTCTCTGTGAATGAAACAAGTGTTGTGATTGGGGGAAATACATCGGACCGATGTTCCGGCCCGCCAATACACTCTCTGCCTTAGGTTGTGACCAGGCTTTTCTCTTCGCAGGGTTTTCAATGTGACTAACACATAATACTTACTGTACATAATGTATACATAGTGTGGAAATCATTTTAATTAACATGAAAGGTTGCTGTCAAAGATTATGAAAACTTTGAATGTCGTCAAGTTAACTGCATCTATGCATATGTTTTTTTTCTTTTAAACCATTTTGGGGCGGGAACCCCTTTTGGTGTTAGCATTATGTTATGCTTTAGCTATTGAAAAAAAGCAGATCTACGAGCTTGTAGGTCTGCTATTTTTGAAAAATCGAAGAACGACTGACATAGAAACATAGCTTTTTCAGAAAACTGTCAGGATGTAGAAGAGAGAGAGACAGGGACAGAGACACAGAGAGACAGAGAGACAGAGAGACAGAGAGAGAGAGAGCAGGCTACACTGCAGGGGTGACATCTTGGCCATTGGACCAACTTGAAGTCATTCTGTGAATCAGAATGTCTTCGGGCCTGACATTTATGTGTGGGTTTATGCAGGGCTGTGGCGTGTCTGCTGTGATGTTCCAGCTATCGCAGGGCCAGAGCTCTCCTCAGGGGTGACTCCATTGATTTGTTTTGTCATTGAGAAACTCTGCAAAGGCTGGAACCCCCCCGCCCTGTGAATAATCACTTTTCTCCGGTAAACTCTTGGACGTGTGTGGGGGGGGGGGGTGTATGCAATATGTTTGATTAACATGGATGTATTCATGTAATTAGAACAACAGGATATGGAACGACGTGTAACTGACTGTATACCTTTACGACAGCGCTTTGAATATTTTATATTATTGATACATGTCAGTGTTGTTGTGTGTAATGTGCTCCCGCGGCATCGTCAGGGAGTGTATCGATCAGGGACGGTTTGACAAAAAAAGAAAGAAAAAGAAAGAAAAAATTAGGACAGATAGCATGGACCGCAATAAAGATGTTAATATTCTGAACCAGTAAATGAGTAATGGCCCCTGATGAACCGTGCACACACACAGCAAGAGAGAGACAATGGGGGGGGACATCACAGCCTCAGTGTATGGTCGTCACATGTGGTCGACTTTGAACAGCTTTGAAAAAGAGCAGACCTACAAGCTTGTAGGTCTGCTATTTTTGAAAAATCGAAGAACGACTGACACAGAAACATAGCTTTTTCAGAAAACTGTCAGGATGTAGAAGACATTTTTAGAATCTGATCTCAGGTCAAAATGGGTTAATTATATGCTATACGTATATGCTTCGATGACTTTGATTCATATTGGGAAGACAAAATGGAAGTGGGGAGGAGGCTTTATCGCTTGATCATCAACAGAGCTTCCGTAGACTGTATGACCGCGGGAGCATTTGGAAATTGTGGGAGGCAACAGTCTGGGCTAGAGTGGAGGTGCATGCTCTATTACCTTTGTTAGGCAACAGTCTGGCCCATACAAGACTACTGTTGTTGGGCTCACTGACAACGATGAGATGGAGAGACAGTGAAGGTGGTGGTGGAGAGAGAGGGAGAGAGGGAGAGACAGAGAGGGAGAGGGAGAGAAAGACCGAGAGACAGAGACAGACAGAGAGAGAAAGACAGAGAGACAGAGAGAGACAGAGAGAGAAAGGGAGACAGATAGACTTAGAGAGAGAGAGAGAGAGAGAGAGAGAGACAGAGAGAGACAGAGAGCATTCAGCCAGTGCACAGAATCAGTCAAAGAATCAATTTTTAATTTGTCCGTCAGGATAGTGAACGCTGGTTGGCACCGCCGTGGATCTTAATTACACAAGATGTGCCGGGAGAGAGAGAGAGAGAGAGAGGGAGAGAGAGAGAGAGAGAGAGAGAGAGAGAGAGAGATGGGGTAGATGTGCGGTGGCATGATTTCACACCTCACAGCCTGGAAAACACGCATGCACATGCACGCACACACACACACACGCACACACAGACACACAGCAAGAGAGTGACAGTGGGACACACACATCACAGCTCAGTGTATGATCGTCGCATGTGGTCGACTTTGAACACACACACACCACATCACACAGTGCACCATCACTGTATGACCTTGAGCACATATGCGTGCACACGTGTGTTGCTATGTGTACACACACACAGCAACAGCCATACCCACAGCAACACACACACACACACACACACACACACACACACACACACACACACACACACACACACACACACACACACACACACACACACACACACACACACACACACACACACACACACACACACACAGTAACCGCAATGTTGCCAGTTCGAACCCGGGCTCCCCCAGAGTTGGTGTCGAAGTGTCCTTGGGCAAGACACTGAACCCCTAATTGCTCCTGATGTGCTGGTCGGTGCCTTGCATGGTTTCTGCCGCCATCGGTGTACGAATGTGCGTGTGAATTGATGCACAATCTATGTAAAGCGCCTTAGATAAAGGCGCTATATAAGTGCACCATTTACCATGTTTACACACACACACACACACACACACACACACACACACACACACACACACACACACACACACACACACACACACACACACACACACACACACACACACACACACACACACACACACACACACACACACACACAGCTCTCTGTTTGAAATCTTCGGTGCCCAGAGGCCTTGGCGTATCAAAGGGGTTTTTCCCATGGTGGCGTTATGAAAGCCTCGGCGCCTCCGCCCCCCCGACGCCGGCGGTAATCCGGCACCACTGAACTATAGTGCAGGATGAAAAGGCACGCCCACCCTGACCCCCCGCCGGGCGCTCGCCCTCATTCCCCTCATCTGTCTGTGATGCTTTCACTTGTTTGTTCTCCTCATGTATGGGGGTCTGTATGGGGGTCTCTCTGTACCCCTTCTGCACCGGTTGGTTCCCAATCTGTTTGTTCTCCCCATGTATGGGGGTCACACACACACACACACACACACACACACACACACACACACACACACACACACACACACCTCCCCATGTATGGGGGTCTCTCTCTCCCCATGTATGGGGGTCTCTCTGTACCCCTGTTCCACCGGTTGGTTCCCAATCTGGTCCTGTTGGTCCTTAGTCCATGAGCCAGAGCTCCAACATGTGAAAGTTGATTATGAATTGAGTGGGTAAAACTATACCTACAGTGTATTGAATTGTTTATAAGATCAATATTAGTAAATTAGTGAGACAAAAAAGGGACTCCTGCACATCCAACAAGACCCGTGGGAGGTGCAAGTCTAGTTAGCAGGCATAGACATCAAAAAGGGAAAAACCTTCCAAGGAAGGGACTGCACACTCCAGGGAACAAAGACGGACAACTTACTGCATCAACTTATTTATTAGCACGACGCGTTTCGCCGTGAGCTTCGTCAGGTGCTATGAGTATTAGTATTAGTAAATTAGTAACTCTCCCACTCTCCCATTATACTCTCTTCCACAGTTTTCCTATATAATGCCTCATTTGCATATTTAAAAAAATAGTAATAGGCCTACAATAAATCATTGCCTTCGTGTAAGTAATCAACTGAGGAAGTTTCATGGTGATACAAATCTAATATAGGTATGGTTTTGCCCACTCAATTCATAATTAACGTTCCAATTTTGGAGCTCTGGACTACGAACCACAAAGAACTGAACCGGTTGAAAAGGGGGTCTCTATGCTCTCCTCCTGTGTGGCATATCTTTCCTTCTCCGGTTGGCCCGACCTCGGGTCAAATGTATGCACGATAGAGACTGACCCTATGGCGGTGGTGGAAAAATAGTACTCACATTTCATACTTAAGTAAAAGTATGAAAGTATCAATACAGCAAATACTAAATGTCCGGAATTCTAGGATTCTAGGATTCTTCTTCTAGGAATTCTAGAATTCTAAATTTGAGTAAAAGTACAAATGTATTGGCATCATCAAAATGTAAATTCTTAGGCCACGCACTTCCTCCCGAGGGTGCTTCTGTGTGTATTCCTATACTAACAACAACATTACATGTTTATAGGGCAGTGGCGATGGCAGATTCTTCAGCCGTCACCGACAGCAGGGCACAGCGAGAACATTGACTCAGAGGAGCAGCCCTGCATTTGTGTACAGTCGTAAATTGAATAGCTAATAAATAAGCTGTCCACATCAGAAGCATTTCTGAAGTTTTATCTTCTCTCATTTGTTTCATAATTAGTGCTTTGAAAAGCAGCCAGTATGCAGAGATACATGGCTTATCTGCCTACCATCTGTCCAACATTTCTCCCTCTGACTCCATCTTTCACCTTCTTTGACATAATTCACACATCACACCTTTTTCATTGTCTGCTTTTGTTCTAGGCTCCCCTCATTCCTGGCTCATTTACGCCTCGCCTTTTGTCTTAACCCATTTTGTGCGGGAACCCCTTTTGGTGTTTCATTATGTTATACTTTAGCTATCGAAAAATAGCAGATCTACAAGCTCATAGCGCGGCACCGAGTGCCGCGCTATGAACTTGTAGGTCTGCTATTTTTCTTTAAACGGGAAAATGTAGTGCAAATCTTTGAATATATATTCTTGAGTGAACGTTTTTAACTCAAATCTTTGCTTCTGGGGAGGTCCCTGGAACAACATATTTTCAGATGGGGGTCGGCGGTTGATTACATATAATCTTGGGGGTCCTTGACATGAAAATGTTTGAGAACGACTGACATAGAAACATGGGTTTTTCAGAAAACTGTCAGGATTTAGAAGACATTTGTAGAATCGTTGCCAGGCCTAAATGGGTTAATTGGTCTATCGACTCTATCCTGTTAAGCTAAATCATGGCAGATCACTCAGCCGACGTGACAGTCTCTTCACCGCTACGCTACACCCACCATCTGCCGTGTTTGCTGACAACTCTCCTTCGCTTCATGTTACCTCCATTTTCACCGTTCGCACCTCTCCGCCTGTCTGCCGCTCTGTGGCGCTATAAATACATGGTGTCTTTTTTTGCTCTGTCTGTCTATTGTTTTCCGCATATCTCTCCATCTGTCTGTCTTTCTCATTTCATTGTTCACTTTTCCACCGTCACTGCAGCCACTCCGTTTGCTAGATAGATGAACTTATTTGCATTTTATTTTTGTTTTATTAAAATGTTAATCTCTGTTTCACATTGCTTGTAAATGGCAAATGGTGCATTTTATATAGCACCTTTATCCAAGGCGCTTTACATAGATTGTGCATTACATTCACCCATTCCCACACACATTCATACACCGATGCCGGAGGAAACCATGCAAGGCACCAACCTGCACATCGGGAAGTGTCCTTGCTCAAGGACACTTCGACACTAACTCTGGGGAGCGTGGGTTCAAAATGGCAACCTTGCGGTTCCCATCCAGTCACTCTATACCCCTGAGCCACTGCCGCCTTGCGTGACGTTACTACAAGCCGTATTGTCTGAACATACAATAAAAAGCCTTGTGTGCGTGTACGTGTTTGTCTGCCGGCATGCCCAGCCCAACACAGGCAGTAAATTCTGTCTGGCCTTGATGAGAGAAAGGATAGTTAAAGGCCTTGGGGGACATTTAAGGCCCCACCGGGGGAGCCTAGCGATAGCAATCCAAATAATGAAAATGTAATTCTACGGGCATAATTAAGTTAGAGATGTGGTGATTACCGCGCGATCCATTAAAAGTGATGAGAAAAGTAATTACTTATTCAATCAGCCCCGGCTTTATGAGGGAAACGGCGCGGGCGCCACGTGTCGCGTCACACCGGTCCAAGTCATTACGTTTACAAGGGCATCATATTTTTTGGTGAAGATTGGCGCTCTTGACAGCTTGTTAAATTGTTACGTACTAGACCCTGGGGTGTGGGGGGGGGGATTAAATGCAGTTCATCACTAAAGGTTTAAATTACACATTGTGTGTGTGTGTGTGTGTGTGTGTGTGTGTGTGTGTGTGTGTGTGTGTGTGTGTGTGTGTGTGTGTGCGCGTGTGTGTTTCGCTGGACGATGTCGTCCAAAGATAAAACATTTTCATGTTTTTTGGGGCGACGTTCCTCCGCCTCTTTGCGGCAGTTTTCCGGGTCCCATAGACAAATAATGCACTTCCGGAAAAATATACGTCAGGCTGTCGCCCGTTATTAAAACGCACTGTCAGAGGCACTTCCTCATTGGCCACAGAAGCGGGGCTATACGCGGGGTTATAAGCACAACCCGTGTAGGCTTTTGAATGACGCGTCTCAGATCCCCCCCCCCCCCCCCCCCATCCATGAAAAGACAAAGCGCCGGCCCGTCAACAGTGAACTCACGTCTTTGAGGCAGCCCATGAAGTTGTTGCTGACGGGGGAGCCGGGCAGGTCGGCCGTGTTGGGGCTCCCCCCGATGTAGAAGAAGTCATCGGAGCCCAGCATGGTGTAGTCCTCCTGGGTGTAGCCCGTGGTGGTCAGTATGCCGTCCACTGAGATGGTCACCTGATGGCATTGGCAGCAAGGGCCCAAAACAGACGGCATAGGAGGAGAGAGTGATAGTGAGTGGGGGGAGGGGGAGTAGATGATAGAGAGAGAGAGAGAGAGGGAGAGAGAGGGAGGAAGAGGAGCGAGTAGGATGAAGAAGAGAGACAAGGAAGAGGCTGGATTAAACACTGGCACCATGGCGTTGTTGTCCCCTATACGTTGGTTGTTGTTTGATTGGTCGCTTTTTTAGGTTTGCGAGTCAGAGAGAGAGGGGAGGGGTTTCACTTCAGAGTGCAGTTGCCTGGGTTGACCCACTGGGTTGCGGCGCTGTGTTGTGTGATCGATTGGTTACTAAATTATGGCAATTTGAGTTTGAGTGAAATATGTGCTTAATTAAGCTCAGGCTGTAAGTATTTCAACTTGGGGTAACTACCTTGCTCTATGAGAGAAAGAGATCCAAAGGAATTGCTATTGATTGCACTTAATCTCAACCATCAATGTTGCTTGTCCAACATTATTATTCTCATAATTCAAACCCTTCCTGGATGCATAAAGCTCTAATGGACCGTTTGGTCGTTAATTGTCAATGTATTCTCTTTATTCCCCGAATCATTTTCTTGTGAACATGCTTTTCTTTTTAACCTATATACAAACCTCAGATGTTAGATGCATGCAACGGAATAGGATATTTCCTTTTGGAATGTAGAGCTATTTGATGAGCAGCATGCTCCAGGCATGTACCTCACTTCAAGAGCTGTATGGTAAAAGTAATGCTCAAAACGGTACCATTTCAAAAGCAGTTGAACAGTCCTAGAGACCTCCGGGACCTCCGGGTTAAACACACTGTGTATCTTTTGCGAATATTAAATTGTCCCCAGACGCATCTTTTTTGCACAAAGCCACGAAGGTGTGCATTTGAACACTAAAACATGCAGCACACTCCAACCGAACACAAGAAAACTTTGCGTGGGCAGGGCTTGCCAACACCGAACAAAGTTCTTAACCCATTTTGAGCGGGAACCCCTTTTGGTGGTTACATACATTATGTTATAATTTAGCTATTGAAAAATAGCAGATCTACAAGCTCATAGCGCGGCACCGAGTGCCGCGCTATGAACTTGTAGGTCTGCTATTTTTGAAAAATCGTTAAAATGTGCCTCAAATCTTTCAGAAAATTGTCATGATTTAGAAAACTTTTTTTTTTTAATTTCGACGTCAGGCCTGAATGGGTTAAAGGACTACTTACTCAGTACCTGGTCCTTATACTAATATAAAATGGCACAATTCCCAGTTCAGAAACCTGACTATCAGTGACTTATAATATATATATATTAGATAACATTGTTAACATGAAATGACCAAAACTGCCTATACCAATGATGTCACCGGTAGACAGGTCTCTGAACTCTCCACAGCCCTCCTCTGAGACACGTAGACAGAGCAGATGAAAACATTATAATTAATTATTAGTGAGGACCAATTATGCGAAGATGAAGTGCCTCTTTAAAGAGAAAACAATTTTATACAGACCATATAATATCTAGAGGCAGAGTTAAGCCTCACAGAAAATAAAACAAAACAAAAATCACGCACAACCTTGATTTTAGAAGATCTTGGATGTGCAAGAACAACCAAACAACCACCGAACAATATGCGGACATAATGCAATTCTGTCGACCTATACCCTTAGAGCCAAAACAAAGTTTGAATGATCGATATAGGAGTGGCTGCAGCCTTGTGGAATCAAAACACTAACTATATATGCAAGCAGATGCATGGTTATTGAACAATAATAAGACTTTTTAGTCTGGAGGTGATGAACCATGTGTTTCAGAATTCTCCCTCAAGGTTCTTCTGACTGCAGGGAAACTGTACATTATTTATATTCATACAGGTGTTCTATTGTGCCTGCATGTCTGTCTGCCACGGTGAAAATAGTTTGGGATTCTTCATTTTACTCTTGTTTACTTTTAGTTTATTTAAATCTTTTAGTAGATTTGCAGGTTTTCGCTAGTTTTATATTTTGAAAATGGCAATAGTTTTAGTGTTTATTAGTTTGTTTTTTATTACTTTGGTCAATTTGTCTGGTGCGGGATTGAAAAGATTTAGTAGGCTAGTGTGTAACAGCAAGATGGAATTGGAAAATGTATTCTATTACAGATGAACTGCCAACCATCCACAAACAAAACCTAAAGGAATTTTGTCCATAATTTCAGTTAGTTTTAGTTAGTTTCGTAAACACAAAAAACTATTTAGTTAGTTTATTTTTTTAATTGTAGTTTTTTATTTAGTTCAGTTAACGATATTATTTATATAAGTAACCTTGCTGTCTGTCAGTAGAATATTAAATCCCAGGGCGTTTTGAATATTAGGCTATGCTATTATGCAGACACACTCCTCTCCACCACCCATATGGGCTTTGTCTATTTTTGTTGCGATCACAAAAGTGCCTCATGCATTATTTTCTTTTTACGTCATTACAACAGAGCAAAAATATTGACCACAACTCCATTTAACGCTAATGTGTTTGCTGGGTTTAATTAAGTTGCATCAGCTCAGTGTTTTCGCTAACAGCACCACGGTGCTTTTGCTATTATATATTACGTCCTTTTACGCATTTTGATTTGAAAGGGACCTACACAATTAGTAACTAATTTAGTCTAATTATCCTAATAGAGCTGGCCTAGGCAGGGGCACATACACAGCTCTCCAATATGTTTTGATTCAACAGCTGTTATCCTGTACGCATGCCTTGGCTTAGCCCATTTTGGGCGGGAACCCCTTTTGGTGTTAGCATTATGTTATGCTTTAGCTATTGAAAAATAGCAGATCTACAAGCTCATAGCGTGCCACAGAGTGGCGCGCTATGAGCTTCTAGATCTGCTATTTTTGAACGACTGACATAGAAACATAGCTTTTTCAGAAAACTGTCAGGATGTAGAAGACATTTTTAGAATCTGATCTCAGGTCAGAATGGCTTAGTAGAAGCTGCATAAATACTGCACTGCAGTGACTAAAGGCCTCTTCATACTCCAGTGTGAGGTGGTAGCTCATCACGTGGTAGTTGTAGTTTTATAAAGGTTAGAAAACTACAACATTACGTCACTGGACGGCGACGCATCTCTCTGTTTTTTTTTACAGTCAGACAAGTCCTTTCACTTTGGGGCAATGACCTTGTTCACCGATTGGTCTAGAAGTTGGGTGGGAGGTCCCTTTGGTTTCACATCTGAACCAGCGGGAGGCGGGGTCAATGCATCAGGATTCAGGACATCACCACGAGTATGATGGCGTCGACTCATCATGAAGGTGACGGTGTGATAACTTATCCCCTAAATCTGGAGGATGTATGAAGCCTTTAGTAGAAGCTGCATTATATACTGCACTTTACACAGACATTGGATTGCCTTTTCCTACCTTTTGCACACCCTATACCTCAGGTAATTAATTTAAATTAAAGTTTTAATTTTTTTCATTGGCTGTTGATATTAACTTAAGTCTTACTGTGTTATTGTTTGTTTATCTCACACAATGGACATGGCTATTATTGCACTAACTTTTATACAGTATACTGCAATCATATGCCCCAATTCTCTACTTCAGCTCAGACACGCACCTTTTTAAATCTCAACTCAAGACTCACCTCTTCACTCTTGCTTTTAGTTGAGTTTGAATATCTGCGTTCCTACTCTGTCCTGACTGATTTGCTGCATGTTGTGTTTTTATACATTTTTTCTCTATGGTTTTATACTTTTATTTTGTTCTTTGCCATTGTTCTATCATTTTAACTACTTGGCTGTGTTTTATTGTATTCTATTTTTGTGTCCTGCCCTGTGAAGCACTTTGAGCTGCATTTATGTATGAAAGGTGCTAAATAGGTATAAATAAAGTTTATTATTATTATTACTATGTTAGTTTCCACAGCGCTGCGTCCCGTGGAGTCCCACGGTCTGAAATGAAGGAACATGATGGAAACCCAGACAAGTGCACTCAACAGATCACCCCTCACACCTCGCTGAGTGCTCGACATTTCACTATTTCATTTATTGTCACTTTTCTTTTTCTTTTTTGTTCCCCACAGATTTATTTTCCGTACTTCCCTTGTGAACAGGGCAATCCATTTTTATGTCTGCTGTCTGCTATATATACTTGGGACAGAACGAGGGGTCCTGTATGTCTGAGACAGATTGGGCCCGGTAGAACCGGTGTAAAGGGGTCCTGTCTGAGACAGATTGGGCCCGGTGGAACCGGTGTAAAGGGGTCCTGTCTGAGACAGATTGGGCCTGGTGGAACTGCAAAACGAACGTAAAGGAAGACAGTGGGCAGCAGTATAGCGCTGCCGATGTGGTTGTTGGCGGTGTGGCTGTGGGTCGTCTTGGGCGTGACTCACGACAGACTCTCAAGGGCTGACCTCTTCAGTGATCCTACAGTGAGGAAAGAGACCTAGGGGGTGGTGTTGGGGCTTATGGGGGAGTATGGGAGGGGAACCCGGCCTGTCAGTTTGATTCATAGTGGGCTGCCGAACCTGCACCTAAAAACTGCAGGCACCCAATTGTATTTTATTAGATTTATTATTTTTCTCCTGGGGGAACCTGGCTTAAAGTCGTTAAGACCCAGCGCAAACTCCATCTTGAGTTGGCGGATGTGGAACTCCGAAAGGCGAATACGAATAGAACTTCCAACGCTGTGTGGACATTGTTGTGAATTCAGTGGAAAATACACACTAAACATATCTATAGCAGGAGCACGCCCTGCATTTGCATGTGTTTGTGGTGCCGCGGTTGGTTGTTGCATGGTGGCACCGCGGTGGAGGCCTGTCAGTGCACGCTTGCGGGCCCGCCGCTCATTAGCACCATTAGCCAGTCATTAAACGACCGACATCATCAGCCAGCTGCCAGACACCTGTGAGGTTTCCAGCTGAAAGAAGGAAAATGAGAGATTAGCAAACAGTTGCCGGAGCTCAGCTCACTTACCCCCTCCTTCGCCTTCCTGCTCTCTAAACTCTCACCACTCTCTCTGCTTGGATCTGGAATTCCTACCTTCTGACTCCAGTGGGATATAATACTTGTTTTATGTGAATGGAGTAAAAATAAAAATACATTTGACAGATTTTGACATCAGATCATTGACCTCAATGTCAATAACTATCCTGCTGAGACGATGCCAGAGAACAAATGCAAACACAACAAAACAAACAATTAGTCTCACAAAATGAACAAAGACTAACTACGGCCTCAGAGCCGGAGCCCTACGGGACACTGGGAATTATTCAGTGAGCCGATGCTTCAACCAGGGCAATGTCCCGTGGCCTAATCTTACAAGCAGTTGCATCATTGGCCAGAGTTAGTGTTTAACCCATTCTGGGCGGGAACCCCTTTTGGTGTTAGCATTGTTATAATTTAGCTATTGAAAAATAGCAGATCTACAAGCTCATAGCGCGCCACTCGGTGGCGCGCTATGAGCTTGTAGATCTGCTATTTTTGAAAAATCAAAGAACCACTGACATAGAAACATAGCTTTTTCAGAAAACTGTCAGGATGTAGAAGACATTTTTAGAATCTGATCTCAGGTCAAAATGGGTTAATACATCACAGGTTGCTAGTTGTAATTCCTCGCTGCGACTGATCAAGACCCGCAGGAGTTGGGTCAGCGAGCATTTCGAAATGTCTGCTGAACAACAGTCAAGAAATGTCAATGCTATTAAGGTGGAGTTGTTGCCTTCTCCATTAGCTTCTTTAGAGCACTGCGTGGTTCTCCAAGTGAAGCCCGGGGATCCCCAGGGGTCCCCCAGCAAAATGAGGAACCGTTTAGAAACGTAAGGCCAGTTGTATTTTCCAGCTAGCCAAGATAAGATAGATAGCCCGATCTACCTCAGAGTTCAAACGCTTATAGATTGCCTGTTTTCCCAAATAGTTACAAAGCTTCAGTTATGGAGGCCCCGGAGCCACAACAACAAACCTCTTGATCTCCATATTCTAACTTTGTTTAGGCATGCCTATACTTGATCATACTGCAGCGTCTCACAATGGTATCGACAGTAGCAGATCTCCAAGCTTGACACGTGACACAAAGCGACATGTTTTGAGATTGTGGATCTACTACTTGTGCTATTTAAAAAATGTGACCAGATTTGACTGAGAGACTACCATCGCGCAAATTTCAGCTTTTCACCAGAGGAGAAAAACTTTTTTTTTCTTTTTTTTGTTCAAAATGAGTTAATAGCACAGGCAGACTCTTCACATACTAGAGCATGTCTGAAATAAGTATCAGAGCTGAAATCGACATGTAAATATAAAATAAATGCCCAAACATGTAGCTAGGTGTAATGTTAGAGACCACATAAGTGAACCTTTCAAGCCTGTTTTCTCAACTCGCTGTTTTCTGCAAGACATTACTCTATAAGCCATATCTCCAAAACATATTTAAAAAAAATCCAATGGCAGTCCCTCAGTCAAATTTAGTCACAAATTATAATAATCATGGAAAGTAACAGTATTGGACATATGAGGTTTCCACCCGACAGAGACAATACCAACTTAGCGTCCTTCACGTAAATGTTTGAGAACCACTGCTATAGACGAATGAAACTGCACTGGGAAAAAAACATTGTGCAAGGCTAATGGCTAATTGATATGCATCTCACGTTGATACATTTCTCAGTTGAAAATGTGTTTTGGTACACACACAATTAGCCTCAAAGAGAGCTATTTGTCGCATTTATATTTCAACAGCCAACAGGACAAAGTCAAGGTCTCCGCGTGCATGCCAGCTCGCCATGACTAAATGTTATCTGCAATCACAATTGCACTACCTGTCGCTCACGCACTGTACTCTGGACCGCATGCCCTTTGAAATTAAGAACGTATTTGCATAACCATTAGTAGCTCCATAGCTGGAAAGTGATCCCTGCCATTACCATTATTATTCAACCTTACAGAAACTTACGTAAGTGACATTGTTTTGGTTAAAACAAATCAAAACGTTTAAACCTTAACCTCAATGTTCAGAAAGTAATCATTTCTGTCGAGTGTTTGTTCAGTAACAGCTAGGGGTCTCCCTGTCTCTCCCACTCTTAAATTAATGTAAAATACATTTTCAGGCGCGTACCCATTCACGAGCTTTAGTCCTATGTTCCAGTTCTTTTCAATTTAAACTGCCAATTTCTTTGTGGCATCACTTCCAATTTCACTTGTTTTTTGTTTTGTTTTCACTGCATGGGCAAGACACTGAAGCCCCATCTGCTCCCGATGAGCATGTCGGTGCTGCTTTTTCCACTTAGTTGGTTTACGAGTTATTTTCAGAAGCTGAGCACCCACTGCCTTAACCAAGGGCAGTATCCAGAAGAAGCACAGCTACTTGTCTTTCTTTACCGACACCACGGCGACCTCAGCAGCAACCAGACCTGAACAGGAACAACATGAAAACGCACCACTTCAGACTCCATCTTAGCCCATAGCACTTTCCGTAGTACTTGTCCTAGCCTCGACCTCCTACAGGCGTATGCAAATGCTCAACTTATGTAACTTAGACAGCATGTATGTAGACTTAGATGGCAGTTGTAGACTTATAGCATCCATGTAGACTTATAGCATTTTATGTAAACATAGCACTATATTTTATATATGCATAGTTTCATTTTATAGATATTCCACTGTTACGTTCTTAGCTTAGGCCTATGTATGATTCATGATAACTACTTTGTATGTATGGCCATGTTTTTTGTTCTTGCTTAATGTAAGTTGCTCAGGATTAAGAGCGTCTGCTAAATGCCTACATTGTAAATTGTTGTGGTTATACTGTGCCCACAAGGCAGTGTATACCTCTGATTACACACGGATCAAGGTGTGTGTATATCCTCCAGTGTATCGAGAGACAGCTTTGTGGAGTAAGTCATATTGACTCTGTGCAATATGCTTTTGCCCCTTAGGTCAACAGCGGGGGGGATTGCAGCCGGATCCTCAGCAGATCAAAAGCAGCTCCAAACAATTACCTGAGTCACCTCGGAATTGATTATGTTACAATGTCTGAGCAGATGGAATAACTGTCTGGGCTGTCTCCACCAGACAGAGAGTAGCACTGTGCTGTAAGTTCAAAAGGAACAATGCCAAAAATATATATTTCTTTCCTTCGGCCAGATGTGTATATAGGCTATAACAAGCTCAACAGAACCCTATCTTATACGTTTAGGATTTAAAGAAACCTTAAAAATAAGTCTTATACACCAGTTAAAGAGTAAGACTTAATATAACATGAACACTGGTCATTTGTTTTCTCCACATAAAGTCTATTCTTGGTTGGTGGTTCTTATTTGGGGGTCATGACCCCCAAATAAGTCGCCAAATAAGTTGGAGGTGTCTCTGATGAATGTGCTATTTTAAAAATAAAAATAAATACAAAATAAAACACCTGCTGTGGAGCTGTCACTTCAGCACCGGTCAAAGAAACCGTCTGGCTGCTGCTGAGTTAGCTAGTACAGGGAGCTGTCCGTTCAGCACCATGGACAGAGTCACTACAACTAACGTACAGGGAGCTGTCTGTCCAGCGCCATGGCCAGGGAGCTGTCCGTTCAGCACAATGTACAGTCACTACTACATCTAACGTAAAGGGAGCTGTCCGTTCAGCACCATGGACAGAGTCACTACATCTAACGTACAGGGAGCTGTCCGTTCAGCACCATGGACACAGTCACTACATCTAACATACAGGGAGCTGTCCGTTCAGCACCATGGACACAGTCACTACATCTAACATACAGGGAGCTGTCCGTTCAGCACCATGGACACAGTCACTACTTACTCACACATAGGAGGCAATTGTCTCATGATTGATATGGGGGGCCGGGGGAGGCAGCTACAATTAACTTCCTATGGAAGACATGGTTTTGAGGAGGCTGCCTTGTCACGTAACCATGTGGTGACAAGTTACCTTCAACATCTGATGGAACAATGCATTTTAGAGTTCTCAGTATAATTGAGATAGTGAATGATGTCAGATTAGGATAAAAAAAAAAGTGATAGACAATATCAGTCTCCTTCATGTCCAGTTTTGGTTGTTCTCCATTCTGTAGAGAGCAGATCTGATATACCAGAGTGACCCGACCACTGCATGAAACCTAGCATGCACATTATGGGGGCGAGCATTCAGCAAAACACGTGTCACATTGTACAGTAGATCTGCTCTTGTTGGTGTAGAGATTTGAGGGGGAAAAAGGTTGCAGGCCTAGTACGGAGCCCTGTTCAATGTTGGTCAACAAAGCACTATGGTTTAGGTGGTTAAAACAGAAATCTATTCAACAGAAGCATTCAACTGTTCTGTGGAAGCATCGTCTCGGACGAAGCTCTTCCCATTATTTCACTCTGAAGGCAAACACTGATAAAGCCCAACGGACACAATAGCCGTTATAGGCGTGTATATATGAAACTGAGACTTTTCAACAACCGCGTCATGAATCTCTCAGACTCAGTGTTGGACCAAAGTAATGAAAATGGGGCGAAATTGATCACCTTGTCATCCTACAGATAATAATGTGAAATTGATTTATTGGCTCGAGAGCAGTTTCAGACTCCCTTTTTATTTACATTCAAGTCCGTTGACAGCCCACTCCTTCTTGTACTAACTAAACTAAAATGTACTCTCTCTCTGTCTCTCTCTCTCTCTCTCTGGATACAGCTGTGTTCGAGTGCTGATTGCACACATATCCTGGCATAATTCACACTGTAACAAAGCTGAGGCATAATTCATTCCAGTTGAATGAAAACAGATTGTGTCACGTGACATATATTGTTTTGGAATGGCAATCAAGCAATGGGGGATACAGCTGAAGGCATTAACCAGCCACTTAACAGTCCACCATATAATGGATGCGATGGAATCCACTGTCATTTGGATCTAAAGCAATTCACAAAATGCTGTCAACGATTAACAGCAGTCAACATGAAAAATGTTTCTTTGCAATACAACAGTACCAAACGGATCCGACTCGATATAGCACATTTGATTAACCTCTATACCAAGTTCCTTTTTTGAACTTTTCAGCCAGCTGCTCTACAAAGGATAAAACATCCGCGACACTGCTTGAGCAAAAGGGCTCTGTGCTGAGCCATGTGTCAAATACATCAGAGGGAATCCGCCCGAGAGTTGTTCACAGCCAGACACACCATGAAGGGACTGGCAAAGTTCAATTCAGGCCAAGGATTCAGTATAGTACACTACCTATAATGCCTTTCTTGTGTGAAACCGCAGCTGGGGAAATTAGATCACTTATGCTCATAATACACCCATATATCCCTCAATGATTCCATCTCTCTCGCCACCCTCACACAGAGCCAACTGTGTGAAGAAGAGTTGTTCTACGACTGGCTGGAATGACGCATGCAGAGCTCGGATGGTGAACTCGGGACAAAAGAGAGACCACTCCAGTTCACATCAGGCAGCTTTTGTGGTTTCCTGCAGGCCAGCCAGGCTGCGGCAGATGAGAGTGGCATTTTGTGCGTTGCGCTCAGCTGAGCGCGTCACTGGCTCATTGGCCGTTAGAGGGTTTGCATCACTCCAGGACAGCGGCTGACCGCGGGGAGGACTTCCATCGAGTGGATCCCCTCACGTCACGTCAAGGACAGCGGCTGACCGCGGGGAGGACTTCCATCGAGTGGATCCCCTCACGTCACGTCAACATGGGACGGATATAACTGTGGCCGTGTCGGGTGACACACACTGGTCCTGAGCTGCGCTGCGCTCTTGTTGTTGTTAATATTACACTAATTATTGGATTTAACAACATCAGATTAAGGTAAGAAAACGGTTAATTCAGAATTCTCTTTTAACTCATTTTTCTGGTGGACCCCTGGAAACCCCAAGAGTCCCTCAAGGACCACCAAGGGACCCCACATTTAGAACCACTGGCCTAAGCATGTCACACGCAAAAGTGTGTACACGTCCACATATACACACATGCGCAGGCACATGAACAACCATAGTTGTCCCCAAACGACGAACTGAAGCAAACTCTAATGCACATATTACTGTCATCATTGATTTCAGTAGTCTGGCAGCAAATGCAGTTGCTGACTGGGGTGGGAAATGAATAAAGAGGCTACGAAAAAAGATAATCAACTAGCCGCTGCTTCCATGAAGGAGTGCATCAACGTGAATCCATGCAGCATGTCTTTGATAGGAGCGCTGCAGAGATTTATCAAAGCATACCTTGGCTGGCAGCTTAAGTCAGCCATATAGCCTCGATGCAAAGGGTGAAAAATGTGTATGTTTGAAGCTATTTCCCATCGTCAAGCCCCGTGCGTGTACATGCACGCAGTGTGAGGCAGCACTGTGTGAGCCGACTCTTTGTTTGTGAGGATGTGTGTGTTCCGTTTCTCAAAGGATTCCTACCTTTGCTCATAATAAACCAACAAAGTGGAACAAAGCGGCACTCCAAAATAAAAAGATCCAAGACAGGCTCAGATGCAATTTCTCATGACTCCTACCTTTACTTGCACTAAAGCCCACAGTCTCTACTAAGTTCAGCAACAACAACCTGCACAGTACACCCCTGTCCCCGGGACAAACACTGGCACCTTTCAGCAGTTCTGCCTTGATGTACACGACTTCAATAACCCATGCGAAGGCAGAGAGGAGGAGCGAAGCTTACCTTGACAATACCGCATACACTGCATCACTTACCGTTATCCGTGTTTCATCCCAGTATTTTCAAGGGAGGCCTCTTCAGACTAATGATCATTACTTACCCGCTGAAAAGAAAACCTTGCCTCTAGGACAGAAAATGTGTTATAGGTTGGAGTTAGTCAATTTGTATACAACATTTCATGACATGAAACACCAACAGTTCACACGCTGGGAAATGTAGCACAAAGCATGTCCTTTTAAGCAAAACATGTTATAGAACTTGAACTTCAAACCCAACATTGGCATCTCTCTTCCCTATGTAGGTCATTGCCAAGACCTACAGTATATGGAGAGGAGGTTTCCCTTTCGGCAGTGGAATCCTTCGACAGGTGTCTGGCAGCCAGCTGACTACAATTGACCCGGTGCAAGGCCTCGTGGTCAGAAGAAGGTCCCGCGCCCTTCAACTGTGAACGTGGAGTCTTTGGCTTGTAAGCTATACATCCTTAGGTTTGGAAGGGCATGAGGGCCACATTTACTCTTTGGGGTCAGGGGGGGCCTCTGGTGAGATCTTTTTTTAAAGCATTGAACGTCCAAGGGATTGTATTATTGTGGTGTGTTGTTAGAGTTAAGGGGTTGGAGAGGGTGAACGGAATCGGTTAGTACTTTAGTAAGTAAGGGAAAGTCAGACACAAAAATGGTTTGTTAGTACAGTTATTACAACAAAGGTTTGATTCAAACAGTAGATTAGTTTGTTTTAGTAAATTTTGTGGTAGTAGTAGTAGTAGTAGTAGTTGGTGAGGATTCTTTTCAAAGTGCTCTGAAATTTGATTTGCTCAAACCCAGTTCCAGATTTGGACTGAATTATGAGTTATTTTCATGTGACAACGGGTTTAGTTAAAGAAGAAACAAAATGATTCCACCCACCCGAGCTAGTAGGGTGACAACACGAGCCATGCACTTAAATGGCAAGATGAATGGAATGGAGTCACAGTTCCATTAGACACGACACAAAAGGATGAGCTATCAAAAAACTAAAGAAAGAAACCGGTTGACACATGATGCAGCAAGTGGGGGGAAGTGAATCCAAATTAAATTTGAGAGCACCACAACACCAGACAAATGGGAAAGGAACGGAGCTTTGAGGTATAAAGGGTTTTATTATAGATAATAATGCAGCGAAAATAATTTAAAACATCTAGACACGCGTGCAAAGATCTGACACGGCGCTTTGGGCTAGAGCAGCACCCTGTGAGGATGCTCGTGTCAGGTTCTAGCTAATAGTATAGCATGCAAATCCATGCAGGACAGAACAACCACTGGATACTGTTCGGGAGGGGGGTGAGTGGGGTATAGGGCGGGGTCAATGTCAACAATCACGGATGATACCATTCGGGAAAATGAGAGGGTTTTTTTTTTTTTAGAATTGGAAAACTTGAGAGGAGAGAGGGGGCATACTTGTCTCAATGAATAGAGCGAGTCAAGTTCATACTCATTAAAATTATTACTTCTGAAAGTGGCTTTGACTGTTCCCCAGTTCTAAATGCAATGTTTTCAATGTGACCTACAAAAACACTTCGTCACTTCTGTCATGTTTTGGCCAAGATTGATCGAGCCTTCTGTAAAAGAAAAAGAAACATTGTTTCTTTTATTTTATTTTTTCTCAGACCAAACTGTTTCCACCAACTCCTACTGCATGGTGATTGATTGGTCAGAATGGTTTGCTTGACTCAATCTTCTATTCACTCAGAAAATGAAAAGCCATCTGTCCTCTCTTATTTTTCCTTTGATTCTTTTTTTTGGGGTGTTATATCAAGGTAAGGTATGAGGTCGTTATTAATTTTTAGTAAAATAATTATTGAAGATAAAAGGGAATAAACAAATAAAATCAACTCAATAGAAAATAAAGAGTCCAACATGTTTTATGGCCATATAATTGATAGTATTAGGACAATTGATATATGTATGTATATATGTTAGCCAAAATATATACATTAATACATATATGCTCAATGCGATCTGTATATCAAGGACAACAAAACCAAAGAGATTTAGGGAAGTCAAGTCTCTTCATGCATAGGGTGAGGCCAGTAAACTTAGAAGTAATACAGAGTTGTGTGTTAGTGTTAGTGTTAATGAGGAGTCAAACGCACACAGTCGAGACATTCCCAGAGATATACCGGCATATATATACTGTTCACAGTATATAGCCTACTGTACAGGTATCAAACACCAACGCCAACCATCCACAGCAGGTCCAGTGGCAGCAAGTAAAGGTCAATCTTTATCAAGTATAGCACACATTCAAGCTACCTAAAAGATACTTAAATTAGTCTCAACGCCACACTTTGCAAATACTGTATGTATGCATGCACTGTATTAATTTTAAAGGTTTCATATTTCATTTTACTTTTTTGTTTTTATTTTATGACCTCAATTACACCCACACAACCTGAACTTTGAACATTCAGTGGATTTTCCGTGGCCTTTTGAGCTGCAATGAAAACAGGCAAAATCCATCAACAGTGACATCTGCTGGGAAATTATTATGTCATACAGTTTATGCGATCTGTGGACTCACAATCCGCAGGCATATCAGTGCAGTTGTTTGAGACAGAAAACCACAGACCACAGAAAATCTACTGAATGTTAAAAATTCAGGTTTTTGTGTGTGAGCTCAGAAAACCTAAAAAAAAAGGAAAGTTACAAAAACTTCACGATCCCTTAAAAAGTGTCACAGACATTATTGCTTCTTCAATCAAACTTCTATACCTTAAGTTCAGGGCACTAGTCTCTTGTTAAGGTAGTCAATTAAGGAGGATTTAGAGGCCACTGTTTGCACGGCGGCCTCTAAATCAAGAGGTCTAACACACTCCCCATCACTCCATAAAATATAATAAGTAGCCGAGACAGCAGGTTCGTGACCAACAGGCCCAGTGGAACCAACAATAACAAGAATGCCGTGTCCGTGTGTAGACTAAACCAAAGCTTGTGCGAACCGCTGAGCCCTACAAACCCCTTCAATAATTCTCTCCTGAGCATGTAAAACAATGGCAACGTTACGACTGCATGTTTACTGTCTGCCACGGGAGCTGCTGCCGCGACGCAGCGGAGGTATATCTCTGTTTGAGGAAGTCTGCTGCGCGTGTTCACTCCATAAAAGGGTCTTCAACAAAAAAACAAACAGGGAAGTAAACAGGAATGAACTGAGGAAAAAGCTCAAACTCATCTCACACATTCTCTCGTACTTGATTGAGAAGTACGTCTATGAATTTAGTACTGTAAATATTCTTTATTTCTTCATACGGATATAGTCTTCAAAGTGAACAAAAAACAAACAAAAATGGGAGAGAAACTATAAAGAAACAAACGAAAGGAAATAAAATTATCAAAATTTTGCTGAAATTTAATTGTTTTAGGGCAGACCTCTTTGGGATGAACACATTAGAGTATTTCGGGAGGGGGACGGGAGGGTATCGGATGGCATAAAAAGCAATAACAGAGGGCTTAAAAGAAAAGACAAATAGAGAGGTGGAGCATCTCAGCTACCTTGGAATTGATGGCGGCTTGGACGGGTTTTCAGTAATAGCAAAAAGAATAGAAAGTGGTAGAAACGGAAAACCAACCCAGGGCAAACCAAAGCATAAGACAATTAGAGTGATATCTACCATATAATGCAGTTTGTTTACCATAGCGTGTCCGATGCCTGCGTGCTTCAGGAGAAAACAGGGGGAAGGAGAAAGAAAAATAAATAAATAATGACAAACCGTAAAACTCAATAAACAAACACATCCGTCCTCAACCCGAACCAAACAAAAAGAGAGAGTATAGAGGAGAAAGGGACGTCGCCCTCTGTCACAAAGACAGCTTCTCTTCTCAAGAGAAACCAACCCAACCGAATAAACCTTCTATAATTGAAAGGGAAATTAAGAAAAAAAGAATAATATATTCTGAACCTGATTTCAATCTCTCAAAAAAAAAAACATCCAAATCAAGAAATAAAGAAATTAATTGTAAAACGTGCTTTTACTTGTTTTAACAAGGATCATCCAAAAGAATAGAAAAAAAACAACAATATATTTGTTAGTACGATAAACCGCAAGTTAAGTAGAGAAAACAACAGATGTCACATTCCGTGAATGACAGTGTTAGTCGTTGTAAAACAAGGAGGTAAGAAGAAAAAAAGAAAAAAAAAATCACAAAAAAAAAAAGAAATTAATTCAAATTGGAAGAGTTCTGAAGCTTTGTTAGTAAAAGAGACAAGAGTTAGCAAATCAACTTCCACATTGAAGGGTGGTGGCAGTTTCAATGGGTGGGGTGGGGTGGGGGGGAGGGGTGTTGTTTCAAGTGGATGGGTGAGGTCGTTGAAGGGTGGGGGTGAGGAAACAGTAGATGTTAGTAATCACGCTGGTGATTGGTCAGTGGTAGGGGGGGCCCAGCTCAACAGACCCCTGTTCTTTCATCTTTCTTTATTTTTTTTTGTTGCTGTGGATGTGGCCAATCGTGGTGTTTGGATCACTTGGAAAGGCGGTCAGGCCCTAAGCAGCAACAACAACAACAACAACATTGTTCCCACTTGTTAGCAGGGACGCGCACACACAGACATCAAAGGGGGCTTCAGCCCCATGCCCTTTCACCCCGTCTGTAAAACAACTGCCCTTTCCAGACCACGAACGCAGCATTTACTATGGTGAAAGAAATGCAAATGCCACTCCTTTCCATGCCTTGCCGGAAGGCAGCATTCAGGAGAATTGCTTTTTTTCCTCTCCTGAACGTGAACACAGTATTTTGCGTGGAACAAATTTGTTTAGAAATCCATGTCGTTACACCGCATCTCCACTTTAGCTAAAGAGTGCTGGGTTGCGCCCCGAAAATAGCAGATCTACAAGCTCACAACGCGTCGCGCTGCGACGCGTTGTGAGCTTGTAGATCTGCTATTTTCCAAAAGTGCCTCTCTAACCCTCTCTGCACGTCCCTGCTTGTTAGAAATAACTGCAGTGCAGACAGAGGGGTTGAGAAACCAATCAGGGTTCAGAAACCAATGTGGACATTTTGGCGATCATTCCCCCTAAAGCCACATGAACCCAGCTAGATAGCATCCCAATTCTGGCATGCAATAACAATACATTTTGTCAAGAATAGCAGATCCACAAGCTCTCGATGCATTGCAACACAACACGTTGTGAGCTTGTAGATCAGCTATTGTTGTTTTTTTTCCGGTAAAGAGATTTGGCTGAAGAGGGAAAAGAAATGTTGGTCAATATTGCAGAGCCCCGCATGGGGCTCGACTGCCGGGTCAACGCAGAATATAGAGTTTAAGAGGTTAAGGGGATTACAGGATATGCAAAAACAAACAATACACAGGAGGCAAACATCTGTGCTTAGTGTTGTCCGAGAATGATGCGAGACAGAGAAGGGAATGAAAGGGAATATTAGCTCATGCATTCTCTCCCCGTTGTTCGATCGTCTGCCTTCTGAAAGAAAGAGAGATATATCATTTATTTATTATTTTTCCCCCCCCATAACAACAAAGATCCATGTCCAGACAGAGGCCTTGGGGAGAACAAAAATACATATGCCTATAAAACTTTCCTTACAGACAGTGTGTGTACAGTAAGTGGTGATTTATTTGCAGACTCCGCAGAGAGAGAGAAAAAAAAAAAGTGAGGGGCGCATGCACTTATCATCATACATCTCATTCTGGCCAATTAGAATTTGCGTCCACACCTTCGTCTTCAATGTTTGTTTTTACACAATGTTTGTGTTTACACAAACTCAAAACTGGCCATTCATTGTCAATGGCATTCAATGCTTGCGTTAGGACAATGTTTGTGTTTACACTCACACTAAAAGCTGGACATAGGAGGGGCCAAAACGCCCCTCAAACAAATGACACTGACTGCTGACAGAAATAGTCATGATGTGATCAAGCTGACAGCTTTGTGACCCTTTAACCTTCACTGCCAATTAGCGGCGTAATGATAGCTTTTCATTAGAAGACTGTCGAGCTACAGGCTTTCATCAAAAGAACACTGTCACATGCAGCCCTGAAATCCATAATGGTTGTAATGTAGACATCATGCAAGATCATGTGAGTGTGAACATGCAAGTATGGTAGTAAGTACAGTATGTAGTATACTAAATGCATTTGGAACTAAATAAAATTGTTACTTTTCAGGATTTCAATTCAAATATAGCAAAAATAGCTGATCTACAAGCTCAAAACGCGTCGCATTGCAACGTGTTTTGCGTGCTTGCGTGCGTGCGTGCGTGTGTGCGTGCGTGCGTGTGCGTGTGTGCGTGCCCCTGCATTCTTACTATGAGCGTGGGTGTGTGCGTGCGTGCGTGCCCCTGCATTCTTACTATGAGCGTGGGTGTGTGCGTGCGTGTCACAGGTGGTGAACTACCCGAGAGGCCGGTGCATGAGGCTGCAACAACGCCCACTGTTTGATCTATAAAGGCTGTGCTCACGTGCTGCTTGCTTTGTCTAATGGCCGCCATTAAATCCAACAATTAGGTAAATATGTTTCAGCAGTGGGTGTGAATTTGCAGGCACGCCACACAGCCACTCACAGCCGGTGAGCTGATGATGAAAGAAAAAAAATAGATTTGAGCACAAGAGATTTGATGCACAACAATGATTTAATCATTTCGACAGACAGACCCAAGGTGACGACAACTTTGTACTTTTCAAAAACTGCCACGTTGGCGCTTGCATGGTGGCAGGGTTGGAGGGACAGATTATTAACTAAGTGTAATATTTGGATGCTCTATCTTTCAGATCCCCTATCGGTCGTTTATTTTTTGATGTCTGGATTCCCGGCGTTATCTTTCCGTGGGTTGTTGCGGTGGTGGGAAAATTAATCCTTCGAAAAATGTCTGATGATCTTTGAAGTGACATGAAAAGTGGATGGTGGTGCAGAGCAAAAAGAGAAGAGAGAGAGAGTGGAGGAGAAAATGACGCAGGTCACAGAAATACCTGCAGTGACTCAGTGATGCAAATTATATCCTCACGAGGATTTGCATGTCACTGCTTTCGTCGTGCTTCTTACAATAAAGGCTGTAGACATGGTGAGATCTTGTACTGATAAAAACGTGAATTGTGTGTAAACTTAAATGTGGTTCTATTAATTTCCTTAATTCCATGTCAGTTCGTGGAACAAACTCCCACTATACCATATTCGACAGGCAGCTTCTGTATAGACATCTTTAAAGCACAGCTCAAGACATACTTCTACACTCTTGCTTTTAGTTGAGCTTTTAAAATACTTAGTTATTCATGTCATCACTGTATTGCATTACTGCTATTGTTTTAATGTTGTTTTATGCCTTTGGTTTCTTTTCTTTTTTTGTTTTCTTTTTTTTCTCCACTGCTCTGTAAAGCACTTTGAGTTGCATTTCATGCCATGAAAGGTGCATGTACAAATAAAGTTTTACTATTCTTTATGTTGTTTGTGCAACCTAGTTTTGTCCTACTGGCATTGCAGATGGAGGGGTCTAAACACTCCTAAATCCATTGCAGATGGAGGGGTCTAAACACTCCTAAATCCATTGCAGATGGAGGGGTCTAAACACTCCTAAATCCATTGCAGATGGAGGGGTCTAAACACTCCTAAATCCATTGCAGATGGAGGGGTCTAAACACTCCTAAATCCATTGCAGATGGAGGGGTCTAAACACTCCTAAATCCATTGCAGATGGAGGGGTCTAAACACTCCTAAATCCATTGCAGATGGAGGGGTCTAAACACTCCTAAATCCATTGAAGATGGAGGGGTCTAAACACTCCTAAATCCATTGAAGATGGAGGGGTCTAAACACTCCTAAATCCTTGACATGAAAAGGTTTGACTGCATGGTCTAAATATATAAAGCTTGTATTCATGCCACGGGACTGGAGACAAACTGTTCCTGGGCTCTCCGAGCAAAGCGTTGTCCACACATTGAATTAGGGAAATGTAGCAAAAATGTGTGGCTTTCTTCACAAATTGTTCATAACGTGTATGTCTACATGTGTGTCTACTATCACTTCTCAATGTGTTCCAAGCCAACTCCCTTGGGAAACTTTGTGACAGCTGCTGACATTTGGGGTATACAACTTATATGCACAGAAAAACACTTGGGCAAAATAAAACGGGCATAGTCACTAATTAGCCTGGAATTCACCTATGCTTTCTATGGCATAGGCAGCTCCCGGCAGGATCCGCCGGCAGAAACATGAGACTAATTAATTAGAGCGACAGAGAGAGAGAGGAGTGTGTGTGTGTGTGGGAGGGTGTGTGTGTGCGTCAATTTAACAAAGGTGCAGACGATCAGAAATCAGCAGAGAGTGATCGACGTTTGCGCTACTCTATGCCGAATTGAAGTGGACTCGGACCCAGACTTTTTTTTTCTCCATGGAAATAAAAACGTCTGGGTTTCCGAGGCTAGTCACTAATGTGATGACAATTGTTTTGACGCATCACATGCCACTTAAAGCAGAATGACATGTGGTACATTTTGCCTGCATACAGGTTGTTAATGGTACCACAACTTAAGTAACAGAGTATTCGGTCAAAGTGAAAGAACGTGACACTCACGCTGCACGTGTCAACTCCGCAAAGAAAGAACCCACCGGAGGCTTCGCTCGACGTTGAGCGAGCGACAAGGCGCCCGACGCCCATCGACTTGATCTTTACACATGTGTCGCAGCGGACATTGCTGAACTATGACCACCGGCGAATAAGCTGGATAAATATTTAATGGCGGAGGGCTGTGAAAATGATCAATGGGGGCGCCGCGCGGGTGGGGTGGGGGGGGTCTCTCGGCCCGGACAGATTTATCATCGCAGAGCTGAGAGAGAGTTGTAAGGCCGGCCACCGCTCTCCTATAAATTTCCAATTTGGCCATTTAAAGAGTAAGTGATGAAAGCTATATTGTGGGACAGCGGCAGGGGGAGGGGCGGCAGAGTGAGCGGCCTCTATTTTTCATCAGACGAGAAGGTAACTGAGGGTAATGCGGCTTGTAGACCAGAATAACGATTAGCAACACACACACGGGACAGCCAGTCAATACTAGGCGTGGTCCACGAGGGCCAGCCGCCATGAGCAAGCACATCTAAATTGTGTGCAAATATGTGCATAGTATACGCATGCATCTGTTTGCGTGTGCAATTTACAATTTAGGCTTTTAGCAGACGCTCTTAATCCAGAGTGATTTACAGTAAGAAAGAACAAAAAACATGCAAGTGGAATATCTATCTAAGGAAACTATATTATGTGTATGCACTATAGAGTGCTATGTCTACATAAAGTGCTATTTAAGTTACATAAGTTGATATGCATGCATTGATGTGCGTTTTCAGACTGCCGCGGAAGATTGTGAGTGGGTCTGCAGTTCTGATTGTAATGGGAAGTGCATTCCATAGTTTTGGAGCCAGAAGGGAGCCAGAAAGGAGCACATGTGCGCGTGTGGGTGTGCACGTGAGTGTGTGTGCGTGCGTGGCACATACTTCAAAACATCACATGCATTGCTACGAGGGGTGGGACGATATGGGTACCTCACGATTAGGGGTTAGGGTTAGAAATAGCGATATTGCCCTATATATCGATACGTCCTCCCGCGATAAATAATCGATATCGATTTTTAAAATATCTATATCGGCTACATTGTTATTTTAAACATCGGTATCGGTCAATAATTTCCATATCGGTGCATCCCTATTTGCAAGAGATTTCATCAACGATACTGAAAATGAAAAAATAACGAACTGGCCAATAAGTAGATGAATCTTGCCTCCTCCAAACAGTAAAACTGCAACTGCAACTTTGCACCTTGTCCACAACTTGTCTGTTCACAACTATGTGCATACTACTACTAGTAGTACTAACTAATCAATATCACCATATTGGGAGGTATTGCAGTGATATATCGAGATAAGGTATAAAGGTATAAGATAAGAGATAAGGTATAAAAATTGAACAGCAAGGTGGTCATAAGTGAGAAATAAGCCCTGGCAGAGGGATGCAGCTTCATAATTATATTTGGGAATGATGAGTCTTTCAGGTAGATTTGACACAGCAATAATCTGTGTCTGTCTTAAAGTCTGACTCAGAGTGATGGAGATTGGCAGGCAGGCTTCAGGAGCACATAATGAAATGTCACTGCAATTATGCCGGGGAGAGAGAGAGAGAGAGAGAGAGAGAGAGAGAGAGAGAGAGAGCGAGAACGCTTGGCGAGAGCGCCTGGCAAACAAATCAATGCATGTATCCCAACCTTTTACCAATATCTCAACCTTTTCCTGGATTGAGGCCCAAAAATGCACCCAATCCCAACCATCTGACCACCAACCAGATGGGTGTGCTGTGTGCATTTTAATTTTGTTCATGATCAGTACAGTACAACAGTACTTTACTTTGAGTTCCTATTTCCTATTTGTGGAGATACAGTATAGTGTCATTGTGTCAAACACTCTATGAAGCAATTACTGTAGCACCGTGCCCAAGTCACATGTCCCAGGAGGGAAATACAGCAACATGTCACGCACGCGCACACAGGCGCACACGCACGCATGAACACACACGCACGCACACACACGCACACACGCGCATCCCCACATAAAAGAGAGAGACTCCTGGGGGAATGCTGCACATTGACACAAAGCTCAAAATGTCATCTGCTGTAAACGAGGTGAGGATTACAGCGGTGTTAGGGCTTGTCATTAAAAGGCGAAAGGCTTTAGGACGCCAGTGCTCGTCTGCTCGACATCAAACAAAACGCAGCAGCCCACCTGCTGTGAATAGCAACCCGTGTCATCGCAGTGAACGGGCGCTATACTGTGTGCGTTGGCGAGGCCCATGCAGTCCAAATGGCATTTTAGATATAGTCACAAGGGCTTCGATATGCTATCGCGCTAAACCAATTACGCTAACCTTTATTGAGATGCTAATGGCACACTCAAATGTGTGGCTGGTGGAAGCTAATCCGTGGTGTGTGTAAGTGTGGAGGAGGTATACTGTAGAAGAAACCCGTTTCCAGTGACAGAAAGGTGGCAAGGTAGAACGTAGGCTAGATGTTCCACTTTGCCACCTTTCTGTACGGTGGTTTTCAACCCTTGTCATATCAAGGTCCATTATGTCAGGGGTTCCCTAACGTTTTCATGTCAAGGACCCCCAAAATGATACTCATTAGCCTGCGGACCCCCCATTTGAAAATATATGCCAAGGACCCCCATAAGAGAAGATTGTTACGGCTATATAGGTTTGACCTGAATTAGACTATATACGGACCCCTATTTAATGGCATTTCTATCTGTGACCCCAATACATATTGTAAATTCAAACTTATTTGAACTCCGAGAGTGTCCAAATGGAACCAAATAGACTCTGCATTATGTATTCTGCATTTGAGCCACAAACCACCATTTGATGACATGTAGGTACAGTAGGAAGGGGCGTTGCTGTGGATGCACTGATGGGTGAGGAGGCAGAGCTTGTATATGTCAAACTCAAGGCCCGGGGGCCAAATCAGGCCCGTGGATGAATTATCTTTGGGCCGCGGGATGATATTTAATTAGTATTAGAACTGGCCCTCTGGTATATTGCACGGACCACCATAATACTACAAGTCCGACAATTCACTGCGAGTGCATTGGCACATATCACATACTATGAAATCAGTGCTTGGTGAAGATCATAGAACAGGAAACTGAGCTTAATAATAATGCATTTTCAGTTTTAAATGCATTTACTTTTTTGCTGTTTGCCTGGGACGTCCTCATGACCGCGGTGCCTGTGTGTTGAAACACAGTCCTGCCCTCGACCTCGACCGATTTCTTTATTTTGGCCCACTGTGTATTTGAGTTTGACATCCCTGTATGTAGTCTATCCTGAAGGAGACGGGAAGCCAGTGTGTAGGGAATGGAGTATGGGTGTGATATGTTCGTCACTCTCATCAGGATCCTATAGCAGCACTGTTCTGAATGTACTGGAGCTCCATCAGGATCCTATAGCAGCTGTTCTGAATGTACTGGAGCTCCATCAGGATCCTATAGCAGCACTGTTCTGAATGTACTGGAGCTCCATCAGGATCCTATAGCAGCTGTTCTGAATGTACTGGAGCTTCATCAGGATCCTGTAGCAGCTGTTCTGAATGTACTGGAGCTTCATCAGGATCCTATAGCAGCTGTTCTGAATGTACTGGAGCTCCATCAGGATCCTATAGCAGCTGTTCTGAATGTACTGGAGCTTCTTCAGGATCCTATAGCAGCTGTTCTGAATGTACTGGAGCTCCATCAGGATCCTATAGCAGCTGTTCTGAATGTACTGGAGCTTCATCAGGATCCTATAGCAGCTGTTCTGAATGTACTGGAGCTTCATCAGGATCCTATAGCAGCTGTTCTGAATGTACTGGAGCTTCAGGATCCTGTAGCAGCTGTTCTGAATGTACTGGAGCCTCATCAGGATCCTATAGCAGCTGTTCTGAATGTACTGGAGCTTCAGGATCCTGTAGCAGCTGTTCTGAATGTACTGGAGCTCCATCAGGATCCTAGAGCAGCTGTTCTGAATGCACTGGAGCTTCATCAGGATCCTGTAGCAGCTGTTCTGAATGCACTGGAGCTTCATCAGGATCCTAGAGCAGCTGTTCTGAATGCACTGGAGCTTCATCAGGATCCTGTAGCAGCTGTTCTGAATGTACTGGAGCTTCATCAGGATCCTCTAGCAGCTGTTCTGAATGTACTGGAGCTTCATCAGGATCCTATAGCAGCTGTTCTGAATGTACTGGAGCTTCAGGATCCTATAGCAGCTGTTCTGAATGTACTGGAGCTTCATCAGGATCCTAGAGCAGCTGTTCTGAATGTACTGGAGCTTCATCAGGATCCTCTAGCAGCTGTTCTGAATGTACTGGAGCTTCATCAGGATCCTATAGCAGCTGTTCTGAATGTACTGGAGCTTCATCAGGATCCTATAGCAGCTGTTCTGAATGTACTGGAGCTTCACCAGGATCCTATAGCAGCTGTTCTGAATGTACTGGAGCTTCATCAGGATCCTAGAGCAGCTGTTCTGAATGTACTGGAGCTTCATCAGGATCCTATAGCAGCTGTTCTGAATGTACTGGAGCTTCATCAGGATCCTATAGCAGCTGTTCTGAATGTACTGGAGCTTCACCAGGATCCTATAGCAGCTGTTCTGAATGTACTGGAGCTTCATCAGGATCCTATAGCAGCTGTTCTGAATGTACTGGAGCTTCATCAGGATCCTATAGCAGCTGTTCTGAATGTACTGGAGCTTCATCAGGATCCTATAACAGCTGTTCTGAATGTACTGGAGCTTCATCAGGATCCTAGAGCAGGATCCTGTTCTGAATGTACTGGAGCTTCTGGATGCTCTTGCTAGGGATCCCGATGAGAAGTGCGTTACAATTTTGGGAAAATTGGGAGTGAGTCTACAGGTCTAACTGCAATGGTAAGTAAGTAGCCTTGACGAGCCATGAGGCCCATAGGGGCAGGAGCCTATCTCCTGTTTCTGTAGCGTGAGGCAGCTTGATGTACAAGTACACCCCCTGGACATGACGCTAGTATGTCGCAGGGACTTACCCCCAATCCAACCCTTGATGCTGAGTGTCAAGCAGGGAGGCACTGGGTCCCATTTTTACAGTCTTTGGTATGACCCGGCCGGGGATCAAACCCCGACCTCCCAGTCTCAGGGCGGACACTCTAACCACAAGGCTACTGAGCTGGTAGTCACAATGGTAGTCACAGACATATACTGTAAGGGGTTGCAACTAAAGAACTAAACTAACCAAAGAAAGTAAAATATCTGCACATACTTTATTTATTATAATAAATAATGAATAAGTCCGTCTTGTTTTTGTTCTGCTATATTGCAATCATCACCCACACGTTTAGTGGTGTTAATTACCAGCCATGACAGCCATAACGTGCGTGCGTTGTGTTCCATGCGTGTGTGTGTGCGTGCGTTGTGTTGCGTGCATGTGCATGTGTGGCTGTGCGTGTGCGTGTATAAGCAGTAAACTAAAACTAAAAGTGTTTTTCGACTTTTGCCAGGTGTTTATAATTCTGTCAACACTTTAACATCACAACTGTGCAAAGGTGGAGTCAGGAAACTTTACATGTGCATGTGGTGGCAGAATAATTAAGACACTTATAGGTGTGTGTTTATATTTATGAGTGCCTTTCAACAGCAGTACGTGTTGGGCTTCAGTAACCAACTTCATACAAAGGGTGTTTGTTCATTAACTGTTTGACCTGTACATTACATTGGGAACTGTGTTATGCATGTTATGTAGACAGCACTATAATTGCATTGTATGTAGTCATAGCACTTCATAGTGCATATGTATAGCATAGTATAGTATATATGTATAGTTTATATGTATAGTTTCATTATATACTGTAGATATTCCACTGTTACGTTCTTAGCTTACGAATGTTTCATGATAAATACTTTTTATATGTATTGCCATGCTTTTTGTTCTTGCTTAGTGTAAATCGCTCTGGATTAAGAGTGTCTGCTAAATGCCTAAATTGTAAATTAAATTGTAAATTGTTATCAAATTAACTGCTCATATATCATCAATCAGCCAATCCCATCAATTGATCCAACGCAATCTACTGTGGACAACATTGAACCTATATCTAACAACTAACAATAGCAACTATCACGATACATCTTACTTACATATTCTACACTTAATAGGTGTAGAATATGTAAGATGACGAGCATAGATTGACTAACATAGTATTTAGTGCAAACATCGGGTTGAACCACCATTAACACAACCGTTGTCGGGATTCCTTCAAAAATAGGAGCTCTGGGGTGCCGGAAAGACATGGCCGCTTTTACTCGGAAACCCACAACCCGGAAACAATCCACTAAAAAAAGTTTACTTTACATAGCTAGCTTGCATTGCGATCGTTTTAATTTATACGATATATGATCAAAAAAGCGTTCATATTTTGTGGGAGAGACGGATGAGGAGCAGAAATGAAGCGCCAGTATATCGATCCGTTCAGCACCACGGAGAGCGCCCTGGATTAGGAGAGACGAGTCATTCAGCTAAATCAATGATAAGATAACAATTGCCTAGAGTGTAGCATACAGTCGCCGAAAGGCGAACTGACAAAAATAAAAAAAAAAAGGAAAAAAATCTGAATATTCTTATCTCGCCCCGTATCATTGAGGACGTCGGATGCACCCCTCGGATGCACCCCTCGGTTCGAGTCCCTAAGACGTTTCCAGACGTCCTATGTGTTAAAACCCATTTAGACCTGAGGACGCATCTGTGTCGCCTAATTAGCAATTAACCACTTTAACCATTATTTTAAACTTTAGTTAAAAGTCAGATCTACAAGCTCATAGCGCGGCACTCGAGATTGTAGATCTGCTATTGTAGATCTGCTATTTTTTTAAATACTTGAAAATGTGTGCAAATCTTTGAATATATATTCGTTTTTAACTCAAATCTTTGCTTCTTGGGCGTCCCTGGAACAACATATTTTCAGATGGGGGTCGGTGGCCAATTACATTATATAATTCTGAGGCTCCTTGACATGAAAGAGTCTAGATGGGAGGGCCGCGGCTCAGATTTGCGCACACCCTGATTGGTTCACCGATCTGTCCGTCAGCCCCGGTCTCTCCTCCCCCCCCCCAGTGCAGCACTGTTATTGTGTCGACCAGAAGCAGAAACCACTGGTTGTTGGAGTATACCATTCTAACAGACTGTCAAAGTTATTTCCACAGAGTCGGCACACGTTTTTTTTCTTAGACGGTGTGGTGGGTTATTCAGCCATTCTCCTCATTTTCCTCGCATATCCTCGTTTGAAGTTCCACTGGTAATGATTTCCTCACGGTGTTATTTTGAGGGGTGCATACCGTTCAGAGCCTTGACGTCACATCATTTGAATCAACGCCTACTCGGAAGGGTTGACTCCCACGAAATGAAAGCCTGGGTATCGAGGCTACTGACATAGAAACATAGGTTTTTCAGAAAACTGCCAGGATTTAGAAGACATTTTATATAATCTGTTCTCATGTCTTAATGGATAAAGGGAGAAAGTGCATTCAATCTTTACGGCCCCGATCTACAGTACCTATATAATTATTACCAGTGGCAACAATAGCTTTGTGTGTGATAAAAAAAAAAAAGCTGTGCAACACTGCTATGCTAGAGGCTCACACCACCGTCTACACCGTTGCTAAGTGACAAATTGCCGGCAAGGAAGAGAGCGAGATGGATGGAGAGAGAGAGAGAGAGAGAATTACTGAGTAAGAAGGCATGGGTTTATGGCAACAACAAGACAGAGTGGAGGGAAATTGAACAGTGAACATTGAGATTCCAAGATGGCCACACTCTACATCCTGAAATATATAGGGAGACTGATATAGAGCAGGAAATAGGGAAGGGGGGGGGGGGTGTATGTGGGGGGGGCGTATTAGAAAGACAGAAGAATTGATCGACCATCCCTTTAGAATTCTGGCAGCCTCTTCCGTGCCGGAGGTATAGGCTGGAATGAGAATGAAGGAGGGTGGGGGGGAATAGGGGGGGTAATTGCAGTTGTTAGGTTGGTGATGGCTTACAGACAAGCGAGGAGGGGGTGGAGGGGAGGTGGGAGGGAGAGAGAAAGAGATAAACAGACAGGGGAGTGTCCACGCATCCATCTATTGATTTTGTGCATGCATGCATGTGTGCGTGCATGTGCGTGTGTTCCCATTGTGCCTCCTCATATGTATTGCGCTCATCACACACACACACACACACACACACACACACACACACACACACACACACACACACACACACACACACACACACACACACACACACACACACACACACACACACACACACACACACACACACACACACACAGTCCCGCCCCACCGCTCAGCATGGTTAATATGGTGCATGTCTTAGTAACTGCACTGCCATCGACCACAAGTGTGTGTCATTTAATGTAGCACCGTGGGAATCACTGCTGACCCCTTATGTTTTAAACATAAGGGCGGCGGTGGCTCAGGGGTAGAGTGGCTGGATGGTAACCGCAAGGCTGCCTGTTCGAACCTGGGCTCCCCCAGACACTGCGTGAAAAGAGGCGTTAACGGGCAATTATGGGCACTAGATTTGCCCGTAAACCTCAAGTTTAGCAGCATATACAGTAATATACGGTAATATACACAGGTGTGATGGTACAATTCGGGAGTTTACCAGAGTTTATTGGAAAGTTTAACGGGAGTTTCCTATAATATACACATCCGTATTCCATGCTTTTTGTGCAGTGAGAGTTAGTGTCGAAGTGTCCTTGAGCAAGACACTGAACCCCTAATTGCTCCTGATGTGCTGGCTGGTGCCTTGCATGGTTTCTGCCGCCATCGGTGTATGAATGTGTGTGTGAATGGGTGAATTGATGCACAGTCTATGTAAAGCGCCTTGGATAAAGGCGCCATATAAATGCACCATTTACCATTTTAAAAGGGGAGACCACAAAACACACAATAGATGAACCGGGTATACTGACTCCAAAACGACTGTAATGAATACGTTTCTTTTCAGGGTTTTGTTTTTAATGAATGAATGGTAAATGGTGCATTCGTATAGCCTATATTAAAAATCACACCTGTGTGAAGTGAGAGGCGCTCTTATCATCATCATACATCATCTAATTCCGGCCAATCACAATTTGCGTCCTCACTTTTGGATAATAATGTCAAATGTTTGTGTTTACACAAACACTCAAAACTGGCCATTCATTGTCAATGGCATTCATTGTTTGTGTTTAGGACAATGTTTGTGTTTACACAAACCCTCAAAGCTGGACATAGGAGGGGCTAGGGCCCCTCATCATATCCCAACAGAAGGCCACATGCAACTTCATTAGATCTCACACTCGAGAATCCAAAATGGCTCATTTGTGGTGATGAAAAAGTCAAGATAATTGTCACATAACACCTTGTCACCATACATAACGTTATGTATAGATGCATAGAATGATGAGAGACAGGCCTAATAGCTGCTTTTAGGTATGCTATATGCATGAATATGTAATGACTCGGGCTTAACCAATTTAGGCCTGACGTCGAAATTAAAACAATAATGTCTTCTAAATCCTAAAAGTTTTCTGAAAAACCCATGTTTCTGTCAGTGGTGCTCAATATTTAATGTCAAGAACCCCAAAGATTATCTGTAATTGGCCGCTGACCCCCATCTGAAAATATGCTATTCCAGGAATCCCTCAGAAGCAAAGCTGTGAGTTAAAAACGTTCGCTCTGAAAGAATATATAGTCAAACATTTGCGCCACATTTTCACGATTTTTCAAAAATAGCAGATCTACAAGCTCATATGAGCTTGTAGATCTGCTATTTTTCAGTAGCTAAAGCATAACATTCTTTCAGGATACTCGTCTGGTGATGAGCCATACCGTGCGGCTCCACCATGCATGCACACCTCCAGGTTGCTTTTCATTTCATAATTAGTTAGTTCAATATTCGTGACGCCGAGCGTGCGTTTTGAAATGAGAACGCGTGTGTTTTCTATGAGAGATTAGAGAATGTGGCTTCTTTGTTCTACCGCATGATTCAATCTACCATGCGTGTTCATACAGCGGAATGGAAGTGGAAAATACTACACGTGTCTGAGCAGTGTGTCTTTCCAAGTGTGTTAAATGTCAATGAAAAAAAAAAGCTAGCCCTTTGGTAAATGGTGGTAAATGGTGCATTTATATAGCGCCTTTATCCGAGGCGCTTTACATAGATTGTGCATTACACGCACGCACGCACACACACACACACACCCCGATGGCGGAGGAAACCATGCAGGGCACCAACCATGCACATCGGGAGCAATTAGGGGTTCAGAGTCTTGCTCAAGGACACTTCGACGCAAACTCGGGGGGAGCCCACAGGGATCGAACCGGGAACCTTCCAGTTCCCCAACCGGCAACTGAGCCACTGCCGCCCTTAATTTGTACTTGGCATGGAGGAGGAAATGCAAGGAGGACTTCTGAGCAACCTAAATGTGATCTGATTATTATTGTGTTGACGGTAATCTGAATAAGCCCGGCGGATCTGCGATCATCTGAGATAAGAGCAGGTAGTTATCTGTTCGACGACGACACACTCCCGCCGTCGGAGTGCAGGACCCTCGGTGAACTCGGCTCCGCGTTGCAGATCAAAGGGCTGCAAGTTTGCAACGCGTGTTTCACGCTGAACTCAAGGGGGGCCGGCGGTTGAACCGTGCGGAGAGAGAGCTGCACTCAGCACTAAAAGAACAAGAACAAATCTGTTTGATCCGTTCCATTAATCCACACAGCCGCAACCAACCATGCACGGTCTGAGAGAGAGAGAGAGAGAGAGAGAGAGAGAGAGAGAGAGAGAGAGAGAGAGAGAGAGGGAGAGAGAGAGAGAATGGAGCGATGCATGAAGCGAGAGAGAGGTCATGGGAGTGGGGGTATGGGGAGGTAAGGAGGTAGAGAGAACGCTGTGTGTGTGAGTGTGTGTGTGTGTGTGTGTGTGTGTGTGTGTGTGTGTGTGCTCGCGCGCGGGTGCGAGAGAGAGAGAGACGGGGATATGTTGAGGCGTTCAGATGTCTCTCTCCCCCTGGGTTGAGCTTGCATCAGACACCGGGCCGTGTTGAGCTCCATTGCAAGTTAAGCCACGTCAGGGAATAAAAGAGAAGCTTTCCTCCGTTCAGACGTCCTCTTTCACTGTAGTGCTAAACTCTGTCTGAGTCGCAGAGCAACCCCACGGCCCTGCATGTGCACGCACACATAACACGCACACACACACACACACAAAGATAGGCCTCTATTCTTTAGATTTAGATGTGCGTGTGAACCTTGGATACACACATGCTTGCAGTTGCATGTATATGCCTTACACATTATCGCTTTCCCTCATGACACACACGAGTGCACACCCCCTCACGCACGCACGCACGCACGCACGCACGCACGCATGCACGCACGCACCCACGCACACAATCACTCCGTCCATGAGAGTGATTATATCCATCTGCCTTGCCTTTCTGTCTTCCTTACATGCTTTGTGTCCTTCTCACATGCAAACACATACACACACACATATGAGTGTGCATGTGCGCCTGTCTGTGCCACGCGCACGCTGCAGCCTGTCAGCCTGTCTCATGTTTCGTCCTGGCTGCCTGCGAGGGTCCCGGTGGGACCCCGGGCTCCTTAAGCACACACAGACGGGACGGACAGGCCCAGACACTGCTTACCGTATTACTGACTCTCTCTCTCTCTCTCTCTCTCGGTTTAGGATGCTCCAGACTGATCAAAACAGCCAGCCGGCCCGGAAGGGAAGGAGGGAGGATGCTTGATCCCTCCATTATGTCCAGTGGTGTCAAGTAACTAAGTACATACTTAAGTACTGTACTGTATATGTCATTCATCATATCATCATTGAAATTGCATTTTTTTTTTTACTTTACTTGAGCATTTCCAATTTTCTATACGTTTACTTTTACTCCTCTAACATCTCAGAGGCAGATATTGTACATTTACTCCACTATTTGAAAACTTTAATATAGTCACTTCGAAGACTTTCATTATTATTACAAAGCGTACATTAACCACTTCAACTTCAAGCTTCAAGAACTTGTGAAATGATACATTCTGCACAATGAGTTTACTTTTGGTACTTAATGTAGGCCTATATTTTGATGCCAATAGTTTTTTTTACTTTTACTCAAGTAAATAGTAATTCAAATACTCAGTGATTGTGGACTTTTACTTGTTACAGAACATTGGGGTACTTTTACTTAAGTAAAGAATGTCAGTACTTCTTCCACCACCTGCTTATTTCTGCATGAGATACAGTAGCTTCACCTCAGTTAACACTGACAGCACATCATTGTGTTTGACCTTCTATTGTTACGGCAAAGACAATCGAAACATCGGACTTAACCAATCACACATCAAGTAGTAAATCATTGGCTGTTTTGCAAGACTTCCTCAGATATTTGACATTTTCTGGCATTCAATGGTTTAGTTTCACTTCAAATCGTGGGCATCCCCCATCTAGTGCTGAGGGATGCCCAAGTCACTCACATCTAGTGGGTGTGTGTGAGGGATGCCCAAGTCACTCACATCTAGTGGGTGTGTGTGAGGGATGCCCAAGTCACTCACATCTAGTGGGTGTGTGTGAGGGATGCCCAAGTCACTCACATCTAGTGGGTGTGTGTGAGGGATGCCCAAGTCACTCACATCTAGTGGGTGTGTGTGAGGGATGCCCAAGTCACTCACATCTAGTGGGTGTGTGTGAGGGATGCCCAAGTCACTCACATCTAGTGGGTGTGTGTGAGGGATGCCCAAGTCACTCACATCTAGTGGGTGTGTGTGAGGGATGCCCAAGTCACTCACATCTAGTGGGTGTGTGTGAGGGATGCCCAAGTCACTCACATCTAGTGGGTGTGTGAGGGATGCCCAAGTCACTCACATCTAGTGTGTGTGTGTGAGGGATGCCCAAGTCACTCACATCTAGTGTGTGTGTGTGAGGGATGCCCAAGTCACTCACATCTAGTGTGTGTGTGTGTGTGAGGGATGCCCAAGTCACTCACATCTAGTGTGTGTGTGAGGGATGCCCAAGTCACTCACATCTAGTGTGTGTGTGAGGGATGCCCAAGTCACTCACATCTAGTGTGTGTGTGAGGGATGCCCAAGTCACTCACATCGTGGGCATCCCCCATCTAGTGTGTGTGAGGGATGCCCAAGTCACTCACATCGTGGGCATCCAACCATCTAGTGTGTGTATGTGAGGGATGTCCAAGTCACTCACATCTAGTGTGTGTGTGTGTGTGTGTGTGTGTGTGTGAGGGATGCCCAAGTCACTCACATCTAGTGGGTGTGTGAGGGATGCCCAAGTCACTCACATCTAGTGTGTGTGTGTGAGGGATGCCCAAGTCACTCACATCTAGTGTGTGTGTGTGAGGGATGCCCAAGTCACTCACATCTAGTGTGTGTGTGTGTGTGTGTGAGGGATGCCCAAGTCACTCACATCTAGTGTGTGTGTGAGGGATGCCCAAGTCACTCACATCTAGTGTGTGTGTGAGGGATGCCCAAGTCACTCACATCTAGTGTGTGTGTGAGGGATGCCCAAGTCACTCACATCGTGGGCATCCCCCATCTAGTGTGTGTGAGGGATGCCCAAGTCACTCACATCGTGGGCATCCAACCATCTAGTGTGTGTATGTGAGGGATGTCCAAGTCACTCACATCTAGTGTGTGTGTGTGTGTGTGTGTGTGTGTGTGTGAGGGATGCCCAAGTCACTCACATTGTGTGCATCCAACCATCTAGTGTGTGTGAGGGGATGCCCAAGTCACTCACATTGTGTGCATCCAACCATCTAGTGTGTGTGAGGGATGCCCAAGTCACTCACATTGTGTGCATCCAACCATCTAGTGTGTGTGAGGGATGCCCAAGTCACTCACATCGTGGGCATCCAACCATCTGTGAGGGATGCCCAAGTCACTCACATCGTGGGCATCCAACCATCTAGTGTGTGTGAGGGATGCCCAAGTCACTCACATCGTGGGCATCCAACCATCTGTGAGGGATGCCCAAGTCACTCACATCGTGGGCATCCAACCATCTAGTGTGTGTGAGGGATGCCCAAGTCACTCACATCGTGGGCATCCAACCATCTGTGAGGGATGCCCAAGTCACTCACATTGTGGGCATCCAACCATCTGTGAGGGATGCCCAAGTCACTCACATCGTGGGCATCCAACCATCTGTGAGGGATGCCCAAGTCACTCACATTGTGGGCATCCAACCATCTGTGAGGGATGCCCAAGTCACTCACATCGTGGCATCCAACCATCTGTGAGGGATGCCCATGTCACTCACATCGTGGGCATCCAACCATCTGTGAGGGATGCCCAAGTCACTCACATCGTGGGCATCCAACCATCTGTGAGGGATGCCCAAGTCACTCACATCGTGGGCATCCAACCATCTGTGAGGGATGCCCATGTCACTCACATCGTGGGCATCCAACCATCTGTGAGGGATGCCCATGTCACTCACATCGTGGGCATCCAACCATCTGTGAGGGATGCCCATGTCACTCACATCGTGGGCATCCAACCATATAGTGTGTGTGAGGGATGCCCAAGTCACTCACATCGTGGGCATCCAACCATCTGTGAGGGATGCCCAAGTCACTCACATTGTGGGCATCCAACCATCTGTGAGGGATGCCCAAGTCACTCACATCGTGGGCATCCAACCATCTGTGAGGGATGCCCAAGTCACTCACATTGTGGGCATCCAACCATCTGTGAGGGATGCCAAGTCACTCACATCGTGGGCATCCAACCATCTGTGAGGGATGCCCATGTCACTCACATCGTGGGCATCCAACCATCTGTGAGGGATGCCCAAGTCACTCACATCGTGGGCATCCAACCATCTGTGAGGGATGCCCAAGTCACTCACATCGTGGGCATCCAACCATCTGTGAGGGATGCCCATGTCACTCACATCGTGGGCATCCCAACCATCTGTGAGGGATGCCCAAGTCACTCACATCGTGGGCATCCAACCATCTGTGAGGGATGCCCATGTCACTCACATCGTGGGCATCCGACCATCTAGTGTGTGTGTGAGGGATGCCCAAGTCACTCACATCGTGGGCATCCAACCATCTGTGAGGGATGCCCAAGTCACTCACATCTAGTGTGTGTGAGGGATGCCCAAGTCACTCACATCTAGTGTGTGTGAGGGATGCCCACGTCACTCACAGAGTAAAGTGTAAACCATGTCAGTAAAGGTTATATAATCCTTCCCACAGCTCTTTACTACATGATGACACCCGCCTTTCTGGTCTCTCTATTCACTCCCTTTGACTGAAATAAAGCATGGCAGAATAAAGCAAATCTAGGCCATGTGTGTCATTGGAAGAAAAGAAACATGCTGTCACATACACGTCAGCATTTCTCATCAAAGCTAGCATTAAGACACCAAACTGAGGCAATTCTGCGTTATTTTCCATATGAACCCGACCTGTTATTTATCTCTCGGTATTGTTTGGACAGTCAAATCAGTCTGTCTTGTAGTCCATCTCATTCCATCAGTTAACCACTAACGAATTACTCAATACTGTATTTACTCCACATGTAATCTAAAAAGACTATCAATTAATAGGGAACCAATCAACCAACCATATAGGGAATGTGTTCCAAGTAGTGAAAATAGCCTATCGAGGCGTTGTGAGCTTGTAGATCAGCTATGTTCACTACTTTTAAATCCTGATATAAAAAACTATAGCACTGGTGAATACTTCAGGGACTGAATGGCTGGCTACGCCGAGTATGAGCTGACAATGCTGTCCTTGTTCCACATGTGACCACGTTGTGTCAGCCATTCTAGGAGGCTGTGAAGAATGACGCTATAAGGTTCCACTCCTTTCTCTGTCGCTGTGTGTGTGTGTGTGTGTGTGTGTGTGTGTGTGTGTGTGTGTGTGTGTGTGTGTGTGTGTGTGTGTGTGTGTGTGTGTGTGTGTGTGTGTGTGTGTGTGTGAACCAGCCCGGTCACCAGTGCTGAAGTCTGCAAGCCATCTATGATGGCAGGTCAGCATGTCACTGATCGGAGAGGAGAGGAGAGGAGAGGAGGGGAGGGGAGGGGAGGGGAGGGGAGGGGAGGGGAGGTGAGGGGAGGGGGAGAGGAGGGGAGGGGAGGGGAGAGGAGAGGAGAGGAGAGGAGAGGAGAGGAGAGGAGAGGAGAGGAGAGAGGGAATGCCTCTCTGTGTGCATGCTGAGGGTGGGGTGTATGGGGGGACGAGTGTGTGTGTGCATGGGCAGAATTGTGTGTTTGTGTTTTTGTGTGTGTGTGTGTGTGATGGGGGGGGATCATACTGATGAGAGGTCAAGTTGAGTGTCCTTGCCTGCCTATCAAGCTTATACCACAGGGACACGCCGAACTGTTCAAGCGCGGGCACACACACACACAGTCACACACACAGTCACACACACACACACACACACACACACACACACACACACACACACACACACACACACACACACACACACACACACACACACACACACACACACACACACACACACACACACACACACACACACACACACACACACACACACACACACACACGCGCAGTACCATCGCATGCCACTGAGGGGAGCTCTGATGCTGCAATCCTTTTGCTGTGGGTGTGTTTTCTCTCTCTCTCTCTTTCTTTCTCTCTCTCTATTATCTCACCTAATTCTGTCTGCTTCATTTTGCCAAGTACAAAACTGACAAATTATCTTTTTCTCGTGTGCGTGCGCACCTTCCCCCCCCCCCCCCCCCCCCCCACACACACACACACACACACACACACACACATTTTGTTTTTTCCTTTTTGAGACAGAGCAAGGCTGTGAATAAGATGAATAGGCACGCAGAGAGAGAGAGAGAGAGAGAGAGAGAGAGAGAGAGAGAGAGAGAATGACTGAGTATGGAAGGCAGCAGGCACCATGTGAGCACTGATGGTGAGCTCACCCGCTTAAATTGTTCTGGATGGCGTTGCTGCAGTAGCAGACAGACATGCACGGCCGTTGCATCATGACCAAGTATACGCATGAATGAAAAGGACCTTTTGGAAGCAGATTGGACTGGCTCTGTGGCTGTTCCAGTCATGACAGGGGCTTTGAGACCTGTTTGAGACATGACAGGGGCTTTGAGACCTGTTTGAGACATGACAGGAGACCTGTTTGAGACATGACAGGAGACCTGTTTGAGACATGACAGGAGACCTGTTTGAGACATGACAGGAGACCTGTTTGAGCCATGACAGGGGCTTTGAGACCTGTTTGAGTCATGACAGGGGCTTTGAGACCTGTTTGAGTCATGACAGGGGCTTTGAGACCTGTTTGAGACATGACAGGAGACCTGTTTGAGTCATGACAGGGGCTTTGAGACCTGTTTGAGACATGACAGGAGACCTGTTTGAGTCATGACAGGGGCTTTGAGACCTGTTTGAGACATGACAGGGGCTTTGAGACCTGTTTGAGACATGACAGGGGCTTTGAGACCTGTTTGAGTCATGACAGGGGCTTTGAGACCTGTTTGAGTCATGACAGGGGCTTTGAGACCTGTTTGAGTCATGACAGGGGCTTTGAGACCTGTTTGAGTCATGACAGGGGCTTTGAGACCTGTTTGAGTCATGACAGGGGCTTTGAGACCTGTTTGAGACATGACAGGAGACCTGCTTGAGTCATGACAGGAGACCTGTTTGAGTCATGACAGGAGACCTGTTTGAGACATGACAGGAGACCTGTTTGAGTCATGACAGGAGACCTGTTTGAGTCATGACAGGAGACCTGTTTGAGTCATGACAGGGGCTTTGAGACCTGTTTGAGGGCCAATGAAATTGAATGCTGCCCTCAGAACACATTCCAAGGCATATTAAGTCACATCTGCCTTTGAGATGGGGGGAGGGGGGGGGGGTGAAAAATCAAGGGAAAAATCAGTCATTGCGACGGCATCAAGGCCCACCAAAACGTTGACTCAATCAACCGTAGATTTAGTCGACTAAAATATCATGACATTTAGTCGACTAAAACTAGACTAACATTAAATCTAAAACTAAATGAAAACAATTCAAAAGACTATGACTAAAACTAAAATCTAAATTTGCTGCCAAAAACAGCACTGCCGCAGTGAGAACGCCACAGGTCTGAGTTCCTGAGTATATGAACGCAGATTTACAAAACAAATATTTAAATCAATTATTTTAAGCTTAGAAGCAATCCATCCATGATGATCCGGGTAAATCATGACCATGAACATAAAACATTTGGAAATATATTTCATTACATGATATACTAATAAATATATACCCTTTGTTTTGTTTTTGTTTTAATTTATTTTGCTTGTTTCTAAGCTTAAAATAATTGATCAATAAATCTATATGCTCTATGGGAACAATGAATGGGGTCTGGAACGATGGAACCAGAAAATGGCTGCCAGTGCCACTGCACTCTATTGTGCATATCAGGAATATTAACCAGCTACTTTTTTTTTTTCTCTGATCAGAATTCAAACGCAGGGTCAGAGGTGTGCGTGCGTGCGTGCGTGCGTGCGTGCGTGCGTGCGTGCGTGCGTGCGTGCATGGGTGGGGTCAATGACATCAATAACCATGCATGTGATTGAGTGTCCCAGTGGGACGGCCCAGTGTAAACCTATCGCCGTCTTTAACACTGGAGGCCGGCCGCCGTGTCAATTAAGTGGATCCACTGGGGCGCTCTCTCTCTCTCCGCTCGGCTCTTAATGAAGGTTAATGGATTGACGGAGGCGAGGCAGGCGGTCAGCGGTGGTGGTCAGGGGAAGAGCACCGATGATAGACATATTAGACAACTGTTGATGGCCTGTTATATCAACAGGTTTTCACCTCCGTACACTGTTGCTCTGTATTGCTGATAAACGTCACGGTGTCAGTCAGTCAGTCAGTCAGTCAGTCAGTCAGTCAGTCAGTCAGTCAGTCAGTCAGTCAGTCAGTCAGTCAGTCTGTCACAGTACAGTTCCGACCAAGCAATCTGATTTTTAAATACTGTAGGCTATGCTCAAATCAGCAATACAACAACAATGTTGTTACAACATAAGGCATTGAGAGTAAGTCAGATGAACAGGGTGTTACGACTCAAACAACTCACTTTGTTAGGAGGGAGTTTGTGTCATTTCACAAAGGTGCAGGTGGGTTGACTCGGCTCAGCCACTAAATCTTTAAAACCATGTTGGCTTCCTAAACTCATTAAGCCAGTCTCACACGGGTGATCACACACACACCCTGGCACCATTACATATTTGACCCCAACAGTGTACGAATGTGTTCCCGTGAGTCCGCAATCGCGTGCGTGCGTGCGTGCGTGCGTGCGTGCGTGCGTGCGTGCGTGCGTGCGTGCGTGCGTGCGTGCGTGCGTGCGTTTCTATAATTATGAGGGCCACATATCCCCACAATTACGATAAAACATGAAAAGTCGACCTTTATCCAACCACTTTCCTGGATGAATGGGATTGTTTTAGTTTACAATTAGGAAAAGTGCACGTTAGTTTTTTTTGTCTCTGCGGCATGCAGATCGCTGCCCTTTTATTTTAGTATATAATTATGCCAAAATCAAACCCATTATATTGAAGTAACTTCAGCGTAATGGTCATGTAATGTCATGTCACACAGACCTCTCGCTGTGCAGCTCCATATACATATGACAGAAATTGGCTGACGTTTTTCTTCTCCCTACAATTTATCTCCACTTGAGTTACATTGAGATGGCTTCGACTTTGACAGTGTAATTGACGGCGCTTGGCAGCGGGTGTCGGACGTGAAAGGGGTTCGTCAGTCACTCAGTCATTCAATGCTTTGGGTTCAACGTTGTTTTTGCACAAGCTCCACAAAAAAACAGGGAGTTGTTTGTTGCACTTTGCTTTGTGCTAATAACGCATTCAGATCAGGCCCCGTCCTTGCAGTGCATGGGGGCTCCATTACAATGCCTATTATTAGGGCTGACAAGCCATTCATTCCAATTACAATTACCAAAACAGTGGGAAGAAGTAAGCAAGGCGATTGTAAAGTGGAATTGATTGCATCTCACCGCCGCAATCTGCAACTGCCAATTGATGACCCGGCGTATCGAGTCTATGCTGCTGTTGCCGCTATTCAACTTGTCGTTTGTTATGCGGGGTGGGTGAGTGTGCGTGTGTGTGTGTGTGTGTGTGTGTGTGTGCATGACAATTAACAAGATAAAACACACACACACGCGCGCACGCACGCACGCTCACGGCCGTGTTTTGTTCTCCATTACCTACGATTAAAGGTTTGTAAAGCTGGGTCGGGTAATTTGCTCAGAAAGGGTGTAAGTGCATTGTCGCCGCTGATGAATTAGGGCGCATTCCATTTGTGTATAGCTAAGTACATTACCTGCATACATGCAGAGTGCTATTCACCCGCTCGTTAATAACCAGTGGAAATGGCACTCAAAGTATAGCAGCCCTTTAAAACAAGAACAGCTCTGCAATCAGCCTACACAAGTTTCTACATGTGTTAAGAGTGCGATTCCTGTATATAGGTTAATGACACGGTTTGAACAGGCAGCCGTTTCTATAATCCCCTCCATTGTGAAGCTAAAGGCAATGTACAGAATAGCTGGATTTCGACTGCAGCTTTAGCACCACACCACACCACACGGATGCCAAGGACCCCCAAATTGATGCTAATTAGCCAGCGGACCCCCCATTTGAAGAGATATGTCAATGTTAATTTAACTCTCAGAGTTACACACCCATAAGGGTCCATTTGGTTCCAAACTATCATTTAGCTGGGGACCCCCTGGAACTCCCTCAAGGACCCCTGGACCCACTGTGAGAACCACTACACCACACCGAATCAAAATATCTACCGTTTTCCATTAAAATGAAGTAGGGAGGAGAGAGAGAATTTTCAAAGGGCCTTTTATCAGCTTTGGGTTTTTGGTACAACCAGTTTAAAATTGTCATATCTCCTTCAATTCTTTTTTTCAATTTCATGGAATGATACATCATATGAAAGCTCACATTCTGTACTTTAATAATCTGTCAGCCCCAGTCACAAATGGTGGCACAAGTAGGCGGTGTGTGGAGTGGAGTGGTGTCAGGTCATGGGCAGTGGAAATCGGGCTCATGTGTGTAACTAACAAGTATCTTGTTCAGCCATTATGATCAAAATAATGTGGAACTCCTTTGACCTGTTCCTCATGAACCATCCCTGAGTGTGAAAGTCAAGTGACAACATGGATCTTTGGTTGTTTCAAGGGGGGGAAAAAAAGGCAAAAATAACAACCGCACAAAAACAGCCCAGCAGCACATGGTCGATGGCTCTGACCTGTAATAAAAACAAACCGCTGAGGTTAGACCAGGGCAGCCAGTAGAGACAAAACAGGTTGTTGTTAAGTGAGGAGAGGGTGAGGGAAAGAAAAGGCAACCTCTGACAGCAGGAGTGTGATATGTGTGAGCGGGAGAGCAGGGTGTGGTCATCCGGTACGGTGGAGTGTTGATTTCGTCGACTAAAAGGCTCATTCATAGTCTGGATTTTCGGTGGTGAGGTGACCACCGGAGCTGAAATAACGTTGAGCGGTGGTGAGTAAAAACAGAGAGAAGGGCTGGGGCGGTGGTGGTGGTTTGCTCTTCACCGCGGCTCGTGATGTCATGTTGTAGTTCGGTGGGCACCTCACCACCGAAACTCCAGACTATGAATAACGCTTAATAGTCCAGTTTTTGGTGAAGAGGTGACCACCGGAAACTACTACATGGTGTCATGCCGCGGTGGTCGCCGCTCACAACACATCTCTCTGTTTTTACTAACCACCGAAACGGTGGTCACCTCTTCACCGAAAACTGGATATATTGACAATTTTGTCAATAAAAACTGGTCTAAAATGTTATAGGGAGGGACTAGTGGAGAAGAGATCCGGTAGAACGAAATGACAAGTCATTTTGGTTGCTGCGCTCGGGTGTTGCGCTCTGAAAATAGCAAGATCTACAAGATCACAACGTGTCGCAGTGCGACATGTTGTGAGCTTGTAGATCTTGCTATTTTCAGCATGCAACCAAGTGTAAAATCAGGCATTACGATGCCCCCAAAGGACCACCAAGTATACATTGTTGTCGACAATTTTCTTTTTTATTCTAAAGACTATATTTTCATCCGTGTTAAATCCCTTATCCCTAAACTTAGTTTGCCTTTTAACTTTTTTTTACTATTTTGAAAAACACATTAAAATAGTTCAACTAGCCGATCTACATCAACACGTTGTGAGCTTGTAGATCAGCTATTTCAACTATTCAAAAATGCTTTTCAAACAAGTAAAAAAGGGCAAATAAGTTTAGGGATAAGGGTTTTAGCACTGACAAAAATAGGGCCTTATATGACTAAAACTAAATCCGTCAAAATTAACAGATGCGTTGACCTCCCTCCCCGCCCATGGTGTGAAACGTTTTCCTCCTATACGCGGCGCCGTGCGTTTGCGTTGCTTTGCTTGCTTACCTGGCGCAGGTTGCGAGTGACGCGCACATCGTGCCAAGTGTTGTCGTTGAACTTCCCGTTGACGGGCTCCACCAGGGCCTCGAAGGCGCCCGAGCCCAGGTTGATGACCAGCCACACGGCGCCGCTCTTCAGCGACAGGTTGACGTAGTCGGCCGACTTGCCCGTGTGCAGCATCAGGCCGTTGCGCTGCAGCGTGCGGAACGACAGCGTGATCTCGTCCGTGCTGCTCTGGATGGGCGTCATGGACAGGTCGTAGCAGAAGAACTCGTTCCCCTTGAAGGTGGCCACCGACTCCTCCTTGCCTGCGTGCGAGGGAGAGGAGAGGAGAGAGTGACGTCAGTATTCACAATATATATACTTTTTTATCACGGCTGAGTACTGTACTATACTGTAGTCCGGGTAAACCTCGCGTCACCAGGCTTTCCACCTCGGAGGAAAGCCTGGTCAGTGTTACTAAATCGCTGTGTGAACCGGTTTGGAGTGCATGGTAATTTATGTCATGTTGTAGTCACTGATTTGTTGTAGTCATCAGGCAGGAATAACCACAACCTGGAATAAGAACTATACCCAAAATAATTCCCCACGATCATACTTTTAGGGCCTACCCAATAAAATAGAATATCCCTGTGGGATAACAAAGGTATACAGTATACCTTCTCTGGAAAGTACACTCACATTTATATTTAAAAAATCTGCAAAACGCTGCCGCATCAAGATTTTATAGGCCCTAAAACTATGATTGCGGTAATTTCTTAGGGTACTTCTGATTCCGGCTTCTGGCTTCCTGCCTGATGACTACAAATGAGTGACTACAACATGACGTAAATTACCATCGGCTCCCGACCGGATCATAAACCCAAAAAGGAATGCTTCCCAGTGCGGGTAGCTCAGTCGGTATAGAGCACTCTCCTTTCAACCACAAGGTCATGGGTTCGATCCCGGGCACCGCCAACTCAGTGAGTCGCATGGCTATACTGTGAGTGTGGCCAGTGATGCGGTATAAGGACTGGGAGCAGTGTTGTTTTCGTCGACTAAAACTAAGACGAAAACTTTTTTCACTGACAAAAACGAATGGAAACTAAATGAAAACTAAGCTACGGTGACTAAAACTAAGACTGACAATTTCGTCAACAAATAAAAACTAGACTAGGAAGGGACTAGTGGACAAGAGATCCAGTATAAGTCATTTTACAATTGGTTGCATAGTGCATACTGAAAATAGCCGATCTACAAGCTCACAACGCGTCGCAGCGCGACGCGTTGTAAGCTTGTAGATCGGCTATGTAAAAACAGTCATTACGACGGCATCGAGGCCCGCCAAAATACAATTTAGTCGACTAAATCAACTGTAGATTTAGTCGACTAAAATCTTATGACATTTAGTCGACTAAAACTAGACTAACACTAAAACATTCCAGGTGACTAAAATGTGACTAAGACTAAATGAAAACTATTCAAGAGAGTATGACTAAAACTAAAATCAAAATTTGCTGCCAAAAACAACACTGACTGGGAGCTGATGGGAGGTGTTGCGCTCCACCTCAGCAATCCATAATAATACAATAAGCCTATTCCGACAATAAGCCTCTCCGCTTAAACTCATATAACACAAGATCCTATATCAAAGATCGACCACACTGTTTTAGAAGCAATATATTTCTCAGCCATTGTATTCATTCATCATCAACAATAAAAAACGCATTGATGGAAGGAAAAAAGGCAATTACACAAAGTGGAGAAAAGGAAGCATCGTGACTCAGAGATGATGGACACTGACTGGAGAGATAAACAAAGACAAAGGCTGAGGCTGAGAGAAACAGACAAAGTGCATTAGAGCGAAAAGAGAGACACGGAGAAGGCCGGGGAAAAAAAAAAGTTGTGCTGTCACGGCATCTTTGGTAATGCCTGTCAGTCTAGTATCTTGTATGACACAACGTGCATGCCCTACTTGCACCGTGGAGTGCTTCGCTAGCATGCTACCAGTCAAAACAACTCGCTTCACAATGGACGCGTGTCAGAGCACCGGTCCTAACAGTAATGGACACATGTCAAAACCAACCGGTCTTAACTGCACTGGGCTAAGAACACCGTTTCTGCCTGTCAGGAACTGAGCACAGACTCACTGTCACAACAACACAAAGCACCCTGTCCACATGGAGAGGAGACGCACACTAATGCCTCTATCTATCGCACAAAACACAACACACCTCTACTTAAGTGCTGCGGATTGGGTAGTGTATATAATAACCAAGAATGATAACTATATATATGTCTCTAACTCAAGCGTGGTGGAGTCCACACACATCATAACTGTAAAGACAACATCAGCAGTGGAGAAGGGGGGAGGACAGAGTAGTTAGAGAAAGTTAGCGAAATGTGTGGCAAATCTGCAAAAAAAAATGCTTACCACTAGCTTTCACAAAGGTGTCTACTATAACATATACATTTGTTCCAACCCAACTCCCTTGGGAAACTTTGTGACAGCTGCTGAAAGTTGGGGGTACCATTAACAACCAATATAAGGCAAAATTCCCAAAATGTAATTATGCTTCAAGTAGCATGTCAAACTAGGGGGTTTTCATGATGCTGAATCCATTCCAAGCATTCGTTTTGCACGTAAAAACTCCTTGGGCTAAATTCTGCCATAGCCAGGAACAAATTTATATGTGATTGTAGACACCTTTATGAACACATTTGTGAAGAAAGCTAGTGGTAAGCATTTCTTTTGCAGATTTGCCACACATTTCGCTAATTTTCCCTTATTAGAGGCTTAGACTGGAAGAGAATAATTAGACCAGGAGCCTGACCTGACTTCATGCCCCAAATCGTTGGATCACCTGCATGGGCATTTTGTAGAATTTGCCCCAAGGTGGTAACGGGTTAAATTATATAGTCTCAACATCGATACAAAATCAGCCGCGTGTGATCGAAAGTGACGCGGGGCTTCCTGTAGTCACGGTGGCCCCCTCGACCCCCCCCCCAGTGGACGCTGACTCGGGAGGAACCTGCCAGCATGCAGGTAATGAGGTTTAGGTCTGACTCAGACAGGGAACGGCCCGGGAGGGAGCCTGGCTGGCACTGGGCGGATCATCAAATCTAGTTCATCCCATGGTTCCATTACTGCGAAATGCACTCCAATATCGGGGTGCATTTCCCACGGGGGCAGAGGTGCGAGGGATTGTCCGAACGAACGGGGCGGGTGGGGGATGGGGGGTTGGTTTGCCAGATAGATTGAGAGCGGAATCTGATTGAGCAAGCCAGCTGGGCGCAGTAGCAATCTCTGGGGGTGAAGAGGAGAGGCGCTGTGATGGATAACAGTGTGTCCATTTGGTTATTTTGGTGCTTGCATGTGCCATAGGAGAAGTATGGACTGTTGTTGGGGTGTGTGTGTGTGTGTGTGTGTGTGTGTGTGTGTGTGTGTGTGTGTGTGTGTGTGTGTGTGTGTGTGTGTGTGTGTGTGGTATTATGGCTAAGAGGTTGTAACACTGTATGTGATGCACTCCTTTACAAATCACGGAGGACACTGGAAAGTAAAATTGGTTTCAATTTGTAATATTTTTTTCCAGTGTTATTGGAACACAAGGGGTAACATTGAGAATGCCCGTGGGCATAACACCAGAAGGAGATCATATGTCCTCATTCCCCCCAAATTCGTCCTGAACATGGGTAAAAGTGCATTCTACTATATGCTGCCAGCAAAATGTAGACCTACCACAATATCTCAAAGATGTTGACTCCCTGCCCAAACTCAAAACTAACCTAAAATAATTCCTATATCCTCAAGATGCAAGTGAACATATTTTAACATCTTGAACACCTTTGATAGTATAATCCTCTGCTTTGCAATGGCTGTTCAATGTACAAGTTCACAGCGTGTCAATTTGTGCCGCGCTGCAAGCTTGTAGACTCGGAGTAGAGTCGCTGCTTCTTCGCTTGAAAAGGAGCCAGCTTAGGTGGTTCGGGCATCTGGTTTGGATGCCTCTCGGGCGTCTCCCTAGGGAGGTCCGCGAGGCACGTGCCACTGGGAGGAGACCCCCCGGGGCAGACCAAGGTGCAGTTGGGGAGATTATATCGACTCACTGGTCTTGGAACGCCTCGAAATCTCCCAGGAGGAAGTCACTAATGTTGCTCTGGAGAGGGAAGTCTGGAGCTCTCTGGTGGAGCTGTTGCCCCCGCGACCTGACTACGGATAAGCGGTTGAAGATGGATGGATGCGAGCTTGTACGATAAAATATTAATCCTTTTGAATCACGAAAAAGTGTGAGAACTATAGTGACTTAGAAGGCCTTTTTAGAATCAGAACATCTTAATGTGGATAAAGGGATAGAACAGAACTCCTCCACGGGTTTAAAAACAACCCAAGGACGAACAACGTCGTCCCCAGAGATAAAGAGACAACTACTTAAAAGAGCATTTTGGCTGAAATGGAAGTTTAGAGCAATCTCAAGCGAAGCATGAAAGCGTCATCACGAAGACACATCAGGGGAGAGCGGGAGAGAGATAGAAAAAAAGAGAACAAATAAAAGGGCAGAGTGAAGGAGAGACAACGAGAGAGAGAGAGAGAGAGAGAGAGAGGAAAGACAGAGAAAATCTCCCGAGAGAGGCCTCCTAGCTGTGTTGCTGATGTAGTAGGAACAAAAGCGTGGTAAATGGGCCATTTTCAATGCATTTTCAATTATGTATTGAGATCCTCTCCCTCCCCACACACACACACACACACACACACACACACACACACACACACACACACACACACACACACACACACACACACACACACACACACACACACACACACACACACACACACACACACACACACACACACACACACACAAAAGGGTTGTTAGTGGTATAAGCGACAGCTCGTGATTACCTACATGAGCTGGGCAGCAGACACGAGAAATAAACTGAGATTTACTGAAAAAAAGTAAGACTCCTTTATGGTTTATGGGGAATGACGAAGAAGGACTACAGTATACATGTGGGGAGGGGTTGTAGTAGGACAGTGGCCATACATCCACATTATACAAATTATACGACCACACACGCGCACGCACGCACGCACGCACGCACGCACGCACGCACGCACGCACGCACGCACGCACGCACGCACGCACGCACGCACGCACGCACGCACGCACGCACGCACGCACGCACAGGTTGGGATAAAACTGTTTTTTAAGGTAAACCACACCAATTCAACTCATTGAGTTGCAATGGTGTGGTCTACCTTAAAAAAAAGTTTTGTCCCAACCCGACCCTTTGGTGTGGTTTGGGCTTATAAGGCCCAAACCACACCAGCTGTAGCTCCTTGGAACAAAACAAACCACACCAATGCAACTCCTTGGAACAAAAAAAACCACACCAATGCAACTCCTTGGAACAAAACAAACCACACCAATGCAACTCCTTGGAACAAAACAAACCACACCAATGCAACTCCTTGGAACAAAACAAACCACACCAATGCAACTCCTTGGAACAAAACAAACCACACCAATGCAACTCCTTGGAACAAAACAAACCACACCAATGCAACTCATTGGAACAAAACAAACCACACCAATGCAACTCCTTCCTTGCAACTGCCATTGGAATAATGATTGCAAGGAGTTGCATGGCGACCCTCTGGTGTGGTTAGGGCTTAACCCATTTTGGGCGAGAACCCCTTTTGGTGTTTTAAGCATTATGTTATACTTTAGCTATTGTAAAATAGCAGATCTACAAGCTCATAGCGCGGCACCGAGTGCCGCGCTACGAGCTTGTAGGTCTGCTATTTTAGAAAAATCGTGAAAATGTAGTGCAAATCTTTGAGTATATTCTTTTAGAGCGAACATTTTTAGGTCAAATCTTTGCTTCTGGGAGGTCCCTGGAACAACATATTTTCAGGTGGGGCTCGGCTGGCAAATACATATATTTGTGGGGGTCCTTGACATGAAAATGTTTGAGAACAACTGATATAGAAACATAGGGTTTTTCATAAAACTGTCAGGATTTAGAAGACATTTGTGGAATCGTACAAAGCACATACAGTAGTAAAGGCCTCGTCTTGCTATGATCCGTCCTCTTTCTCACGCCGACCTTCAGCATCACGCTGTGGTTCAGCGGGATCGTAAAGTTAGATCAACCGGGAGGGACACTCATACATAGCGCCCATAAAAACGGACAGTAAAGAAGGCATCACAAATTAAATAGTTGAAGAGCACACACACACACACACACACCCTCCAATATACAAGACATAGGACGCCAATACAGACCCCCGTCCCTACTCCTCACTCAGAAACAGATCTGGGCTACATCTAGTTTTGATTTCATTACTGAAATCATCATCAACATCAACTGATTCCGTCACTGCAATCATCATTTCAGAGAGGCAAAACAACTCAGTGGAATATCCAAACTATTTTGAAGATGTCTAGACTGTAGACAGAAGCTATTGTTTGTTTACTGCCCCGGGTTGTGCAGTGTGGGAGTAACAGCTTGCTTTGCCCACCTGGAGGAAAGCAAGGCTTCACTTGGGCTTACGTTGGTTGGCCTTCAACTGTGGCCTGTGTGTTCAGACATCAGTAACAGTACAGTAACAGCCCGCGGAAGAGGATGTGGAGTCAATGTCACTGCATTGGTCCATTCCACATGCATGCACATGACTTATTATACACCCACCGACTCACATGTTCATGCACATGGGAAAGCACGCACACATAATGTACACATAGTTATGAGCATGTAAAAAACACAAAGCTATATAGGCAGGAGGTTGTAAACAGGTTGCACTTGGATGGGTAAACAACACACGCATTGACAGAATCACAAATTCAGCCACATTGTAACCGCCTCGGCTTCACTTATCGTCTTTTTTCTTCCCCACCGTTGTGGAAGAAAACGGTGGATTCTGTAGTACTTGGTACAATTATTTTGTGTCACTTCTGTTGAGGATCCAAAGCAAGTTGATGTACCACAGACGCAGTGTTGATTTCGTCGACTGATACTATGAGATTTTTTTGGTCGACTACCTTTTTTCACTGACGAAAACTAAGCTATGACGACTAAAACTAAGACTAAATGTATTGACAATTTCATCAACAAATAAAAACTATAGACTAAGGGACTAGTGGACAAGAGATCCAGTATGGTTGCATGCTGAAAATAGCAGATCTACAAGCTCACAACGTGTCGCACTGCAACGTGTTGTGAGCTTGTAGATCTGCTATTTTCAGCAAGTGTAAAATCAGCCATTACGACGGCATCGAGGCCCGCCAAAATACCTTTTAGTCGACTAAATCAACTGTAGATTGAATCGACTAAAATCTTATGATATTTAGTCGACTAAAACTAGACCAACACTAAAACATTCCAGGTGACTAAAATGTGACTAAAACTAAATGGAAACTATTCAAGAGACTATATGACTAAAACTAAAATCTACATTTGCTGTCAAATCAACACTGTGCAGACGACTGATTGGCCAGAGAGAATCGTCGCTACAGAATCATCACTGCATCATTGGGTTATTGCATCGTCATTCAGTCGCCCCACAATATAGCAACACCGATGATTCAGTCTCACCGACACCCATAACCAAAATGTCCACCAGTTATGAGCACCAAAAAAGACACAAGTACAAAAACACCATCAGTGTTCGTCAGCACTGGGCCAAAAGTATGATACAGTAATAAAAGTGCAGTCTAGCATGTGTTATTAAATTGGATAGAAGTTGGACTGGAAGAGAGAGAGAGAGAGAGAGAGAGAGAGAGAGGGTTTAATAAGATGAGCTGCATGGATAACTCCATCACGAACTTCTGTGGTGCATTAGTCAACGCATAATGAACCTTATAGCGCGCTGCTTTTTGGCCGATTGGATTACATACAGGGGTAATTAGCTGGTTCCACGGGAGATGGTGCATGGGGCGCGAGCGGGGGAATGGGAGGAGATGCGTATTTATCCGTTTGTTGTCCACGTGTGTGTGTGTGTGTGTGTGTGTGTGTGGAAGTCCGCATGTGATCATGAGCTTGTATGCCGTCTGAGAGACGACACACTGGGAAATCCTGTCTTCACATTACATTACCTCTCTGCACGCACACGCACGCACACACACACACACACACACACACACACACACACACGTGCACACAGACACACATGATATGTGTGCACACAACAACAACAACAACATAACAGTCACTGTCTATTAGTTTCTCACTAGCGGCATCCACCCCACGGAGGAGGTGCAACCCAGCAGCAGCTTCCCCGAAAACAACAAGTCACTTCTTTCTTCTTCTCCTCCTCGCACAATAAAGGAGATCAGTGGGAAATGTGCAGGGCATGTGAATACTCTGCTGTCGCTTCATGAATCAAAGAGGCCTGCCGGGCTCTCCGAGGCAGTGGCTAGTGTCCCGTGTATGCGAGGCCTCCGGCGCACACGGCGGGCGCACACGGACGGACGGATGGCGTCTCTGAGTGCTTATTTCGCTCCCGAGTGGAGACGATTCGTGCATATATTTGCACCCCAGGGACGTCGAGGAAAAAACGGAAAAAACCCCCCACAAAACCACAAACGTATGCACATTTCTATGCACACAATTACGCAAATAATGCACGCATCGACACGTGCATGCACGCGTCGTAGACGACGCGCACGCCACGCAATCTCACTCCCCGATGCACATGCACACGTACAGCCATCTGCATGCTGGAAGCAGCGAGTGCTGCGAGGGAAAGAGAGCCAAAAAAGCCCCCAGGGAAGGAGGGAAGGCGAGGAGGGAGGAAACTGATCGAAGGAGAACGGAGACAGAGAGACAGAGAGAGAGAGAGAGACAGAGAGAGAGAGAGAGAGAGAGAGAGAGAGAGAGAGAGAGAGAGAGAGAGAGAGAGAGAGAGAGAGAGAGAGAGAGAGAGAGCAGCTTTTGAAATTGTGCGAGCAAGCGAGGTTAGGGTGTCCACTTGGGGAGAGAAAGAAAAAGACGAGGAAGCCAGATGATTGATAGATGTTGTTCACGTCTGCAGTCCCCTTCATGTTTCACTCCACATGGATTTTCCCCCCTCGCTCCCTCAAATATAAATCTGAACTGTCAGCCATCCTTAACACAAAAAAAAAACATGTGATGTTCTAAGCTCGCCGGGGCCAGGAGAAAATGAATTACTAGCTCTCCCCGGCATCCCGACAAGTCTACTCTCCTCCACCACAAAACAACGTATTCACACCAAAATGACACCTGTTTGTGGGCCAGAAGCAGACAGGTGTTCAACACCTAATGCCATAAAAGTGTGTGTGGTAAATACTTAGTCTCAGCAGGCCATGATACGAAGCGTTATTTTTTCATGTGGACAGCTATACAGCACGTACCCGACATAAAATGGCCTCCCAAGTGATACAAAATCCTTTTTCAGACTATAGTACCGAACGTAAGCCTCGAGACACTCCAGACAAATCAAATGGGACATAATTGTGTCCAGAATTCTCTCTTCTGAAATAGTATTGAACCCCCGAAAGCCACCTCATCGTGCACCCCAGCCCTGCCTGAGCGCCTCGGGGGCCAGCTACAGTAGTTAGCTATATCTGATGGGTCATTTGTGGACTACATCACAGGTCCTCGTGGTGTATATGTATTCGGTGACAAAGGACTTGCAGAGACGTGAACATTGTCCCGTCTGCTATGAGCTCCTCGCTCCCCTTTTCTTCCCTGGACTGGTGATTACTGTATATTGATCTGTGGACTTATTGCGCTCCCTTAATGATGGGGCTATAATTTGCTGTCTGCCCAGCTCGTTTTGCCAGAGAAGGCCAGTGTTCTTTTTGTTGTGGGAGCCATTTTTCTCCTCACTTTACAGAAAGGGAGCTAATGCGCCATGTGCAGCATTTCTTTTGTCCCCGCTGTTTGTGCCGAAAGGCAACACGAAATGAGCTCTCCATGGTATGGAACCATACAGGGGGAGAAAGATTGCTCTATAAAGATAAAGGAAAGGGAGTTACTTAAAGGGTAGTAATTCTAGTGTGGCAAAAAAAACACCCTATTCTTCTATGTATTTCTCAGCAAAATGACAATGTCGAGAAGCTACGCCATCAAATGCATCATTTCACGTCGTCATTCATCACATTGTTGATCTCAATAATTTGATTTAGGTTGAAAATAATATGCAACATTTCCCTGTCGCCTCAACAGCTGCAATACCGCTGGCAGCCAGACAGTAGGGGTGTGCTGAAATATCGATATGGCGATATATATCGATACGTCCTCCTGTGATAAATAATCGATATTAATTATTAAAATATCGATATCGGGAAATTTGAAATGTTGTTCATAATGAAGTGATGAACAACATGTTTAGAAAAGGAGGAAATGACAGCTAAAATAAAGCAAATCCCACTCAGATTCCACAGCAACCAGAATTACTGGATGGTGATTTGTCCAAAGTCTCCAAACAGCTTTGTGGGAATACAAAATGCTGCATTTTTTCAGTTCCAAGTATTTTGTAGTTGTAGATATCGTGATATATCGTTGTTAATCAGAGGCTTTGTAGTTAATTAATCTCGATTAATCGCATTTTAATCGCATATCAATATTCAACCCGAGAACAGTGAGAAACCTTTTTTTTCAAATGTGTTTTGGTATCCCAGTGAATAGTGACTACGGGATTCCACTCATTTTCAACATTTTACTGTCATTAATATACCTTAGAGTTGTTGTGTGGATATAATAAGAAAGTCCCCCCCCATTCTGTGTTGCCTAGAACTGGAGGTCTGAAAAAAAACAGTAACATTATGAAGTACATTTTTGTGATGTCACTGAGATGTACTTCATAATGTTACTGTTTTTTTCAGCCCTCCAGTTCTATAGGCAACACATAATGGGGTGACTTTATTATTTCCAGTGCACACAACAACATGAGTGGTATTCCCCTTTAAGCAATACAACTTTTTTATCCCAACAGATAAACAAGAGCAGCAAGTGCCTGCCCTATAGTGTCTTCAGTGTGTATATGAATACTCAAATGTGCTTTACATGGCGGGGCATGAGAACAAATAAAAACAACTTTATTATGGGGGAAACATTTCACATGAGGTTGGGGCTGACCCACGCTTGCTACTTCAGTATGTTTCGCATCGAGGACAGCTTGACAGCTTCGTGCTGTGGTGAAATCACTGCGCGTCTCCGGTGGTCTGTGAGACATGTTAAACTGAAGCAGCTAGCAAGCCTAGCATAGAAGCTAACGTTGGTCATAAATGGATCCATTCCCTCTGACATTGCTCACAGCCATGCCGCTATCCACGCGTCCATCCGATAGCTTTTACATCTAAATGTCCCATCCATGGAGCAAAAGCGATATAAGCGGCTTCTTCATTCGATTCATTTGGGTTTGGACTTTGGGCTTTCTGACGGAGCTGTAGCCTGTAATGTAGAGTGAACAACTGCTGCTGCTGCTCGCGTGCCGCAGCCTATTCAGTACTACTAGAAACGCACCCAGTGAGAAACGTTCCGCGGTGGAAAAAAAGGTGCGATTAAATGCGTTAATTTTTTTAACGCGTTAATTTTTCTGTAGTTAATTAATCTCAATTAACGCGTTAAAGTCCCGGCCCTAATCGATATATCGCAAATATCACAATATATCGAATATCGTGATATTATCGTTATCGAGGGCCTAATATCGCGATATATATCGTATCGTGAGGAACCCATATCGTCCCACCCCTACCAGACAGATCCCACACCAAATGACATGCATGTTATGGCAGACGTACACAACATGATTTTCAATGTACAGTTCACACTACACTGTCATGCCTCGTAATCGGGTATATATTGCATTATTACAAATTACATTTCAACAGCAGGAGGCATCTTTGACAAGTCTGTCTGGTCATCAAATTACATTTTGTCACAAAAACACAGGCGCATGGAGGAGATGTGAGAGAGGAGAAGTTATGTGAAACCATGCGTGAGCCAAGGATTTATTTTCTTCCAAATATGGAGGCCCGCAAGTAACTGGCAGTCTATGCCATCTGTGTATTGATTTGCAGCAGTTTGTGGTTCTGCTAATTCAAAAACATTTGGAAAGCTCTTGCCAAAGTTATACTAAACTTTCCTCTGTGTCTTGTTCCAAGAAGAAGATCACAGAGCCTCCGTCATGGCCACGGTTGTTGATGTCGTTTTGGAAGGTGTTACGTAGGCTACAAGCCCTCTCTCGGCTTTCGCCTCGCAGTGTCTCCCGCAGCGCTATCATTGGCTGTACTACAGCTCGACGCTTCTCTCCTCGCCTCCTCGGAAAAACACTTCATTTGTGTTGCGAGTGTCTTGGTCATGCACAGGCCGTGTCTTTGAACAGTTCACACAGTTAAATCAAAGCTCACAGGAGCGAGAGACGATCTGATCTGGCTGGCACTTTTCTTTTTTTTCACTGTGGAAAAAACGGTGCAGGGAAAATCATGGGGATGCAATTACCGTGCAGTCCGAACTACTTGTTACTCCTAATGCACATGCATTAGAACTGGAGCTGGTGTCTGGGCTCAGTGACCGCCCAGGTCTTTTGGGCAGCCCTGCTCTAGGTAGTCATTTCACTGCACATGCATCGCTCTTATTGATATGATATGATATGATATGATATAGTACTTTATTGTAAGTTCACACTGAAATTTGTCTTGCGACCCAGCAGCCAAGTATGCAGAACACATTTGACATAACACAAAGAACAAGACAATTTACATACGTAAATACATGAAGACAAGAGCAATATCCACCGCCTAGATTACCCCGTGGCTATACTACAACTCCTGATTAAGCCTCAAAGTCGACTGGTGGACAAAGGACCTCTTCAGTCTGACCTTATTGTATGCTGGTACACCATACAGTATCTCCTTCCTGAAGGTAGCAACCTATACTCCCCATACAACACATGCTTAGTATTAGAGGTGATATTCCTTGCTAACTTTAGGATGCTGTTATCATACATGGATGTATAAAGTTTCTAAAGTGGTTGTCCAACAATCTTTGAACAACCAACGTTATACATCCACGTATTATTACATCCTGGCAGATATTTGTAGCTTCTAGTTTGTTATGTTTATAACAGCACGATGGACACTCACATTACTCAGGGGTAGAGTGCCTGGATGGTAACCGTAAGGTTGCCAGTTCGAACCCGGGCTCCCCCAGAGTTACTGTCGAATTGTCCTTGAGCAAGACACTGAACCCCTAATTGCTCCTGATGTGCTAGTTGGTGCCTTGCATGGTTTCCGCTGCCATCGGTGTATGAATGTGTGTGTGAATGGGTGAATGTAATGCACAATCTCTGTAAAGCGCCTTGGATAAAGGCGCTATATAAATGCACCATTTACCATTTACCATTTTACTTAATGGTAGCACTTATAAGGTCTACAAGGTGTTCATAAACTTTACAATGCCCTATACGGCAGCCAAGTGCTATGGTGGAGGACACAGGATTTTAATATACCTGAAGGAAGACGCTTAGATTAGTTGCAATTGGCTCCTATAACCTTAAAAGCGGGTCATGTTTTAACCCATTTAGACCCGAGGACGATTCTTAAAAAAATGTCTTCTAAATCCTGAAAGTTTTCTGAAAACCCTATGTTTCGTCGTTCTCAAACATTTTCATGTCAAGGACCCCCAGAATTATCTGTATTTGGCCACAGACTCCCATCTGAAAATATGTTGTTCCAGGAACCCCTCAGAAGCAAAAGGTTCAAGTTAAAAACGTTCGCTCTGAAAGAATATACATTCAAAGATTTGCACCACATTTTCACGATTTTTCAAAAATAGCAGACCTACAAGCTCGTAGCGCGGCACTCGGTGCCGCGCTATGAGCTTGTAGATCTGCTATTTTTCAATAGCTAAAGTATAACATAATGCTTGAAACACCAAAAGGGGTTCCCGCCCAGAATGCGTTAAGAGAGCACGGCCCATTTTCATTTAAATCCCCTCATGCCGCTTGATTGACAGCAGCTGAAGGTCACTGTGAGGAGCATGCAGGTGGCTGACTATACTACGACTCGAAATAATAAATAAATGAATAAAAAACTCCTTTTGGCAGTTGGAGCAACGAGGAAGGAAGGGGATCATAGCACGGTTTGCATACTAAACGGACTAAACGGAGTCTTCGTAATAGCTTTGGCAGTGCAGACGGGGTCACATTATACACCGACATTATACACTTAACCTATTTAGACCTGAGGACGTTTCCACAAATGTTCTTCTAAATCATGACAGTTTTCTGAAAAACCTCTGTTTCTATGTCAGTCGTTCTCAAACATTTTCATGTCAAGGACCCCCAAAAATATATGTAATTGGCCGCCGACATCCGCCATCTCAAAATATGTTGTTCCAGGGACCTTGAAGAAGCAAAGATTTGAGTTAAAAACGTTTGCTCTGAAAGAATATACAGTACATTCCAAATTTGCGCCACATTTTCACGATTTTTCAAAAAATAGCAGATCTACAAGCTCATAGCGCGGCACCGAGTGCCACGCTACGAGCTTGTAGATCTGCTATTTTTCAATAGCTAAAGTATAACATAATGCTTAAAACACCAAAAAGGGGTTCCCGTACTGAATGGATTAAAGAATGGAGTGTTGAAAGTCTTTGGTCGGGCTGCTGTGTCAGCGTTATGTATCTGGTGGTGGGGGGGACGACGGCGTGGGTTCTATCTATGGCGGGCTGGTTCTTAGTCTGACCTTTCAAAGAGGACACGGTCCGTCTGAGCCATTAATGTCTCGTGATCTGTTCTCTGTCACACCAGAGGGCAGCCTATCCCCGCACCTCTTCACTCAAAGTTTTTGCCGGGTATAACCCATTTTGGGCGGGAACCTATTTTGGTGTTTGCTTTATGTTATGCTTTAGCTATTGAAAATTAGCAGATCTACAAGCTCATAGCGCGCCACCGAGTGGCGCGCTACGAGCTTGTAGGTCTGCTATTTTTGAAAAATCGAAGAACCACTGACATGGAAACATAGCTTTTTCAGAAAACTGTCAGGATGTAGAAGACATTTTTAGAATCTGATCTCAGGTCAAAATGGGATAAACTATTCTCCTAGTTACACATACACCCCCCTCCCCCCCACTCCCTCCCACACACACACCCACACTGTATTTATTTGTCAGCGAAGGCAGAGGGGGCGGGGTGCCGTGTCATTGTTCCTGATGGCACATTATTCCGACGGAGCCTTATTCCGTTGGTTCCAACTCGCCCCTTTACGAACCCTATCCCCAACTCTAACCGCACGCAAAGCCACGTAGTCGGAAAAATGGGATGACGGAGTCATGAATGGGCAGTCCCCCAGTCTGAGGTGCAGTGCCATGCCTCTGCAGTGTGGGGATACAGTGCCTTGCTCAAGGGTACTTAAAGGACCACTTCACCACTTTTCAACCTATCTTCATATAATAGGTCCTCACTAATAATTATGAAAAAATGGTGCAATATTTTTCTACTCTGTCTGTGTCTCATAGGAGGGCTGTGGGCAGTTCAGAAACCCGTCCACCAGTGACATCATCGATGGGGAATACAAGCTAATAGAAACTGCAGGCTTTCTAGTCCTGAAAAGGTGCAATGCAAAAATGGAAGCCAATGTTCTCACGATAATGAAAATCTAAACATTTTTGTAAAAGAAATCTGCCTAATGATGATGTCACTGGAGGACGGTTTCTAAACTGCCCACAGCCCTCCTATGAGACACAGACTGAGTAGAAAAAAATCGTGCCATTTCATCATGATTATTAGTGAGGACCTATTATATGAAGATAGGTTGAAAAGTGGTGAAGTGGTCCTTTAACACGTGAAGAAAAGAAGAATGCAAGAACACAGCAGGCTGCAAGGCAGTGCCCGTATAAGACAATACAATACAAAGAGAATATTAAAATGCGTTAGCATGCAAGAAGTGAGTGAGTCCATTCCCCGTAATAGAATCACTCAGTGAGTTTAATACACACAATAATTGTCCTGAAAGCCGAACCAACTGCCTGAAGAGATACATACATCAAATTGAACGAAATGCTCGTCGCGTGGCTCATCACAAAGTGCTGTCACTAGTAAAGCCGAGCGAAAAAGGAAAAAGGAATGCGGTCTTTATTTGGATGGCTGCCCGGTGTTGCTGTACTGTATGTGGGTTGCTTTAATTGTATTGGAAACCTGGCAAATTGCCTGAAGAATCATCCCACGCTAATGGCTTTACTTAACCCATTCTGTACGGGAACCCCTTTTGGTGGTTACATAAATTATGTTATAATTTAGCTATTGAAAAATAGCAGATCTACAAGCTCATAGCGCGCCACCGAGTGGCACGCTACGAGCTTGTAGATCTGCTATTTTTGAAAAATCGTGAAAATATTTATTTCAGAAAACTGGAGGATTTAGAAGATTTTTTTTAAATTTCGAGGTCAGGCCTGAATGGGTTAATATGTTAATGTCACCACCAGAAGGGGAGTATGTGTTATTATGCACAGCCATGTACAGTATGTGTGTGTGTGCATTTATGTGAGTGCGCACGTACAAGGGTGGGTGTGTGTGTACATGCTTGAGTGTGCATGAAGCTCATTGTCCACAATGTCTTTGAGGGAAAGAAGAATAGTGGCTACTGCTTTTTTCCTAACAGACATCAGACAATAATGAAGAAGAAGGGAGTTTGAAAAGATATATAGTGAGCTCTTAGTATTGATTTATTTAATCTTTTATTTCTCTGTGCGTACAGTACAGACTTCAGGGACGTTTTCATCACATCGTGCTGTCTGGCCGCCCGCAAAGACAATGGCCCGCGCGACAGCAACAGAATGTGCAGAATTGACAAAGACAGACAGACAATAAATAAGCATTCTATAGGTCTATGAAAACACGCCCAAAAGAAGCTCACAACTGTGCCTTCAGTAGATTTGCTATTTTCAAAAAGATATTGAAAAAAGTGTTTTGACACAAAATACCGGAGACAAATACACACAATACATTTGGGAGTCCTTGAGATGAAAATGTTTGCGAACCACATGGGTTAAACAACATTGGGGCTTGTTTTGCCGTAGAGTCGCTTGCAAATATTGGTATAGTTATTAGTTACGGCCCTCCTAAAGTCACTTATTATATTGAGTCTTGATACCGGAAGGTCGCCAGTTCGTATCCCCGGACCGGCACGTTAAAATTACCACCGCTGAAGTGCCCTTGAGCAAGGCATTGAACCTCAACCATGAAATGTTCTATGAGCAGGGTCTGGCTGTAAACAAGTCTCGTGCTTAGTCCATTCACCCTGGGTAAACAAAGAACTTTGCTTTACTTTGCTTTGAAGGCATAGAAACACTGGATGGAGGCGTTCTCAACTTCTCAACAGGCTAGCGTCCGGCTTCCTCCCCGTCTGCCCTTTCTCAACCCCACACGCAGACTGTCCAAAGTGTCCAGTTCAACCCTGACCTTCCTCACTAGCTTGTTCAGTTAGTTGTTGATATTGTAACTCCCCCAGCATGTTGCGCCGCGGCGAAAGGAGGCGAATTGTCTGCTCTGTGAACCTCAAAGTCAGCCTCAAACTCCGGCAAAAGTCAATATGGAGAGAGAGAGAGAGAGAGAGAGAGAGAGAGAGAGAGAGAGAGAGAGAGAGAGATCCATTCCGGTGAATTTAACCACTAATAAGACACTGAGCCAGACGAGAGAGTTTCATAATGAGCACAAGTTTTTGCTGAGGGCACTGACCCCTTTGACTGTGGATACCGTGAAAGCATGTAGCTGCCCACGGAGAAGTGAAGAACATGGCACACTCCCGGACACAAGAGGAGAGCAGGCGAGAGGCATACTGTAGGTGTGTAATATATACATTATTAAATACATATGGTGACATATGCAGCACATGGGCGTCTGGTAAGCCTGCCAGCAAAGGGAGACATCTTTCCCCTGTTAACATGTAGCTGCCCAGTGCTCCATGAGTGGAATTCTAATGAACTTCATAAGACATTAAAAGGGGAAATATTAGTTGAGGAGGAGGTTTAGAGCCGGTACAACTCATGCAGACGGAGAAGTGAAACTTCTGGAATACTCAAAATAAATGTCCTCGCCAGCAGATCATTATTCGTGTTTTTTTTGTCTTTTTAACCCATTTCGACCGAGACCGATTCTACAAAATGTCTTCGAAATCATGACAGTTTTCTGAAAAACCTGTTTCTATATCAGCGGTGCTCAATAGTTCATGTCAAGGACCTCCAGAATTATATGTATTTGGCCGCCGACCCCAATCTGAAAATATGTTGTTCCAGGGACCCCCCAGAAGCAAAGATTTGAGTTAAAAACGTTCGCTCTGAAACAATATATATTCAAAGATTTGCACCACATTTTCACGATTTTTCAAAAATAGCAGACCTAGAAGCTACAAGCTTGTAGATCTGCTATTTTTCAATAGCTAAAGTATAGCATAATGCTTAAAACACTAAAAGGGGTTCCCACCCAGAATGGGTTAAGTCTCACCACTTATTGAGTTCTGTTCATCTATAGGAAAATCTAACGCTATGGATTATCGAGGGTGTGGTGTGGGTGTGTATTGTGTGGTGTATGCTACAGCATTTGGTTCTCAAAGTGGGCTCCAGGGACCCCCAGGGGTCCTTGAGGGAGTTCCAGGGGCTCCCCAGCTAAATGATAGATAGTTGGAAGCAAATTAACCCTTATGGGTCTGTAACTCAGAGTGTACAAATGGAACCAAATCCATTTGGACTCTCCATTAACTCTGAGAGTCCATTAACTCTCAGAGTTAAATTAACAATGATTTTACAATATAAATTGGGGTCCCAGAGATAAAAATGCCATTAAATGGGAGTCCGTAATCTAATGCATGTCAAACTGGGTTCTTGAAATTAAAGTGGTTGAAATTAAATCTGTGTGTATGACTGCCATAAAGATCTTCTCTTATGAGTCATTGGCGTATATTTCCAAATGGGGGTCCGCAGGCTAATAAGTGTCAATTGGGGGTCCTTGAAAAAGTTTGAGAACCACTGTGCTACAGCATGACTGGACAACATGCTGCCTGAAGGAACTCAGGCAGGCGTTTAATATGTGCAAATGTATAGAGCCTTTAGCGAAACGCTAACCTTTCCCCTGGGGCCAGACAGGTTCGTCAGTGATGAATAAACACCACAAATGCCATCGACAGAAACGGACTTCAATATAAACTTAATACTGAAGTACTGAATATTGATGAAGTCTTGAACCTGTACTGTAGGCGTAGATGTGAAATTATGATGGAGCAACTGCATGGCGTTTGTATATTGCCTCAAATGAATCGATCTTTTATAGACAAGCTGTCAGACGAACACACGACACACTGGACCACAACTCGCTTATTAATGGTGATTAAGATATATATATATTACTTGGTCTGCATTTAAGAAAATGCAACTCCATGATGAATATGGTGAACACTAGGGGTGTAAAGATACATTTTAACAGCGATACGATACATATCACGATACATGGTTGACGATACCATGTAGCCTACCAGATGATATTGGTTCATTATGGCGACACGATACGATTCAATGATTAAAAATCGATACAGTAACTATTTAGAAAAGAAATTAAATCTGTGTGAAACATGTGCAGGTTTTTTAAGGGAAGATCTATGAATTTGGATATAAATAAGTAAACACAGTGATTCTCTGAAAAATACATTTAACCCCTCCACGCACAAAAACATAGTATTGATACAATCGATTATTTGCATTGCAAAACGATTCGATACAGATTATTTGCATTGCAAAACGATTCGATACAGATTATTTGCATTGCAAAACCATACCATATGATACAAAGTCAATGTTGCCATTTTCATTTCGATATACTTCGATTCTTGAAATTAAAATAGATTTTTCGATGCAGTTACTATATCGTTACACCCCTAGTGAACACAATGTATATACAGTTTTTTGTTAGGCAGAAGAGTGAACTTGGAGGTACAGACTATGCAAAGGGGAACAGTCCCTCATTTCCAAGACTTTTCAGGCGTCCCACAAATTGTGACCCTGTCCCACAACAGTTAGTCCCCTATATAGTTGGCTTTCTGTTGTAAAGCTCTCAATTCGTGCAAGATGTGTTTTTTTGCGGCTTTCGCCTTTATTTTATATATATTTTATGGAGGGACAGACAGTAGGCTGACAGGAAATGGGGAGAGAGATGGGGGGGAAGACATGCAGTAAAGGCCGTCGGGATCGGGAGTCGAACCCGCGGCACACTGCCAGACTGGATTACCAGCCAAGGTGCCTGGACCACTGAGCCATGGCGCAGGCCGCAAGAAGTGTTTTTAAGCCTGTTAAAATAACATGAGAAATATCCCCTATAGGCTACAGTACCTACATGTACCAGCCATAATATACCACCCATGACCAAAATTAGCATTTTAAAACAAAATGTGAGACGCCAGAGGAGTTTAATAACAAAATGATAGGCGATATTAGGCCTATGGTCGAATATAATAATAATAGCTTGTCCCAAATGAACAGCTTGGATCTGGTCACCCTATGGACGGTATAGACAGGTGTGATGGGGGTACCTCTTAGAGTATATATTAATAGAGACGGCACCTGGAGGAAACCCTGAAGCCAGTGGCCGAATTTGGTATTGCAGCGCTGGCCCAAACACATGAACGTGCTGGTCCGTTGACTATCATTGTGCACGTTCATGACGACACGTGAACGCTGTTTCATACGTGAACGCGTGCAATGATAGTCAACGGCAGTGCGCTCATGTGTTTGGGCCCAATCCATCCCAGAATGCACTCTGTTCCTACCCGGAAGGAGGAGTGAAATCGCCTCATACGCTTTAGAGCAACTTAATGCAAGTGGATGGGAGGAGAAATCCGGTGACGTCTCTATTAATATATACTCTAAGTAAAGGGGTACCTCCATGTCTCACAGAAGGGCTTATTAGAGAGACCATCAGCTCGGACGAGCCACTGAATATGCAGTTGTGTTTGGACAGATGATACGAAGCGTCATAAGAGCATGTCTCAAAACGCTAAATAAATTATTCTTGACTTTTAAAAGCGCTCCGAGCACTCAGCGCCTTCTGAAATGATGCGGTCGCCTTTTAGTCATTTTGTTTCATGTGAAAAAAAGAAAAAAAGGAGTAGTAAAGTCTAAAGAGACTACAGAGACCCGACAATTCCACCATGAGCAATTAAGTGCCGGTAAGGGAAGGGAAAGAACGTGTCTCTGGGTGGGCGGCCATATATGCCATGACTCTACCAGTGTGAGAGAGAGAGAGAGAGAGAGAGAGAGAGAGAGAGAGAGAGAGAGAGAGAGAGAGAGAGAGAGAGAGTTGCACTTCTGCCTAAATTGTAATTTGGACAATTTGTACCCAGCCCCTTCTCATGTTCACATCTAAAGGACAGAGCCTGAGCCACAGGCCAAAAGGGAACTGCTTGAATGAGAACCATGAATAGCACAGATCACGCCCTAGATATCTTCCATGGAATGCAGCTATATTTGCTAAGTTCAGTGGGGAGATATAGGTCGATCACACCACACACACACACACACACACACACACACACACACACACACACACACACACACACACCACCATTGACATCGCCTATACTGACAGGAATTGTGTGTTTGCATGCACACCCTGATTTGGTCCAAGGGGTTACAACAAAGAATCCGCTGCATGCAGAGGCACAAATAGCGCTAGATGCACAAGTATACAGAGAGCCTCTTCTGTTTGTGAGAACAGAGAAACCCACGGAGAACTGCAGGGTTACTTTTGTTTTGAAACACAACACCTCATCCCAAACCGCCAGACAGATTACTTACAAACATTGTGAAAATGCTTAAGCATGATCCAAACCTGAACGGCATCTTAGCAGCTTAGGATTTGCTTTAAGATGTATAGGAACATAATGGACTGGTTATATCAATGTACAAGCGACCCAGCACCAATATAATTTGGACATTTGGCAATTATTACTGACAGAATTACAGAGAGCACAGGGGGCGGCAGTGGCTCAGGGGTAGAGTGGCTGGATGGTAACCGTAAGGTTGCCAGTTCGAACCCGGGCTCTCCCAGTCACTGTCGAAGCGTGCTTGAGCAAGACACTGAACCCCAAATTGCTCCTGATGTGCTGGTTGGTGCCTTGCATGGTTTCCGCTGCCATCGGTGTATGAATGTGTGTGTGAATGGGTGAATGTAATGCACAATCTCTGTAAATGCACCATTTACCATTTACCATTTACAATGCACTGTCTGACTCTGACTCTTAATTTTACTCTGAGCGTACAAATACTACTCTTAATACAATCATTGTGGCGTATAATGCCTACAATGCACACACATTCAAGATAAAGGAGAAAGAAAAACGTAACATAGCAATTATTTTAATATCGGAGGCAACATGTTTTGATTAGTAGATCACAGGATCGGCCACGTTCCTCGCATGTTCGCCTGTCGCCTGTGATTGCAGAATGGCTCGAGCATACAATACTACTAATAATCATAATCATAATTCAAAGCCTTACGTATATTCATGATTACATACATACGTACATTTGAACGAGAAGAGACATTTACATAATGCGGGGTATTATAACACTATATTCATCACTACAGCCTCACCCCAGTGTGAATTTATTTATGAACACATACTGTAAACTAAGTACACCATCGGTAATGGCATTGAGATAATGGTAACATTAAAGCAGAGATCATGTTTTCATTAGCCTTTCATGTTTGGCAACACGGATGTGGTTGCGTGAATCTGTCCCATGCCTACTTAACTCCAGCGATACACAATACATACAACAGCCTGGATGTCACAGAAGTGCAAACGCAGGCATGCATACACACCGTATACACACGCACACACACACACACACACACACACACACACACACACAAACACACACACACGTTATATAATCACAAACGCTTGCTCACACAAATACAGCTCCTCTTCATCAACAAACGACTTTATACGCTGTTAGGTGTCGCAATGGCGGCCGCTGACAGTGAAGCAGCAGTACAGCTGATATGCTGTTTGTCTAATAACCAAGGCTGCGTTTCAATTTCACAACCCGCTGAGCAACCTGTTTAGCCACACAAGACTGATATGACACCCGGTTTACCACAATAAAGGTGTGCGTTTCCTCCCTGTGTGTGTGTGTGTGCGTGCGTGTGTGTGTGTGTGTGTGTGTGTGTGTGTGTCTGTTTGACTCAACCTTGAGCGGGCTGCACAGTGTGCGACTCAGTCGGCGAGTGGCCAGGTTGCCTGCACGCCGCACGCCGCTATGTGTGCACGGCATGCCGAAATAAGGCAAAAAACTCAACGACCCCCCCTCCCTATACTCTGTCCCGTGAGGGAGGGTCCCCCATTACACTAGTGAAGCTTGAAAGTGACTTTCCCATTATACCGCTCCCCGTGGGCCTGGCCTGTGCAGTGTTGCCCCTCTGTGACACCAGCAGACAGCACACTACACACACCAGCCTAATTAAAGTCTCCCACCTTCTAATTCACCGTTCTCTCTCTCCTCTCTCTCTCGCCGCTCCGTTCTCGCTTTTCCATCCGCGATCTCCGACTGTCTTTCGATCTCAAGCGGGCGCGGGATGATTAATTACAACGTTGGCGCATCGCCGCCAATGGCCTCCTCCAGCTTGTCACCGGCATCGAGCAGTATATGATCACACATGTCATGCGTTTGAATTGGGCAGTGGTGCATGGCACTTTTTCAAATGCAGTGGAAGTGCCGCTTCGACTCGACTCTCCATGTCTTTTTTTTATTGTGGGTGCATTTTGCATTAAGCATACAGTATGTACCAACGAAAAGGTGATATGAAAACACAGCAGGCCACTGATTTTAACACACTGTTCAACTAGCCATTGCATCATGCGTGCTATCAGCAACTGTTTGTAATTCCCAGCATTAGATTTCTGCAGCCATGCATGGTTCTCCACAAAACCACAAACCCCCATCAGAAAATATGATGTGCTAAAAAGGACTCCCTAATGAATCTCTGACAGATTGTGCACCACTGCTGACAGAGACCCTGATTGGCTCTCCAACCGCAGCCGCCACATGCAGGTAATTGAATTATTGGCTTAGGAATGCACAAATCTCCATAAATGCAAGGCTTCATGGGGTGTCCAATTGAGAAAATAAGTGATGTTTTGGGTGATGTTCTAATTTTGCTGGGGACCCCCTGGATACCCCTCTGTGTCCCGGGACACCACTGGGACCCCCTGGATACCCCTCTGTGTCCCGGGGACCCCCTGGAAACCCCTCTGTGTCCCGGGACCCCCTGGAAACCCCTCTGTGTCCCGGGACCCCCTGGAAACCCCTCTGTGTCCCGGGACCCCCTGGAAACCCCTCTGTGTCCCGGGACCCCCTGGAAACCCCTCTGTGTCCCGGGACCCCCTGGAAACCCCTCTGTGTCCCGGGACCCCCTGGAAACCCCTCTGTGTCCCGGGACCCCCTGGAAACCCCTCTGTGTCCCGGGACCCCCTGGAAACCCCTCTGTGTCCCGGGACCCCCTGGAAACCCCTCTGTGTCCCGGGACCCTCTGGAAACCCCTCTGTGTCCCGGGACCCCCTGGAAACCCCTCTGTGTCCCGGGACCCTCTGGAAACCCCTCTGTGTCCCGGGACCCCCTGGAAACCCCTCTGTGTCCCGGGACACCAATTTGAAAGACCTGCATGTCCTATACGGTATCTGGTCCCCTTCAGCGTGTAAATCGAACCGAGTAGAGTCAAACTGAAACAAGTTGAGCCAGTGCCATGCAATGGAAAAGCAACTGTATAGTCTACAGTAGGCACTGTAGGACAGTGGTTCTCAAACTGGGGTCCGGGGACCCCCCATGAGGGGTCCTTTGAGTTATAGCACTGTAACTCTGCGAGGCCCATTTTCCACCAAATGAAGTTTGGTTCTACAGAACTGGTTCCGTTCTAGATTCTTGGAAACTTGGTACTTTCACGGAACCGGAGGCATGTGTTTTGGTTCCAGTATTGTTTTGTATAGTATAGATTGCGGTCCAAGAGATAGAAATTCGTTTGATAACCACTGCTGTAGGGAACAGGGATTGTTGTTGCTGTTGTTGTCCACATTCACATACATAGCAATCCTAAAAACGCCTGGGGGTCACACACAGAAACGCACACATGGAGACGGTCTCTTGTGACGCTCTGCACTCCCACGCACAGAGAAATACATACGGTATATGTACAGTATGTGGGAGTTAAGGTGCATGTGTGTAAAGTTTGTTTCTTTCTATAATTGAACGGTTGTTGAGTATATATTTTCCTTGAGAAAGAAGGTTTTTAGAGCTCTATATAGACTTGCTTTATTATTATGGTAAGCATGGACAAAGTATGGCTTGTGTTAACCCATTTTGGGCGGGAACCCCTTTTGGTGTTAGCATTATGTTATGCTTTAGCTATTGAAAAGTAGCAGATCTACAAGCTCATAGCGCGCCACCGAGTGGCGCGCTATGAGCTTGTAGGTCTGCTATTTTTGAAAAATCGAAGAACGACTGACATAGAAACATAGCATTTTCAGAAAACTGTCAGAATGTAGAAGACATTTTTAGAATCTGATCTCAGGTCAAAATGGGTTAAGAGGGCACGTGCACAAGCGCCCTGCACACGTGCATGGGGGCGCTTGGATTCAAAATGTCCTCAAAGTCACGCTTCCAACAAGCTTTGAACTGAGCAGATTGGACTTCCCATTCCAGAGATAATGGCAATAACATCTTGAAAATGGCCAATTTAGCCAAATTTCGATAGATTTTCGATGGCGTTACATACAGTATAAGACAAACACACTTGGAATTGGGAGACACAGGGGGAACATTTTTAATTGGTAGGGTTTTCTTGTATATAGCTTTGTAAAGCTACTGATGTTTGTAATACAATACTTGAAAACAAGGTACTGCGTTTTGGGTTTCAGCTGACAGGCCCTGTTTGATGCCTAAATACAGGCAAAAGATGTGCACACTTATTCTCTCTGTGAGTTTATTTCCTTGACATACCAACCACCACACATTCATTTATAACATACTTAGCCTGAATGCTATAGCAGCACCAGCAGCTATGCTGTGCGCTTGAGAGGAAATTAGGCTTTTCTCTCCCAGTGTGTATGCATTTAGTGGGTTTTATTGATTGACATATTTATTGAAAACATCGTTGTTGGGAGGAAGCGATGAAAGAAAGATGAAAGATGAAAGCTTGTCAAAGTATTTTCACATAAGGCAATGGCTGTCCTTTTTGGCGATGTCTATGCTTATGTTTTTTATATATTCTTTCTTTAGTGGTTCAAACAACTTCGGAAAAAGAAAATGTACTTATAGAATAGTATTTATAAAACGCATGAGTAACCTACTCATGATATACATTTTCACCAGTGGAGTAATATTTCACAAGGAGTACTGGTATATACTTTGAGTCAAGTGGGTATTCAATTTTGATGATGATAATAATATTAGTATCTTTTTGTGAAATGGTGATGCAGGGTAGGACGCAGCGCATGGATTGAAGGCTTGTGGACGACAAACAGAGAGGGCGAGGTTAAAGGAAGGGGGTCGTCGGGTTGTCTTGGGGGACGGGGGTCTGTTCTCTGTTCGGCATCTCCTCACAGTGTGGGCTGTCATGGAGTTGAGAAGAGGAAGGGATCAGTTAACCGTGCGCGGGGGGGAGAGCGTTCAGAAAACGCGATAGGATGAGGTCAGAGATGGGAGTGTCGGATGAAGGCGAGCGCCAGGATGTCTAACCGTGCGCACACACGCACGCACGCACGCACACACATACGCACACACACACACACCCGCACTCCCCCCCCGGCACTTGGCATCAATATCGTAGATGAGACATTTCCTCTCTCATTAATAATTTACGCGGTGAGATTCCTCGATGCCTGATTCATACTGGCATTCGGTGCGCACACGTGTCGCGGAAGATCTACACGCACATATGCACAGCACAGTGTGAGCTTGTAGATCTCGTAGATTTCCCGACAACAGACCCGACAGCGGCGCAGCGTAAAACAGCCTTTATCATAGCCGCTCTTGGTTTCCAACCCCCCCCGACTGTGAGCTCACAGTGGGAGCGCAGTGAGCCAAAGGGAGTCTGACGCCAATAATTAAAGAGTTATTGAAATTAGCATTGACTGGTTATCTTGTTAACCAATTTTGACCTGAGATCAGATTCTAAAAATGTCTTCTACATCCTGACAGTTTTCTGAAAAAGCTATGTTTCTGTCAGTCATTCTTCGATTTTTCAAAAATAGCAGACCTACAAGCTCGTAGCGCGCCACTCGGTGGCGCGCTATGAGCTTGTAGATCTGCTATTTTTCAATAGCTAAAGCATAACATAATGCTAACACCAAAAGGGGTTCCCGCCCAAAATGGGTTAAAAGCATCTGCCGAGTGCCAGCATAGATTCTCTCTGCCTAGCTTGATCGCACTAACAGCTCTCTCTTCATTCTGTTAATCCCTCCTCTGGCTATTGACTCAGACGTACTGGGATTCACACTAAAGACGTATACGCAGGCACGCCGGCGTGCACACATCAGCTATAGGCCATGCACGAATAATAACGTGGACACGCGCCACATTAAATTAATGCGCGGCATTGCACGTGTGTAACGCCCAGGATTCAAACTCGGCTCCCCTGCGTTAAAGTCCAATATCTTAATCACTAGACTGACTAGACCAAAGGGATATCTTCCATGGACCGGGGGAGATATTAGACTTTTGAGGCCGTCATCAGGCTGCACCGTTCACTAAGGTGGATGAATATAGGCCTATGTGTGCATGTATATATTATGTCCACAAACAAACAAGCGTTCAGCTTTGCAGGGGGAAAATGTGACGACAACACCACGTCACAAAGCGTGATCAGGTTCTCGCTCGCTCGCCTCTCTCTCTCTCACAAACACACACAAAAGGGAAATGCACAGAATTAGAAAGATGGAGAGATTGTAGACGTTCTGCGGTGTGTAGTACAAGTAATGACAATCAGTGCAGATGTGCAGAGCCAAGTTGTCCATATCACACATCTACAGAGAAGCAGTTGAAGATGATTCATGAACCAGCAGTAGTGTCACTAGTATGGCTGCAGTGCGTCATCATGGTGAAACCATGGCACTAAATCACAGAGATGGACAGTCCCGTCGCATAAAACAATCACATTGAAACTCATTTAGGCCTGACCTCAAAATTTAAAAAAATGATTCTGAATCTTCCAGTTTTCTGAAATAAATATTTTCACGATTTTTCAAAAATAGCAGACCTACAAGCTCGTAGCGCGCCACTCGGTGGCGCGCTATGAGCTTGTAGATCTGCTATTTTTCAATAGCAAAATTAGAACATAATGTTTAAAACACCAAAAGGGGTTCCCGCCCAAAATGGGTTAAAAATGGGATACAAAGGGAATTCTTTAGCTATACCTATCTAAAGAATTCTTTAGATATACCTAGTCTAGCAGAAGTACCCCTCCTCCCGAGTTAGAACAAAACAAAAAACATGTTTTTGTTCTTATCTTTTAGGGTCTCCCATTAATGAAATGGATTGTTGTGAACTTTATATAATAATAGAGTGGTGTGTTCTGTGTGGTCACCTCAGTACACATCTCCAGAAAGGCTGGGGCATGGGGCGGCATTCTGGGGCATGGGGTCGTGGCATTCTGGGGCATGGGGTGGCATTCTAATACACAGGGGTATAGCGAGGGCAGTGCACGTGGCAGTATCAGGAATGCATAAATCAATTACAGTTTACAACACAACACCGTATCTAAATACATGGACACAGGAGCCGTTACAAACAGATCAGATATATAAATCAATATGAAAGACTGAGTCTGTGAATACAAAAAATATTTAGTCCATAATAAGATGCGTGCTCCCTACAAAGGGATGGAAACGGTGTACTGTGTGTACAAAGGAGCTTCAAAGGGCTTCAAAGGGCTGATATACAAAGTTAAGTATAGTGATAAGCACGCATGCAGACAGGAGCGCCACAATCAGAGTAAGAAAGCAGTAGCCTGGCTAATAAGCCAGACCGAATCAGCCGTTGGCAAAAAAGAAATTGCCTGCCGGCGGATTACGGTCTGGAGAGGCTCAATTGTACGCCCATTTCCTACACCAGAGAACTGGTGTGGCCAATCGGGACACGGTATGCAATATGGGCGGGCTTTGGTACAGTGACGTTCAATGCTTGAGACCTTTGACTGACAGTAGCTCTAACCAATTGCGTCAAAGAGAAAATGTTTGAACCCGCCCCCCGGGAAACAAGCATCTCCAGACTCAAATACCACACGACAGTGTGATTTGAGTCTGGCTTATTAGCCAGGCTAAGAAAGCAGTCCAATAGATCTGTCTATTAAACCACAAATAGCAGCTAGGGATGGCACTCACTACTTCATATTATGTCGCCGTGACCTGTGAGTATGAGGGGGGTTATTTTAAGTGCCTATTTTTATGTACCTTATACCTTTTCATGTATCGTTATTCCGAAGAAAGTGTGTCCTAACAAACAAATGATATCATGTACGTATGCCACACATGCAATGTGAAACTGTATATTCAGTGATTTCACTTCATTCAAATATCACTTATTTTTTCTTTTTTTTTTGGGATAATCCTCCCTACTATAGAGTGTGCTGACCATATAAGGAGTTCCTCCCTGTCCCCAGTGAGCGCCTGGGGTAAAAAAAACCCTAGTTTCAGTTTTGGTGGCGTGTGGCAAAGCCTTCATCCAATCAGGATGAGAGGGGCCTTCCTCCAATCATGATCGAGTGTGGGCGGGCCTTGGTGCACATGCTGTTGGCCTGTTGCACTTCCCCCCACTCTAGAGCGTGCATGTGCACATTTTGTTACCGGGGCGGACTGGGTGGTTTTCCAAATCACCCAAATCACTGAATGCTCCTTTAAATAGTTTTCAATCCAAAATGTGATGTTTATTTGATCATCCTTCAGTTTCAAATACAATATTTAAAGACAATGAATGGAAGCTGTTACAAAAAACAAAACATGAAGATGATCAAAAGGAATAGGCAGAAGCTAAAAGCTTATAAATGCCTATCCTACTTACAGCAGAACATGATTCGTAATACTCATTACATTAATGCTGTAACATGTGCTGTTATACAGTAGGCTACATTGTTAAATGCCCCTGCATGTTCATGCATGAAAATGGACATGGCCAAGCTTTTTTTTTGTTTTTTATTCCATACGTAATCATTCCAGATATTTGGGGCCGACAGCTAAGAATCATACATACATGCATGCGCACGCACGCACGCACGCACGCACGCACGCACGCACTCACGCACGCACGCACGCACGCACGCACGCACGCACATTCAGCCTCCACGCATACTGCATTCAAATAATGTAATGTATGGCCGCCGCTGAGGTGAGCAGCATAGCCGTTCCAGATAGCACGGCACATCATTTGAAGTAGTAGAGATAAGAATAAAACAATAATGTGCAAGGATGGTGCTGATATAGGAGACACTGTGATGTTCTAAAGACTTATTCCGGGCAAGCTCCAATGACATCTCCATCTCCGCGTATCCCTGCCTCTCCCTCTCTCCCTCATGTCAAATATCACTACAGCGAACACCAACAAAGTCGCCCTTTAACCAACTTGCGCCGGGCGTACAGCCGGCGGAACTGCTCAGCTTGGTATTCCTAAAGTAATAAGTAGATTATGCTTACACGGTATAAAAAACCTAACCTTATTCCTTACCTTAACCTCAGTAAAACACCGCCAAAACCTATTCCAAAACTTAACCCCAGTAAAACTATATGCCTAACCTTATTTCTAACCTTATTCTCAGTAAAACAAAATAAATAATACAAGAACCGCCGCAACGAACGGTCCGCGTGAGGTCGACAGAAAAACACAGCCATGCAACCTCTAAAACCATCCCTGGAGTCCCAACCCCTTCTATGCAACCTTCACTCCTTCTCCTATAGCCTACCAGCCTCTCACCCCCTCACCGCCCCTCCTGTTCCATTTCTGGTCTACCCCGCAAGATGTCCTGCCTCCTAAACACACACACACATACACACACACACACAGTCACAGTCCCATTCTCTCACTCTCCTCCACCAGCTGTGTGGAGCAGGGGCCTGCTGTGCCAAGTGTCATTTGATTAGTTGCTTTCTGGCAGCCACAGTTGTGCGATTGTGTGGACATTTCCTCTCTCTCCCCCCCCTCCCCTCTCTCTCTCTGCTCTTGCAAGTATCCAGACTATAGACATGACTTTCCATCATGTTTTTTTATGATGTTGTCACCTGCACATCCTTCAACAGTCTATTTGTGACTTCATCTAATAAACCCATCTGTTAGCGCCGACGCGCAACACACGCCTCCCCAAGGCACCCTGCGTGGCAAAGCACACTAATGATCATCAGAGTGAAAGCATAATGGATATGGTTACAGACTCATGTTGTAAACAAAGGGAGGGTTAGTTATTTGATCATCAGAGTGAAAGCATAATGGATATGGTTACAGACTCATGTTGTAAACAAAAGGAGGGTTAGTTATTTTTGCCATATGTTCGCCATCATGGATTCTTCTCCTCAAATACTCTCGATTTGCCGACGTGCAAACAAAACAAGTGCAGTTGCAGTTGAGACGAATAACAGTCTAAGTCCACAATTTATTGACCCCTTCCCCGAAAAGGCATAGCTGGCCTGACCCCTAATCCATGATTTATACATTATGGATAATACGTATGGATATTATTATGGTTATTCGTCTCAACTGATATCAAGCCTTGCCATCTGCCTAAATAACAGTCAATTTACATAACTAGAGAGGTTATGGCGGTGCCCGTTGGGCACTAGATGGCACTACTCGGAATGATTGCATTTCTGTATGTGTCTCTCTGTGTCCCTTTATTCCTATGGAATTCTGTGTCAGCCATGCCCAAATATGGGCAGAACAGGCCAGCTTATGGAGAACTGTGTCAGGCTGCAGGCATGCCCAAATATGGAGTGTTGTGAGGTCAGAACAGGTCAGCTCCATATATGGACTCTGGGCTGGGGCCCATGTCCAGAGCCCGGGCAGAGGCCTTTTTGGGGTGGTTCTAGACAACCGTGGGTCCGACCGACTCGACACCGGGCACTGCACCCCCTGTGGTGAGGTTGAACGTGTGTGTCGAATTTGAAGTCGAACGGCGAACGGTTCTCGAGTTACGTGGATTACAGACGTACAGACATACGTACAGAGACTGCAAGGTGCATTTAAAGTTAGATATACAACATACTTACTATCTGTGGAAAGCGAGCAGCATACAGTAGCCTACAATCTTAAATTTTTTTTACATAACAACAGAACTAACGCAATATATACAATACACCTATAACATTACTGGAATGTACCTCGATAGGCAGGAGTTGTGCACACGTGCGACGTGCGTGTGTGTGTGTGTGTGTGTGTCTGTCTATCAATTATATGTCTATGCATTGTTTTTGTCAATATAGATGTCAATCAACCAAACCCATTAACGTACGGGGGGTAAACTAATTTGCGTTTATGGATGGTGGATATGCCAAGGAAATAAACTCAACAACACTTCAGTTAGAAAGACACAAACTTTACACACATGCACTTTTAAACTCCCAGTGCTCCCACATACTGTACATACCACACCCACATAGTAGCTTAAAGCTCAGCCGTACAGCTCAGCAGAAGAAGAGTGTGTGTGTGTGTGTGTGTGTGTGTGTGTGTGTGTGCGTGCGTGCGTGCGTGCGTGCGTGCGTGCGTGTGTGTGTGTGTGCGTGCGTGCGTGCGTGCGTGCGTGCGTGCGTGCGTGCGTGCGTGCGTGCGTGCGTGCGTGCGTGCGTGCGTGCGTGCGTGCGTGCGTGCGTGCGTGCGTCATTTCTTCATGCGAGACATGTGTTTGCGGGGAGATAGCATCCTGTGTGTTTGTGTGTAATAAGGATGATTTGAGATTTAAGTCTGCCTCCCAAAGGGAAGACGGCTTCACAGCTCGCTCGCGGTCTCATTTCAGAAGACTTGATGTTTTGAAGGCATATAAGTGATAATTGCTTTGCCACATTAAAACTACTCTACCATCAAGCAATACTTTTATCTCCCCATTTCTCAATTCTTTAAGCATGCTATACTGCAAGCACACGCGCGTGTGTGTGTGTGTGTGTGTGCGCGCGCGTGTGTGTGTGCACGTAAAATAATATAAATTAACTTTATTTATAGAGAACTAATCAAAGCAAGTGTCTTATGTAAAGAAGAACGGCAATCTGATTAAAGAAAGCTTGACAATGTATGCACAAAGTGGACTGTGAAAATAACAAGAGCATAATCAAGAATAAGAATAACATGTACAACAATTTCCTTATGGTAAGGCCTTTGAAAAAAAACAAGCAATACAAAGATTAATTGAACCCTAAAAGCCTCCCAATTCTGGATAGGTGGAGATTCTGCATGAAATGAGCAGATCTACAAGCTCACAATGCATCACAGCACGCCACTTTAGTGGAGGTTTAGTGGTTAACAATGCATCATTTTAACCTCATGCATGAGTGTGATATTACAGTATCAGGACACAAACTCCATCATGTGTATATAGTTCCTTTGGTGTTATGGCTGACTCAGGGAACACACACACACACACGCAACCCAACAAACACTGAACGGAATCCTAATTTTATGTTTGGGTGGGTTTATGTGAACGCTCCGCGACTATAAAGTGATGAGTGACGACGGCGTGCATGCGGCTCCGCTCAAAAACGATCTGTTCGGAACAATAACTGTGTGTATTACAGCGGGAATCCAGGGTTAGGCGGCTTTGAGGCGCTGTGCGTGCCACATCATCACGCGCGCTTTGTGTAAGTGGATGCGGCATAAGCCGTTATGAAAAGCACATGAAAGTGAGGGATAATGTTGTGTTCGCGCCGGGGTGTCAAGATGCGCTGATTTCAGTGTCTGGAAAATGGAGTATATATCTGGCGGTTCTCGTTTGGAGCACGCGCTGTTGGCGATGTATTACGTGTATTAGTAGGCTGCTTTTGCCCTGCATGTGATTCCGAGCTCCGCATGCATGAATCTCCCGTTACAACAGGTATACAGTTTGTTGTTAGTAGGAATGAAAACAAAGAAGCACCAGCGGAAGAGAAGAGCTGAATGAGAGCGAACATCCGGTCTCTCTACCCATATGCAGTCTCACAGAAATACGTAAATAAGTACGGAATTGCAATTCCGTACATAAATGCCTATAGAAAACCCCAAAATCCGTACATACTGTATATGACACGGAAATGAAATCATCCCCATAGAGACAATGACGGAGCGACGCCGTCTCTACCCAACTTGAGCCACGGGAGACACCACCGAGCGGCCCTAAAGGGCCGTGAGTTGTCGTGTCGAGCGTTGCGAAGTTCGGTAGAGCCAACTCAGCCCCGTCCAAGTTGTAACCCGATAAGGACAGAATAGTAAATAATGTCAAACCTGAACTCACCCTGCCCGACCCAGACACGGTGAAATAGCACCTCCGTACTAGTGAAAGCCACGCCTCCGTCTCCTATTGTCAAAACATGTATAGTCGTGTAATATGTACGGATTTTGGGGGGTTTTCTAGGTGTGTATATGTACGGAATTGCAATAGGCCTATCTCACAGCATTTCCCCGCCCCCTTTCCACGCCCCCTTTTGGAGCTAGTGGTGTTATTTCTTTTGCGGTCCATAGGCTTCCATGTTAAAAGAGGTATTTTCACAAGCCACAAACTACTGTTTTGTAAAGGTAAGGTTTATTCTACTTATTTGAGTTGTTATACCATTGGGTTTTCTTCATATTATTATCGGTCTTTGACATTTTAACATTAGGAAATGTACTTAGATTCTCCAGAGAAAAAAAGTGTAAATGCTAATGGTTAAATAACACCACTAGCTCCAAAAGGGGGAGTGGAAAGGGGGCGGGGAAATGCTGTGAGATAGGCCTATTCCATACATATTTACGTATTTCTGTGAGATCGGGTTGGGTCTCTACACTAGGAATTGGGCGGTGCCCCAAAGGCAAATTCAAAGCATTTATTTTTTTACTTTCCCTAATGACCCGGCTGACAGAGGTCATTTGACACACACTGTGTCACACAGAGTGTTCTTGGCATGGCAGTCAGACATACATGAGGCTTTGGACAGAGTAGCTGAGTTGGGGCTTTGTGAGTAAGCGCTCTCTCATTTACTCAACACACACAATGTCACCCGTGGTTCGGGGCACAGCATTTTGCTCTCTGTGACACATCAAACACAACATACTTGTGCCGACTTTTAACTCGACATTGGTCGCCTCACTGCCGACTTGCGTATGTTTGATTCAGATATTAGGTATGTGAGGTTGTGAAGTTGGCAGCCATACAAATTGTGCAAATCAACACGCACACGCACGCGCTAGGGCATTCACTTCTAGTCATTTTTACTAGTTGACTAGTTGCCTAGTTTACTAGTAGACTAGTTGTTTAGCCACCTATTATGTAAAAAAAACAAAAAAACATTGGTGACTATAACTATAATCTACCTGATCTTGAGGCCTACAACATCGGGCAATTTTTTTTAAAACGTTTTCTTTTTTCTTATCAACTAGTACCAACAAGGTTGACTAGTGGATTTACTAGTCGACTAGTTGCTTAATGCCCTAGCACGCGCCACACACACACACACACACACACACACACACACACACACACACACACACACACACACACACACACACACACACACACACACACACACACACACACACACACACACACACACACACACACACACACACACACACCTACTGAATATAAAACGGTTTAAGGATCACAAAATCCTTACAAACCAAAAATAAGCTCATGTGTTATTGTGGTTTTAGTGAAGATTTGAGGGCAAGGATGATCGATTAGCATCTCAGGTATCGTTGGCTCAACTTGGCTGTTGTCCCCCATGCCAGTTTTGGCAAAACGGCACTTCCCTCCAAACCAGCATGACTTTGTTTGCTCTATTTACTTTGGCTGCCTCTTGCAGCCAAAGACTGTCTCCAATTCATCTACAGTAGATGGATAACAACAATATAAATTTCTGCATTGTACAGTAGGCCTACTTGCATAAGTTTGATATCTATGATATACTGTTAACATGTTTGCGTTTAAAGTTATAATCAGTGATTTCACTTATATAAAAACACATCCCTACTATAGAGTGGGCTGACCATAATAAGGAGTTCCTTCTTATCCCCAGTAACTCCCTTGGCTAGGGTTAGCCAGCCTTCATCCAGTCAGGATGAGAGGGGCCTTCCTCCAATCATGATCGAGTGGGGGCAGGCCTTGGTACACGTGCTGTTGGCCTGTTGCGTGTCCCCGACACTGTAGAGAGCATGTGCATGTGCACATCTTCTTACCGGGTGTTTTCCAAATCACCCAAATCACTGAATGCTCCTTTAAGGATGTAAACAGTGGTTACACACAATAGATTTGAGTTGATCTTTAAAAACAAAAGGGCAAAGAATGTCAGATTGACGGCTGAATAGCCAACACGTTTGTCTCTTGTGGCATGATGTAAAGATACAATACAAGAGAACAAAAGCTCACTCTTGACACTGTGTGACTCAGTATACCTTTATGAATGATACTGATCTAAGTATGGCACCGACAGTGTACATGAGACATTGCTAACAAATCCCCCGTGGATCAAGGTGATTATGTTCCCTGCCCTGGCATATTCTATATGCCACAATGGGCATTTATCTAAGGTGGCATATTAGTATGTGAGCCCCACCTTCCTTCAACCGTGAGGCGGCAGTGGCTCAGGGGTAGAGTGACCGGATGTTCCCAGTTCGAACCCGCTCTCCCCCAGAGTTAGTGTCGAATTGGTGCCCTGCACGGTTTCCTCAGGCATCGGTGTGTGGATGTGTGTGAATGGGTGAATGTAATGCACAATCTATGTAAAGCGCTATATAAATGCACCATTTAACATTCACCGTCAATGTGAACAATCTCAGAGCTGCTGCCTTGACAAATAAAATAACAAAAAAAAACAACACACACACACGCACGCACGCGCACGCACGCACACGCACACGCACACGCACACACACACACACACACACACACACACACACACACACACACACACACACACACACACACACACACGTCACGCACGCTCGCTTGTGGTTACAACCGAATATGCACGAATATACTTCTTCTCGAACTTTGGGACGTGCCAAATCCCCAGCGTATAAGCAGACAGACAGACTCACTGACGGCCCAACGGGGATGACTCACCGCTGTCTGGCATGAACCAAGTCATCCAGCCAGAGCCAGCAGTAAGCATTATTCTGTCATGATTAATGTACGTGTCACCTCGTCCTGCGTTGATATTCACTGACATGAAATGACAGAATGACTCAGATTTCCTGGACCTCGCTTTGCTTTTTGAAGTAAAAAAAAATCACACCTGTGTGAACTGAGCTGTGATATGTAATTATTGTTACTGGTACTGTACTGAATGAACTCTATATGGTGCAAACCCCAGGTCACACAGCGCTAGCCACCCAACAGTGCCACCCCAGGTCACACAGCGCTAGCCACCCAACAGTGCCACCCCAGGTCACAGAGCGCTATAGGCCTACTGCAGCTGTGCTGAAATGGCTATAGGCAGTACTAGGCACCGCTCCAAAAAGAGAAATGAACATTGTTTGCTAGTGCCACAATATGAGCAAACAGTGGTTATTCAACATTTTTTTCTTTTTTTGCATATTTTGTTCTTTCATTTCATATGAAAACACAACAACAGGGAAGAAAGTTGAGATATTCATTCACACTTTCTATTCAGAGAGATTATAAACTGTCCCACATTGCATTGTGTGAATGGAGGTGTGAAACTCTTTTATCTCCATCTGGGCTCTGATTGGTACCCCTGCACTCCATCCCAATTTCATAGTGTTGTTGGAACCGTTACCATAGCACAACTTAACTATAATGCTGCCAAGTAAATATGTGTATATTTAACCCATTTTGGGCGGGAACCCATTTTGGTGTTTTAAGCATTCTGTTCTACTTTAGCTGTTGAAAAATAGCAGATCTACAAGCTCATAGCGCGCCACCGAGTGGCGCGCTACGAGCTTGTAGGTCTGCTATTTTTGAAAAGTCATGAAAATGTGGCGCAAATCTTTGAATATATATTTCAGAGCGAACATTTTTAACTAGCTTCTGGGGGGGTCCCTGGAACTACATATTTTGAGATGGGGGTCCGTAGCCCAATAGAGATAATTCTGGGGGTTCTTGACATGAAAAAGGTTGAGCACCACTGACATAGAAACAGAGGTTTTTCAGAAAAAAATTAGGATTTAGAAGCCTTTTTTTTTTAATCGACCTCAGTCCAAAATGGGTTAAATTATAGTTAATTTGTGCACCGGTGCAAAATGCACCCTGTTCTATACAAGGACCATGCTATGCTACCCAGTTGCATCTCTTTCTCCAGGTAGGATTCTGTTGGGGGAAAAAACAATGAGACCTGCGAGACAGCCATTTAAAAAAGGAGAACCCCATCCATTTTTCACAGCCTATAGAAGGCCTCACTTCTGTTTTTTTCTCCTTTCTTTTCCCGTGTTCTCCGGTGACAAAGAAAATAGAAATCAATGTGTCTGGGGCGGCAACAGAGCCCGGTCCGTTAATGTGGAATCGATGGCTAATGTCACAGTCATTTTTCCTCATCCACTAGCTGGCCAATAGAAGGCACGCGGTGGCATGAGCGGCTGCTGAATGGGCTTGGATGATGGTGGAGCATGGGTGGAGAGGGTGGAGGGACGGACGGAGGGACGCAGAGGGCTGGCCCGCGGGCGCAGACACTCAGCGGATTCCCTGGAATTCCTTGTGAAAGAAAGGGTCAACGTCATTATAGCTTTCTACGCCACGTTCCCCCAGCCATGCTCTTCATGCTCTCTGGCTCTGGTCCCGCCCTCCTCCCCCCCTCACTGCATTGTCGTTGGGGAAGATTTGAGGATTCCCGACAGCGTCGGAAGAGCTTCTGATTCGCCCTGTGCCGTACTGTATAACCCTGGCGGCGGATATATTTGCACGTTGCAATGCAACCTTGCATAACTATTTCAGGTGAAGGTGGAATTGTCGGCGTACAGTGGCTGACAACCTACTCCGCTTTATGTGCTCAGCTATGCCCTCGAAATGAACTACCGTGAGCTAACAAAGAGACGAGGAGAGAATAAAGTATCCAGGGGTGAGAGTAAAAGGGGATACCGGTATTTCACTTTTCACTTTTAAGTTGCTTGATTCAGTATTTAGATATTTGATATAAAGTTTCGCTGCCCCGACCCCCTTCCTATACAAACCCATTGTAACTTCAAACTCCATTTTAACCATAGATTCATCAAAAGCAGCTGTCCTATTTTATGGTGACTAAAGGCCTATTCATAGTCTGGATTTTCGGTGGTGAGCTGACCACCGGAGCTGAAATAACGTTGAGCGGTGGTGAGTAAAAACAGAGAGAAGGGCTGGAGCGGTGGCGGTGGTTTGCTCTTTACCGCGGCTCGTGACGTCATGTTGTAGTTCGGTGGTCACCCGACCACCAAAAATCCAGACTATGTATGAGCCTTGATACTGCCCTCCTAATACGTGAGGGGGCCTGGTGACACTATGAGTCACCAGGAAAAAAGGACGGGTGTTTTCGATGAATCTATCACGGTTAAAATGGAAGTTGAAGTTACAATGGGTTTGTATAGGAAGGGGGCGGGGCAGCTAAATACTGAACCAAGCAACTTAACCGTCTGCCCGCCGGAAACGAGGAACACGAGAACCTACTTTTTTTTCCCTTCTCCGCCAAACGCGAGATTCTCGGGTTTGAATTGTTCAATCCATTTTTTGATCATTTTCGATCGCTAGCTGATGTTGCTACCGCAACAACACTCTGGGACACAAACACACAATGGCTGCGGCCATTTTGAAGATGCGCACGCATCCACTTGCATTGTCCGCCCTGTCTTCAGAGGCCTGTATCTCGGAAGGGACATTGAGGGGGCAGATTTGGCCCAGACAAGCGTTTTCAACGGCCTGTAGCAGGCTCTGTGATACTCGCGGTCCACTTTTTCCACCGCCGAACGAGACAACAACCAGTGATGAAAACACACACGGATTCTTTTCATAATAACATGCGATTACGGATATTTGGTTATTCAAAGTAAGTGTTACGCGCGATAAAACCTTGGCAGTACCTTATCGAGGGATTAATTAATGGTGGCGTGTAAAGTATTAAAAACTGTCTGGGGTGTTCGTGTTCACATAAGTAGTAGTTGATGAAATGAGTAGATAGATGATGAAATGACCAAAGTAGATGATGAAATGACCAAAAGTTTTTGAAAGTGAAATATCCCTTAAATATTCAAGGACAACCCACGTCTCTCACTGAAGCAACTGTTACCTGCATTTTCACTTTGACTACATTGTGGACAGAAGCAGAGAAGAAAAGTCACGGCCAACGCAGAAATGCCTGGCCCGAAAATAAAACAAAAACATGGCACAGATGGCAACGTCTCAGCGCACGACATTAGATTAGGAGGCTTCTGAGGGCCTGATGGATGGATACCAGAAAACAGCCCAAACGTAGAGGAGGCTACACTGTCTGGGACACACAGTCAGACACATAAATACAAAGCAAACAACACAATACCTTCCAGCCACTACACGATCAGAGAGCCCAGGCTCACCCATAAAAAGCCAACTCTGTAATAATCCCCGCTTCTTTAAATATTTATGGGCCAGCGCGCCTACAATCCCCCCCCCTCACCTCTCCTATTGTTATTTGTCAGCAGAAAAGATTTAGCCTCTCCCCCCCAAGTCTGCAACGTTAGATATACATGTCGGGGAAATTGCAGGGGGCCAGTGCTCATCCCCCCCGTTATTACAATCCATATAATATAATACCAGTCCACAACAAATATTGTAAACAAAAATCTTCAGACTCCATGGAATTGTACACAAAACCCCTGTGATTTTGGAGATGGCCTTCTCTCCATGGTCATTACTGGGGTGGGGAGGGGGGGGGGGGGAAGAGAGAGAGAGAGAGAGAGAGAGAGAGAGAGAGAGAGAGAAGTTCTAGGATAGGATTTCACTGATGTGAAAGAAAAATGTTCAGTCACTCTAAAGCTGGTAGACAGAGAGCACAGTCTGGAAGCATGATGGCGTTCGGAGTGCGTCAGCCAGGTTAGGATAGAATATATATATACACACTTATATTTATAAATAGATACATGGGCAGAACATAAAATAATCTCCTCACCATGCACAAACTGCAGAGGCACAGTGCTGCCAACTCTTGTGAGAGAAATAAGCCAACCTATACCTCTAAAAACAAGCCAAAAACAAGCCAACTCCTGTGAGAGAAATAAAGCCAAATCTCCCCTCGAAAAACAAGCCAAAACCAGCCCAATAATATTGCCATATAATCCTAATAAAAAAAGGTTTGATGCATTTATCATTATATATACAGTACTATGTATATCTATACTAATTAATGTTTTTGGTCATTTATTATACTATTACACATTAGCCAGGTGACACCAGACCCATGCTGTCACTCCCCCAAACTTATATGGATATTTATAGTACATCAAAGAAATATTGGCTTGTTCGATTTTCAAAACAAGCCACCAAATATTTAAAACAAGCCCAAAAAAACGCAACCCGCGACTCAAGCCAACATTGGTGCGAAACAAGCGGACTTGGCATGGTCTGCCATAGATACACAACAGAGAACCTCTTTGTTTAGCCAGATTTGCTTAATTTCATAATGTTGTTCATAGTCAAGTCAAGTCAAAGTCAATTTTATTTATATAGCACATTTAAAAACAACAGCAGTTGACCCAAAGTGCTTTCCAAAATAGGTAGACCGTAGTCTATCACAGTGCAATAATAAAACATGTAATACAATCGAAAGAAAACAGGCCAAAACAAACAAAATAACAACAAAAACAAAAACAATGAACAACAATAAACACTAAAACTTCACACTGTATTAAAAGCCAGACTAAAAAGGTGTGTTTTCAGGTTAGATTTAAAAATCTCCAGGGTGGGGCTAACCTTGATGTGGGTTGGAAGATTATTCCAAAGTATGGGACCAGCTACAGAGAAAGCCCGATCACCTTTGGTTTTTAGATTTGAAGGGGGGACTGCAAGGAGTTTGAGAGTGGAGGATCTGAGTGCTCACATTGTCTCTGTACAGTACCTGTGTCTGTGCTACTAATGACCAACTGGTGAACAGTGGATGACGCACACGTGTGTGTGGTGTGCGCGTGTGCATGTGTGTGTGTGTGTGCGCGTGAGTGTGTAGCTGAGCATGTAGCTCATGTAGTAGGCCATAGTAGACGCATATGCGTGACATGCGACTGTGCGCTCGTATCATCCTGAAAATATGTTTCCCTTTGAAGTATAGCACAAAGATTAAATTACGTCAGGCGTGGATGATGGGGCTGGGTGGGGGTGGTGTTGAGGGGGGGGGGGGGGGGGGGAGGGTGTTGGTGGGGGCATGTGGGGGGGGGGGGGGGTGGTAGTGAATTGAGAAAATGATTAAAAAAATAAATGGAAAAATGATTTCCCATTCCCGGGCACTGTCACAATGGCGGCAGAAAGGCAATGGGCCGACTGACTGCACGGTTATTTGTCTGGCTGTGGCCGAAGCATACTCCGATGTAGCTTCTCATTATAACAAGACACCGCCAATTTATCCTAACTCTATCGCGACCCTCCACGGCATGGCTGGGGACTCTTGGGGGAGAGATTACCTAAATGAAATAATCCTAATCTCGGCTCAGAGTTAATTATGTCCAGAGGAACACAATTGGCAGCCTTGGCCCACGGCCTCTAAGCATGCTGTACATGTTCTTACACGCGTGATGCCTGGCGGCCAATGACCTTGAAATGTATATTTATACTGTATAGTGTAGGCAGTGGTGGAAGAAAGTGCTCACATGTTTGTTTCTACTTAAGTAATAGAATCAATACTGCAATATAGAAATATAAATGAGGCAAGGGGCAAGCCACTGATTGTAGTTGGCAAAGATTTTTTTTTATGTGCATTTTTTTTGTATGCCTGTACCTGTGCCTTTCATCTAAAAATGTATTTTAAAAAAAAGAAAAAAAAGAAATGTCCGGAATTCAAAGTAAAAGTAGCCTATACGTTTAAAGTAAGGTACTGTATTGGCATCAAAATGCACTGAAAGTACCAAAAGTAGATAGTACTCACTATACAGAATGAAATTCAGTAAAATAATATTGAAGGAAATGCAAAAAGAAAATTGCATTGATGAGTGATTTGCAACCCATAAAAATCAAATAAATGAGTCTTTTGGGTCCTCCCACAGTTCGGGAAACATCAGGTTATTCAACATAGTCATCCAGTCGGTGTGTACAGTACAGTATACAGTATGTCCGCCGTATATATATACTTTGCAGGTCGTGACTCGAGCGAGTTCACTTTGAGCCAACAGTGAAACAATATGCAGTAATGCAGTATACAACTCTTACAAAGCTGCAAATCCATTACCGTTAACCTCGAGGCAGATGATGGGCTCCGCCAGATAGAGGCATGCATCACTCACACCTGCATGGAGCTGCCCCACACACACACACACACACACACACACACGCACGCACACGCACACACACACGCACGCACAACCACCACCTTCTCACCCCACCCTCACCCACAGGCAGCGTTGTAGTGGCCTCGTCATCATCATCATCATCCGCCAGGCCGCTGAGGGGCCTTGAGGAGGTGGAGGGGGGTGGGCGGGCAGGCGGGTGGCGTTGGCTGGGGTGGGATTGGCGCAGCGCCATCATTAGGTCAGAGTCGTGCCATAAATCGTCGCCATCCAGAGCGCCCCCACACTCCACCAATCGCCACATAATTACATTTCAAAGACGCCACATGTTGACCTCCGCAGAGGAGCCTCTGCACCGTAAATAACCGTAAATCTCGTAAATCTCCGCGGTGGGCGGCGAGGGAACGCAGGTGTGAGCCGCTAGGGCCCCACCACCCCCCCACCGCACGAAGGGTGCACCCCACACCGCCCCACAGCGCCGTGAATCACCTACAAGGTGCTGCTGCTGTGTGTGGGGGCGTGTAGAAACACATGATTATAAACATGTGCATATGCACTCTAAATGTCACCGTGTACAAGCAAAGGCATCCTATGTAATGACATGTGACATACACATTTGAACATGCACAGTATTCGCTGTTCTCCAGGCTGCCTCCATTCCCTCTTTAAAGCGACTAGAGCGGTGCCCATGGGGCCTCTAGAGCGGTGCCTCGTTGGGCCTCTAGAGCGGTGCCCCGTTGGGGCTCTAGAGCGGTGCCCGTTGGGCCTCTAGAGCGGTGCCCCGTTGGGCACTGGCCTACTTGGAACGATGCAAGTTGGAAATGCATGCCCCCACTCAGATATTATGTGGATATGGAGTCTATGCAGTCTACGTCAGAATGATGTCAGAACAGGACAGCTCCATATATGGACCCTGGGCAGGGGCCCTGTCCAGACCCTGGGCAGGGGCCCTGTCCAGACCCTGGGCAGGGGCCCTGTTCAGACCCGGGGCAGGGGCCCTGTCCAGACCCTGGGCAGTGGCCCTGTTCAGACCCGGGCAGAGGCCTTTTTGGGGCGGTTCTGAAGAACCGTGGGTCCGACCGACTCGACACCGGGCACTGCAGCCCCTGCCCGTGTGTCACATTTCGGTGGGGCGAACGGTTTCTGAGTTACGTGGATCACACACAGACAGACAGAGACTATAGGCATTTATAGATAGATGTCCTACCAAAGTGACATTCATTCATTCGGCCGACTGATGCAAGATTTTAATTAAATCTCAGCCATATACCGGCTGAGAAAACAACATTTTCTGCATGGTCTCATTCTCAACATGACACATCAGACTGATCTTACAACTCCCAGAATTCCCAGTGAAGGCATGGTTCTGCTCTGGAGGCCGTTTCCCACAGTGTTTTATATGGTTGAGGTGGAGACAATAGCCATAGTTTTTCATTACGTCACCACGTGGACAAACTAGTGTTGCTTTCGATTTGCTGCCGTGGCGATACAGAGAGCATAGCTCAGTACTCATTACTCCAACCGATAAAGACATGGAGAAAAGCCAGAAATAAAGAGTATTCCATTGATGCCTTACATCCATTCCCTCATACGGACGGCCGGTCTCTCTCTCTCTCTCTCTCAGAGCTTTATTGGCATGAGAAAACAACATTGCCAAAGCAAGTTGTCAAGATACAATAAAAACTGTTGAAAATGGGGAGAGTATATACAGTTACAGGATTTTGTAAACAGTCAAACTGTCACATTGCATCGTTACATGTTATACAGGGTATAAAGCTTTTTTGAAACAAATAGCAGCATTTATTTTGCAGTCACTTTGGGACAAATAGTCGCATTTTTCTCAAGACTATTTAAAAAGAATACAAAACAACTCAGATTTAAGATGTGTTTAACTCATTTTTGGAGGGAACCCCTTTTGGTGTTAGCATTATGTTATGCTTTAGCTATTGAAAAATAGCAGATCTACAAGCTCGTAGCGCGCCACCGAGTGGCGCGCTACGAGCTTGTAGGTCTGCTATTTTTGAAAAATAGAAGAACCACTGACATAGAAACATAGCTTTTTCAGAAAACTGTCAGGATTTAGAAGACATTTTTAGAATCTGATCTCAGGTCAAAATGGGTTAAAGGTAGCATCTCTCTCTCTCTCTCTCTCTCTCTCTGTCACTCTCTCCTTCACCTCTCCTTCTCTCTCCTCTCCTCTCCTCTCCCTCTCTCCTTCACCTCTCTCTCTCTCCCCCCCTCCTTCTCCTTCACCTCTCCTTCTCCTCTCCTCTCCTCTCCAGTATGGTGTAGCTCTACTCAACTCTCTCTGAGGCCATTAGATACAAGGCCTGTCTGGTTGTTAAGGGTGATGAAGAGGGTGGTTGTCCCCCTACTTAGATCACCCTCAGAGCCAAGAAGCGCCAGAGCGGAAGAGGCTTGGAATAGACATATAGAGAGAGGCACATGACGGGAGTCATGCCTAACGCGGCGATGCATCACATCACATGTAAACCAAAGTGGGACACCCTAAATTCCCAGGCACACACAAAAAGAGCAGGAGGAGAAATTCTACCTCCTCCCCCGAAGAACAGCTCAGCAGTAAGCCGAGCGAGGCGAGGGGTGACGGGGTTGACAGTGTGACACGGGGAGCCCCCCAGTACCCACAATATAAGAAGCTTGTCAGCAGGCCCACTGCTAGCAAACCTGAGCCACCCTTAGCGACACGTTACATTTCAGCATGTGTATACAAACTGACACAGAAGCCTGAGAAGACACTATCGTGGAAGTGTGCCTGCATGCACATTAGAACGCACGCACGCACGCGCACGCACGCACGCACGCACACGCACATGCACACACACACACACACACACACACACACACACACACACACACACACCTTACATGGAGGTCTTTAAATACGTGGCCTATAACTTCCACTAGTATTATAACTTTCACTGTAACACCGTCATGCTGGAGTGACCGAGTGTGAGTGAACAAGTGGCCAAGATTTTGGGTATTGGAATTCAGCTCAAGTGAGTTAGCTAATCACCTCCTACTGAGTCCTACACACACTTCAAGGCAATTAGCAGGATGACATACACCTGTGCATCATCCAGGAGGAAGTCACTAATGTAGCCACATTAGTGACTGAAGAGGGAAGTCTGGAGCTGGAGCTGTTGCCCCCGCGACCCGACTACAGATAAGCGGTTGAAAATGGATGGATGGATAGTAACTTTCCACCACTGGTATGGAAGAAGCCTGTCGGCGAGGCCCGCCCACCGCAGCACCGGCCCACGCCGGCCCTTAGCAGCAGTCAGCAGCAGCTGTCCACCCAAGCGGAGAGGGAACAAGGGCAGGCGGAGAGCGAGGCAGTGTTGTTTATGTCCCCCCGCGTGCGTTCCGTGCCCTGTCCCTTCCTTCCACAAGCTATCTGTTTGCTATCCATCAGCACCAGCTGACAACCATGACAGGGCTGGAGGGAGCTGGTATAGGGCCCCAAGTCCGCTGGGAAGGGAAGTTGTTTGATACACGGGAAAGACAAGGTGTCTATGTGTCCTTTCATGTGTGAGCAATGTGTACATACTGTATATACACATTGCGCACACACATGGACGGTATGTGTGTGTACCTTTTATTGTCTTTTTGTACGTGTTCTCACACCCAGATGAGTCATGCAGGTGCGTAGGCAACAAACAGCACTGCTGTGAAGAAAAGAGAGCTGAGCCAGAAGGCAAAGCTCTCTGTCTACTGAGCAGTCTTCGTTCCTATACTCTCACCTATGGTCATGAAGTGTCCCTACTCTCACCTATGGCCATGAAGTGTCCCTACTCTCACCTATGGTCATGAAGTGTGGGTCATGACCGAAAGAATAAGGTCGCGAATACAAGCGGCCCGAAATGAGTTTTCTCCGACGGGTGGCTGGCATCTCCCTTAGAGATAGGGTGAGAAGTTAAGTCACGTGAGAGAGACTCGGAGTAGAGTCGCTGCTTCTTCGCCTGGAAAGGAGCCAGCTTAGCTAGTTCGAGCATCTGGTTAGGATGCCTCTCGAGCGTCTCCCTATAGGGAGGTCCTCGAGTCACGTCCCACTGGGTGGGAGGAGACCCCGGGGCAGACCAAGGAACAGTTGGAGGAAACACTGGCCTTGGAACGTCTCGGGATCCTCCAGGAGGAAGTCACTAATGTTGCTCTGGAGAGGGACGTCTGGAGCTCTCTGGTGGAGCCCGTTGCCTCCGTGACCCGACTACGGATAAGCAGTGGAAAATGGATGGATGGACACTGCAGATGCGGGTATTAAAAAAAACCACATAACTTGTTCCATAGTTGTATGTGCGTATTGCAATAATAATGTGTGGAATACACCAGTGTTCCTCTGTTAAGAGTGCGAGACAGAGATAGAGGAGAGGTGGAAGGGTCAGGTCTCACCTCTTTAACACCTCACATTCTTGCTCTAAACTCGTGCGTGCGACCTCAACCACCTCAGCGATACATAAAGGTATATACGAGTATTTTAGCAACATAGAAAACTAGAGAAAAATCCTCCTTCAACTTCTGTGAAAGTAACACTCATACAGTACACGATATAAATCACTGAAACGCAACGTTGGAGAGATGCTCGGGGGAAAATATGATGTTGACACAAATCGTTCTATATTAACAATAATGGGTATGGCTGAGTGCCACATGGCAGAGGGGCCCTTTTAGAGAGTATGACTGAACATAGTTTGAGAGAATTATTGACCTGTGAACAACAACAACAAACAAACAAGGAAACGATATATTATTTTGCTGGGTGTAAACAGCGATGTGGGTCAACCGAGCCATTAGGAATGTTTTGAAAAAGTGTGATACAAACACTGCAGGTTTGATAAAAACCCCAATGGTAAATTAATAGTCTGTAGCCTCTTTATCACACTGAAGAGAAAACTACAGTGGCTGCAAATAAGACATGGTGGTGGGGGCAATTAAAGGTATAACAGGTACTATTTCCTCAAAACATCTCATGTTGTGTTTTTAACTATCTAGCTATATATCTCGTGTTGTGTTTATAGCTATCTAGCTATATATCTCGTGTTGTGTTTATAGCAGACTCCACACTCAAATGTGCACTTGCAGTTTGGGCAACTCCAAAGCAAACTCCACATGTCCCAACATTTTATTTGCCTGCCATAGTACCCCTTACCCCTGTGTCGGATCGGCAAATTCACCGATACCGATATGACCCGATATGACAAATAAGGGCCGATCCGATACTTTTCCCGATACCAATACAGTACCGGGACATCTCTAGTAAGTATAGTATAGTATGCCTCTCAATAGTCAATTATGATGCGATAGAAGTGTGTGCAGAGAGCCTTCCCTCTGCCTGTGTTTTCTTGTTTCACTTTGTTTTGCGATGTTTGGAGCCATCTGTGTCTCTGAGCCAGGGAGGAATAAGGGCCGACATTGGATGTGGTGTTCGTTCGCACACCGCAACAGAACGAACGGATCCTCTACTCGTTACATTTAATCAGGCGACGGCAGAGAGGTGGGAATAATATTTTTCTCAAGAAGCTGAGAGCGCTTCGTGGAACAGATGTGGGATTATTCCCCCCCGAAGTCGAGAGAGTACGGAACAGATGTGGGATTATTCCCAAAAGTGCACATTGGAAGTCCACAGTGCTCCTCTGAGAGCCACACACACGCACGCACACGCACACACACACAAACGCACTCTTAAAAATGTGACACACGTGCACACACACAGAGGCCTAAGTAGAGGAGGTGGCCCAGCCATATGGACGAAATGGGTTTAGCGACACACAGGATTGGGTTGGCACGCTGAGCAGGTGAGTACCACGCTCACCCAGCAGATGTTTCTCAACGGGGGGGGGGGGGGGGGGGGGTTGCAGGGAAGGAACGGCAGATAATTTGGTGTGTGTGTGTGTGTGTGTGTGTGTGTGTTTATGTTTCTTCATGTGAGCTATGTGTGTGGGTGTTTTTTCAACTATACTTTACTTTTATTAGCACTTGACTTTTATATGCTTGTTTACAGTGCAGGTATAGTACGGTCAAAGGTTAATATGCTCAACGGATAACTTGTTTCCATTGTGGTCCATTGTACTCAATTCATCACACAGATAATACTTACAATATGGACTGTATAGGGTGGAAACCTTATGTCCAAAACTGTTCCTTTTCAGGATTGAAATGTATCAAAAGTAGCACTAAAAGGTAAAAGCTCAAAATGCGTCAATCCACTCCGCGTTTCGAGCTCGTGGATCTGCTACTTTTGATGTTTTTTACGATGCGGTACATACAGTAGTACGATCAATAGTAGGGCATTAATTTACGAAAAAACACACAAAAAGTTAAAATATGGAGATAGAAGGTTTCTGCCCGACAGCAACGATATACTGTACAATACATACAGGTAGAAAACACAGTAGCATCAACAGGTATATTTACAGAGAAAGGAGGGGTGGGGTGCAGGGGGGGGGCAGGGGATGCTATACGTATGTATGTACGTATGTATGTACATATGTAAAGCAAAGTAAAGCAAAGTTCTTTGTTTACCCAGGGTGAATGGACTAAGCTCGACGAACTTGTTTACAGCCAGACCCTGCTCATAGAACATTTCATGGTAGGGGTTCAATGCCTTGCTCAAGGGAACTTCAGCGGTGGTAATTTTAACGTGCCGGTCCGGGGATACGAACTGGCGACCTTCCGATAACAAGACCGCTCCGCAAACCGTTGGGCCACCGCTCCTACCAAGGAGGAGTTCAACTATGTTCACTTGTACACATAGGCATTAGTTTAGACATACTATTAGACATACTATTAGACATACTATTGGTCCGACTGTCATTAGACCGACAACCTATACCTCAAACCCTAACCTAACCCTAACGGCAAGCGCGGGAGCAGCACATGTCCGACCGCATGTCCGACCGTTGTTTCCGCATGTCGGTCCTTGGTGTGTCTAACCTGCGAGTGCATCCCCAATTTTCAGGTCAGCCATTCTTTTAGATTAGTTTTGAGTCGTGATGTGTGTGTGTGTGTGTGTGTGTGTCTGTGTGTGTGTACCTGCGTGCGCGGCTGCGAGCGTGTGATGCGAGTGTGTGTTTGTGTGTTTGCGCGCGCTCAACTCTGTCTGTCCGTGCGTCCGTACAGTGGATCACTTCCTGCCTCCACGCTTGGTTGAACGCTGCATCCGGAAAAAATCCCAATCAGCGTCTACTTAAAAAAAAAAGAGCTAATTAACTCCACTCTCATTATCAGGCTGCTAATCACGTAACACGATCGTGTAATTTGACACACTTGATTTACGGTGCAAAAGCTCTCTCTCTCTCTCTCTCTCTCTCTCTCTCTCTCTCCTTATTTCTAGTTGTATAATCTGAGAGCATGACACAGGGATGGAGTGATGCGCAGTGAGGCATCAATGCCGTTTGGAGGAGGGGAGGTGGGAGGGAGGTGGGGGGGGGGGTCAGGAGTTGGAGAGAGAAAGAGAGAGAGAAACAGCACAGTCGGAGCCATCATAGTCGTGTAGAAAAATGACAGCGTCAAGGTGACCGATGGCTTGTGAGTGTGCAGACCAACAGTATATGTACGCACACACACACGCACACGTACACACACATGCACAGGCACGCACACACACAGACACAGTAACATCTCAGCCGGGGACACATCAAGCGGAGATGAGAGCTGCATGACAGTAGATGGCGTATCTATCGGCTGCCCTATCAGTGAAAATATATGGTATGGGAATGCAGGACGCCTGCAGGCTGGCACAGTGGTCATCTGTCCCTGCTGGACACTCAAACGGCACAGTACAGTACATACTGTAACTGTAGCTGCTCTGAACAAAATATACGGTAGTGAAGTACACTGCAGTATACTGTAGCTTTGTCTGTTCCAGCACAATGAGCATGGCTGTTTTCACGCAAACAAATCCATAAATGGTAAATGGTGCATTTATATAGCGCCTTTATACAAGGCGCTTTACATAGATTGTGCATTACATTCACCCATTCATACACCGATTGCGGCGGAAGCCATGCAAGGTACCAACCAGCACATCGGGAGCAATTTGGGGTTCAGTGTCTTGCCCAAGGACACTTGGGCAAGACACGAGATTCGAACCGCCGACCCATGGATCATTGGACGACCTGCTCTACCTCCTGAGCCACAGTCGCCTATATCATCTATCATCTATATCAAATCCATGATGCGGATCACATGTTTGTTTGTCTCATTGATTGTTTGTTCTGTCATTTTAAAAACTATATTGCATTTGCAGGCTTGCTTTCTAAAATGTGATGAAATTGTATTTTTAGCAAAAAAGAAAAAAAGGGAATAGCAGCAGAATCTACTGGTCAATCTTCTGGGCTTAGTAACAGAACTGAGTAATGGTGAGAAAAATAAAGATTTAATAATTCAATAAATATTTAGGCAAATATGAATGGTCACCCGAACCGCCTCATTAAAATATATGTGAAAACGATGTGAGGCTAACTATCATGGGGCTGAGTATAGAACACAAACTGTACAAACCAATAGAAATAGTTCAAACCCGACAGATACATGTACTATACACAATATGCAGAATCAATATCAATAATTTAATTGCAAATGCATGTTTTTGAGGTCTTGCAATGTACTGTACAGCCTAAAAAGATAAACCCCTTATAAAGTATGTGTACCTTTGCACAACACTATGGGGAGCAACCATTTTAAAAATAACAATAATAATATGAAAACTTTAAACATTAAATGGATATATAAGGTGCCCGCCAGCAGAGATATACAGTCCATGTTCCAGAAAGCACGTGGTTTGAATTCAGCTATAGTCTAAACTACTGTAGAAAGGTGTAGTTAACCCATTTTGACCTGGGAACGATTCTACAAATGTACAGTTTTCTGAAAAACCCTATGTTTCTATGTCAGTCATTCTCAAACATTTTCATGCCAAGGACCCCCAAGATTATATGTAATTGTCCGCCGACCCCCATCTGAAAATATGTTGTTCCAGGGACCCCCAGGAGCAAAGATTTGAGTTAAAAACTGTGGCTGTGAAAGAATATATATTCAAAGATTTGCACTACATTTTCACGATTTTTCAAAAATAGCAGACCTACAAGCTCATAGCGCGGCACTCGGTGCCGCGCTACGAGCTTGTAGATCTGCTATTTTTCAATGGCTAAAGTATAACAATGCTTAAAACACCAAAAGGGGATCCCGCCCAAAATGGGTTAATAGAGCGTACAGTGGAGCTCCACCAGGAGACATGCCCTAATAATAATGTACTGTACATGCATTGAAATGACTTCCCAGAGCCATGAAACACTACTACGACATGCTATATCAGAGCCATGAAACACGACTACGACATGCTATATCAGAGCCATGAAACACTACTACGACATGCTATATCAGAGCCATGAAACACTACTACGACATGCTATATCAGAGCCATGAAACACTACTACGACATGCTATATCAGAGCCATGAAACACGACTACGACATGCTATATCAGAGCCATGAAACACTACTACGACATGCTATATCAGAGCCATGAAACACTACTACGACATGCTATATCAGAGCCATGAAACACTACTACGACATGCTATATCAGAGCCATGAAACACTACTACGACATGCTATATCAGAGCCATGAAACACTACTACGACATGCTATATCAGAGCCATGAAACACTACTACGACATGCTATATCAGAGCCATGAAACACTACTACGACATGCTATATCAGAGCCATGAAACACTACTACGACATGCTATAGAGCCATGAAACACTACTACGACATGCTATAGAGCCATGAAACACTACTACGACATGCTATATCAGAGCCATGAAACACTACTACGACATGCTATATCAGAGCCATGAAACACTACTACGACATGCTATATCAGAGCCATGAAACACTACTACGACATGCTATATCAGAGCCATGAAACACTACTACGACATGCTATATCAGAGCCATGAAACACTACTACGACATGCTATATCAGAGCCATGACACACTACTACGACATGCTATATCAGAGCCATGAAACACTACTACGACATGCTATATCAGAGCCATGAAACACTACTACGACATGCTATATCAGAGCCATGAAACACTACTACGACATGCTATATCAGAGCCATGAAACACTACTACGACATGCTATATCAGCTGTGCATCTTTCCTATACCGTCCCCCACTACTCTCTCTCTTTCAAATTATGTTTGGGTTCATTTTAACAGCATTAGTATAAGTAATTGAAAAAATAAAAAACACAGCCCCCTCCACATTAAAAGGACAATATCAGTCACCAGAATCAAGGTCAATCTATCATGGTTAAAATGGAGTTCGAAATTACAATGGTTGTTTTTGTCAGATTTCTCTGTAATAATGCAGATACTAATCCAGAAAATAGCAGCCAAAATAGCAGCCAGGAGAATGAGACTAGCAGGACACTGCCAAAGACACCAAGAACTGCCAGCCAGCAAACTAGTGCTGTGGGAACCAACACACGGGCCCCGGTCACGAGGACGTCCCACACTAACATTGGATGTACTCAAGAACGACGCAGTAGCGCAAAGCACCAACGAGCTGGCCAGATGTATGGGGAACCGGGTTGACTGGAAGCAACGATGGAGGGCTCGTCTGAGGGCGACCTAGAGATGCAGGAGTGTGATTGTCTGATTCTATCACCAATCAATCAAAGACTGTGACTTTGAAATGTAAGTGTCAGGTTTTCACTGCACCACAGTTGTGTTCCAATTCCCTTGTGTCTCTTGTGTCCCTGTGCTGTAATGTCAGTGACATTATGTCTATACTGGTTGAAGTAAAGGGATTTTGTTTGGACCCAATGTATTATACATTAATTTTGTGTCAATAAAGTCACTAACTATAACTAACTAACTAACTACCTAACTGTGTCTGTGCCTCCCAGTTATCTTCACAAACATTTCAAACAAGACATTGAAGGCCGATACATCCACACCAGTGTGCTTAGCAGGGGGGGGGGAGGGGGGGTGACACTCTCCTTAACCCAGGCGGTTAAGGAGGCTGGGTTCGTCGAGGACAGAACATGGACATTGCAATGTCTGTCTGCCCCCCCGCCAACGACAGTCTAGTTTTCACTCTCACACTGTGTGGCCATGACAGGATCACATAATAGAACCCTGTAGGTGTTATAGTGACAAGCGACTGCATTCAGCCGTGGTGGTGCGAAGAAAATAAAAAACAAACTCCATGCCGCGACGAGATCAAAAACGAGCCAGAGTTCTGTTCGTGTCAGAGGGAAAACGCTTGTGCGAAAGTGTTACAACAAGCAGCCTTCAACCCAAAACCCTTTCAGTGGGTTCCGTCTGTCACAACAGAACAGACGAGGCGTGCTCCGCTGGCACTTTGTTACAGCCCGATACGGCTGAGAGCCATCCAAGCGCATTACTTATGGTTGGGTTGCCGTTCATTTTTGGTTCAGCGGCGCTGGGTTTCCGCCGTGTCGAGGCAGGTAATTGAATAACATGAATCCAAGCAACTGCGGAATTAAACGAGTAAGTGACATTTGTTTTTCTTATGAGGACGTGTTAAATAGCTCTAGAGTTCTGTTCAGTAAGTGTCTCCGTCTCTTTAGTTCTTTATTATAAGCTCAATCTTTAGCTGCGTTTTTCTCCGAATCGAAGCGCTACCAAGCAATGGAGAAGCTATACTATATATATAGCTAATTGTGTACACTTCTTGTCAATTAAGTAATGCAGATGTTTAACAATAATGTATCTCTTGAGAGCGTAAAATAAAACCAAATGGACGGGAGGTAAAGATCTACTGAATAAGGGTCTATTTGGTTACCATGCTCTCCATCATTTAGCTGGGGACCACCTGGAAGCCCCTCAAGGACCTCTGGTTGAGAACCGCTGTCCTATAGTGGACCAGAGCTCAAGAACCGCTGACCTATAGTGGACCAGAGCTCAAGAACCGCTGACCTATAGTGGACCAGAGCTCAAGAACCGCTGACCTATAGTGGACCAGAGCTCAAGAGGTTGAGAAAAACTGCTGCAGCAGACAGAGAAGAGTCAGCCTCTCAGAATACACATGAGGGAAGGATAGTTGGGGGGGGGGGGGGGGGGAGGGGTGAGGTGAGGTTGACAAACAGGTAACAGATGGAATTGTCACGGAGAGTGAGGTCACTTTCATTCAAGTCAGGAAACGATGCTGCTATCGGAGGGGAGGGGAGGAGGGGGGGAGGGGAGGAGAGGTGAGGAGGGGAGGGGAGGAGGGGAGGAGAGGGGAGGGGAGACGGTACTGTCTTTTCTAACTATATCCGTCACGCAGATGAAAATGGCATAATCACTCCACGAATGTATACCTCTGGAGAGAGAGAGAGGGGGGGGGGGGGGGGGGGGGGTAAGATTGAAAGGGAGAGCTTGAGATAAAGAGAATTTGCAGAAGAGACAAGGAGAGAGGAATATGTATATGTATAGAAATAGACATACATGAATACATCACTATATAGAGAGTATTTTACTGAAAGAAAGAAAGAAAGAAAGAAAGAAAGAAAGAAAGAAAGAAAGAAAGAAAGAAAGAAAGAACAACAAACAAAGAGACCTTGGAGACACGCAGCCGACTGGAGTTATTCAAAGTGACTCTCTGACACATCCAAAGGGCGACGGCGGGAGGGACGTTTGTTTTGCTTTGTTTTTTCTCCAACAACAGCGAGCGAGGCATTTGGCGCAATGTGAATGGGTTTGTCATGAAGTCGATATCAAGCGCACAGCCTTTCATCCTTCCTTGGCCATAATGGAAATCAGTGTTCGCCACCGCCATTGTGTGGCATCAATGTCATTAAAGTGTCATTATAGGGGAAGCGTTCACCCTCGCCGAATACAGATGTATGCTCAACACGGTCCTGACCCTGAGCTACACCACTGCGCTCTTCATCTGACTTGAAAGGAGATGGAAGAAAATATATCTTGCTCTCCCGTTAACCCATTTTGACATGAGATCAGATTCTAAAAATGTCTTCTACATCCTGACAGTTTTCTGAAAAAGCTATGTTTCTATGTCAGTCGTTCTTCAATTTTTTCAAAAATAGCAGACCTACAAGCTCGTAGCGCGCCACTCGGTGGCGCGATATGAGCTTGTAGATCTGCTATTTTTCAATAGCTAAAGTATAACAATTCTAGCACCAAAAGGGGTTCCCGCCCAAAATGGGTTAAGTCTGACATCCAGGCATTTTGACAGACACAAGCTCAACGCTCGGAGCAAATTGTCCGACATTCACAGCGCTAAAGTATATTGTCTATTGGTGCTTTCCAGCGGTGGAAAAAAAAAGTACTCAAATGTTTTACTTAGGTAAAAGTATCAATACTGCAATGTAGAGATACTCTGTTACAACAAGTAAAACATATATACATTTTCCTGACAGGGTCATGGACCAAGAACAACTATATGATGGATGTGTCATGTTCAACCTTTTTAATATACCGTATAGACTAGTTATGTGTGTCTATTTATTGGCCAGGTTTGATCAGAAGTTAGCTTGATATGGCAATAAATCTAGAGCTGCCAAGCGACACATTACATTACATGTACTCTGCATACAAGCACATGCACTATTATTTCTCATGCTGTGGCTTGGAACCCCAAAAGTCTATTAACCCATTTATACCCGAGGACGATTCTACAAATGCCTTCTAAATCCTGACAGTTTTCTGAAAAACCCATGTTTCTCAAACATTTTCATGTCAAGGACCCCCAAAAATATATGTAATTGGCCGCCGCCGCCGAAAGATTTGAGTTAAAAACGCTTGCTCTGAAAGAATATATATTCAAAGATTTGCTCTACACACTACACAAGCTTGTAGCGCGGCACGCGGTGCCGTGCTATGAGCTTGTAGATCTGCTATTTTTCAACAGCTAAAGTATAACACAATGCTTAAAGGAGCATTCAGTGATTTGGGTGATTTGGAAAACCACCCAGTCCGCCCCGGTAACAAAATGTGCACATGCACGCTCTACAGTGGGGGGAAGTGCAACAGGCCAACAGCATGTGCACCAAGGCTCGATCATGATTGGAGGAAGGCCCCTCTCATCCTGATTGGATGAAGGTTTTGCCACCCGCCACCAAAACTGAAACTAGGGTTTTTTGACCCCAGGGGCTCACTGGGGACAGGGATGATTTCCTTATATGGTCAGCACACTCTATAGTAGGGAGGATTATCCAGAAAAAATGAAAAAATAAGTGATATTTGAATTAAGTCAAATCACTGAATGCTCCTTTAAAACACCAAAAGGGGTTTCCACCCGAGAATGGGTTCATGCTCCCAACATGCAAGTGTGAGACATCAGGCTTTCAGGTCTCATACTAAAGAGTGTGCTATTATTCCTACTTCTCAATCTCTCAAGTGTGTATCAAATATAAATCATCCTCCTCAAGGTCAGTCATTATTGTTACGCCCTTCATGGCCACGGCAGCACGGTGCGGAAAACTCTCACAATGCTCCCTTTTAACCCATTTGGACCTGACGACGATTCTAAAAATGTCTTCTAAATCCTGACAGTTTTCTGAAAAACCCATGTTTCTATATCAGTGGTTCTCAAACATTTTCATGTCAAGGACCCCCAAAAATATATGTAAATGGCACCCCGACGCCAATCTGAAAATATGTTGTTCCAGGGACCCCCCCCCCCCCCCCCCCAGAAGCAAAGATTTTAGTTAAAAATGTTCGCTCTGAAAGAATATATATTCAAAGATTTGCGACACATTTTCACGATTTTTTCAAAAATAGCAGTGCGCTATGAGCTTGTAGATCTGCTATTTTTCAATAGCTAAAACATAAAATGATGATTAAAACACCAAAAGGGGTTCCCACCCAGAATGTGTTAAAATAGGCCAAGTGGCTCGGTATTATTACGGTAAGCGATTAATGGCTTCAACAGTGTCTCAGGATTCGTCATGCTGACATTGACACATTGACACTATTGATTGTCTGGAGAAATGGTGGGTGAGGGGCCGCCACTCCACTGCCTCAGCCCCACAGCAGGCCCACACTTGACCCCTGGAAGTGACAGAGCCAGGGGAGGGGGGGAGAGAGAGAGAGAGAGAGAGAATGTAAAATGGGAGAGACTAGGACTATAGGTAGGACTAGTCCTTCCCCTACCTATCTCACTCTATCGACAGTCAATAAGAATGGGTGCTATATGGCAGCGCAAAAACAGAGCCTCACATCGGTTGCATGAGAGAGACACACAGAGAGAGACACACAGAGAGAGACAGAGAGAGACAGAGAGAGAGACACACAGAGAGAGACACACAGAGAGAGACAGAGAGAGACAGAGAGAGAGACACACAGAGAGAGACAGAGAGAGAGACACACAGAGAGAGAGACACACAGAGAGAGACACACAGAGAGAGACAGAGAGAGAGACACACAGAGAGAGACAGAGAGAGAGGAGAGAGACACACAGAGAGAGACAGAGAGAGAGGAGAGAGACAGAGAGAGACAGAGAGAGACAGAGAGAGACAGAGAGACACACAGAGAGAGACAGAGAGAGAGAGGAGAGAGACAGAGAGAGGCAGAGAGAGAGGAGAGAGACAGAGATGGGGGGGAATCTATGCCATCTATCCCCCTATTGCCTTCCCATCGTGGCCAAGATGGCGTCCATGTGAATATGATAACATTCAGAGTTGTTACCTATCCTTTTTCTCTCTTCCTCAGTCATATAGTAACTTCAACACTCATGGCAATGCGTGTCTAATGTCTATAGGGGAAATCACAGCCACCACATTCATGAAATTCTCCATTTGTGAAAATACTATTTCGACTCGACACATTTCAGAGGAATTTCTTTGATACAAGTCGTGTACATTTTTTTTTAATGTGACCTGAATGATGCACCAACTCAGGCCGTTGGCCTGGTGGAGACAACAACTCACAACTGTACACTAAACCCGCGAAACAACAAACCGTTTAATTAATTCATGACTAATTCACTGCGTGAAAAGAGGAGTTAACGGGCAATTATGGGCACTGCATTTTGCCCGTAAACCTCAAGTTTAGCAGGCATATACAGTTAATATACGGTAATATACAGGTGTACAATTCGGGAGTTTACCGGAGTGTGTTGGAAAGTTTAACAGGAGTTTCCTGTAATATACACATCCGTATTCCATGCTTTTTGCGCAGTGTAATGCATGTTGGAAGCGCGTGTGTGTGTGTGTGTGTGTGTGTGTGTGTGTGTGTGTGTGTGTGTGTGTGTGTGTGTGTGTGTGCGCGAACAGAGAGGCGGCATTTGGCAAGGCCTCCCTCTCTCCCTCCATCTCTCTCAACCTCATTAGTGCAGAAGGTACTAATGAGCAATACTACTACGAGCTTCACATGAACTTGCACGTGAACTTCTGCCATACTTCGATATGTGTTGTACATTCGTTCACCATATGTACGTATGCCTGGAGACCATTATACGCCTACAGGAAAAGCACTGATAATTTCACACGAGTATTGACTCATACCATCGTCGCCCTCATCGTCATGCAGTACCATTGCGATATTAACACCCTTAATTATGCATGTACTATTCGCCCATTATTTTTCTAATTGTCTCCCCTTTGATCTCCATGGCAACAAAGTTCTCCCAACCACCTCCATTAGTGCATTAGCACCTCCCCTCCATCCCTACAATCGCTCGTTGTCCCTCGTTCTAATTTCCCCTCATTAGCTCTAAATCAGATATTGAACAAAAGCCATCCATTTTTAATAATGTTTAACTAAGGGTGTCGGTTCGCCAAGACTCTCTACCACAGCTCGCTCTCTCTCTCTCTCTCTCTGCATCTCTTCAATTAAACAGACTGCAAAACAACACTCGGGGCTGTGGTTTCGGTGGCGAGGGTGCGTGCGTGCGTGCGTGCGTGCGTGCGTGCGTGCGTGCGTGCGTGCGTGCGTGCGTGCGTGCGTAATGGTCGATACAGTGCACTGGGGCCCAATGTTGGCCCCAATGGCCTGCGAGGATACTGCAATTGGAGCCCCAAATTATCGGCACGGCACTAAGATCGTGATACTGATTAAACAGAACTAAAACAGAAGTATACTACGTTAGTTCTATTGATCCAAGCCAAAACACAATCGATGTGATCAATGACATTAATTCATATGCTCTAGTAATGCACGCACGCAGCCCACCCATCTGACCGCTCAACTGCCACGCTATAAGCGGTCAGATGGGTGGGCCAAGCACGAACGCTTTCCAGATTATGGAGTGCATACATGGGCGCCGATCCAGAGAAAGGTATAGGGAACCATGCATTGACTTTAGACCACATGCACCTGGCACCTCAGGGCAGGACACGCCTGCTTACGAGCCTCATGTCATCAACGGTGGGTGGGTGGCTTGGGGGCGTCGGGCAGGGGTGGGGGGGGGGGAACCACACACACACGTACCTTTATCAGCCTCTCCTCAGCTGCACCGGCCAGTCAATAGTTGAAAGAGACTAATCCATAACCACGGCAGCAGCAGCAGCAGGGGTGAGGGTGGGTAGGTGGGGATGAGGGGGAGGGTGGGGGGGGAGTGGGGTGGGGGGTATGACATGCCCCACGCATGATGAAGCGCGGAGAGCCCTGGCGCCGCCTGTCACGCGCCAACATCTGCCACAAGCCGCCAGCGAGCGAACATCCCGTCTCTGCGTGTCGCGAGGCACGCCGAGCGTAGACACGACGGATGATACAAACAAAACTCGGGTGTGCTGTGTGCGTGATGTGTGTGTGCGCGCACGTGTGTGTGTGTCTGTGTGTGCGTCTGTGCTCGTGTTTGTGTGTGTGGTAGACGGGTTAGACAAGCTGCCCGTAATGTCAAGGCCGTGGCTGACAAATTGTCGGCCTCTCAGTTTTGTTGGGGGGAAAACATACCATATAGATGCTGCATGGTTTCTGACTTGGGACCGGGGGGGCTCCTATGGATGCGTGCAATGGCACAAACACGCATGACATGTGCACGTGCACGTAACATGCACGCACCACACACACACAAACAAGTGAAAACCGAGATAGACGCACCATCATAAAGATCATAAGCATGTCATAAACACACCCCTGCACGTACCGCGTGCATGGCATGTTGACACACACACACACACACGCTTGACGCACGCACACACACCTTCTGTTTCCTTTCCTCATTGCCATGGCAACACCCTAAGACAAGATGAATGAGGTTGAGCAGGTTTTTATTGGCTGACTCGTGTCATTGGTGGGCGTGTCCATCTCTTTAATGGATTGAAGTGCCACCATGAATTTAGCGCTGTCGGGGCAGAAGAAACCTCGTATCTCCATATTTATTCAAATTAATAACAGTATACGATGCGTATAACGTCAGACAATTTACATGTAAAACATCTAAGAATTGTGCGTACCGTACCGTACGTACGTACGTACGTACGTACGTACATACAGTGCTTGAGTAAATGTACTCGCTAGTTATCTTCCTGGATCACTGTGTCCTTGTGACTGAGGCGCGTGCCGAGCTCACGCTGGTGTGTTTGTGTGTGTCAGTGTGAGCGGTGTGTGTGCGTGTGCGTGCGTGTGCGCGTGCGTGTGCGCGTGTGTGTGTGTGTGTGCGTGTGTGCGTGCGTGCTGTGCGTGAAGCACAGCCGGCCTGCTGCATGCTCCCATGTGATGGATGTTCCTCTTTGTAGCACAGGTTAGAAGCCATCCTTGATGGGATGGGCCAACTGTTCATCACTATACCAACCCCCCCCCTCCCCCCTCCCCCCAAACCCCCCCCCACCCCCCCCCCCCACCCCCCCCCCCCCCCCCCCCCCCCCCCCCCCCCCCCCCCCCCCCCCAGCAACACTCATCCATCCTCCCCCCCCCCCCCCCCCCCCCCCCCCACCCCCCACCCCCCCCCCCCCCCCCCCCCCCCCCCCCCCCTTTCCTCCACCATTCCGGCTGCCACATGACGAATTGGCCGACACAGAAAACGCATTCTCCAACACCTGAACGGTTTCTCTCCCTAGCTCTCAACACACTTTTCTTCACCTCCTTCATCTGATTGCTTCTATATATATATATATTTATTTTTTTACTTCTCTCGTCACCATCTTTTTTCTTTGTCTCTCTCTCTCTCTGTCTTCTGCTGTCTTTGCAATCCATCTCTCATGGAAGGTCGGTGTTTTTAATGAAACTCCAATGTGTTTTTTTCATTTGGGTTCAACCGGGGATGAGTCTAGCTATAGGCCTTGTTGAGGCCTATAGCTAGAAGGGCCTAGAAGGGCCTATACCTTCCTACAGCTAAGCCAAAAGAGCTGTTTAAAAACCCAGAAGAGACCCTTGTCACGTATATATCTGGGTGTACCCAGAGTGTAGAGTATAGGAGAGTAGCGACACGCTTTGATTCTCGCCGCAAAGCGGGTGCCTATGGGCTATAGTTCCAAACATTATAGCTCCTATGGCTGGAACTATACCATTGAGATAGAATGAGCACTTCCACATTCCATTGTTACAGTCAACGCTATAGTGTCGACACTCTCTTACCGTTTTGGCCAGAAAGTATAAATCCGTTATTTAACATGTCTCACGATTGTCATTTAATCCACCCAAAACATACATTTTGTAAGCAAAATACTATCGCTTTAGATAAACCAGGTTGTTTTCTAACCAAGTTTGTTTTTGGCCATTATTTGGCCGTTATTTCACGAACCTTTGAAGAATCACCCGGGCGCTAATGTAGGTCCGTTTCACGACAATCCGCCTGAATATATTCCAATCTAATATTCCACAGTCCCGACAACAGCAGCAGCCAGCAGGGAACTTGGAGACACGGGCGCCACCCACATGATCCAAACGTGTGACGTATCCTACCGTGTCCGTTGGAAACCATGTATCTCTTAAAAGTGATCAAAAACAGCGAATTAAACAATGAAAACAAACGACTGGAATGTCGTGATCAGCAGTCAAACTGTGGGGACAGACAGACAGACACTCTCTCTCTCTCTCTCACACACACACACACACACACACACACACACACACACACACACACACACACACACACACACACACACACACACACACACACACACACACACACACACACACACACACACACACACACACACAGACTGTCCCTCTTAAATCAGCCTGTACCACTTGTCTACCCCGGCGACATGTGGAGTGGAATGTATTATGTCTGAACATCTCACCTAGTCATTACACCACTGAGGCTTCGCTCGCTCCACGGTTTCACTTTTCACAGAGTGGATGAGAAGAAGGAAAAGATCCTTCCAAATTACAGCCTGTCAGAGCTAAAGAAAACGTCTGTTCGGAAGTTAGACGGGGGGAGGGGAGGAGGGGAGGTGCATCAGCGGGGCCTCTTAATGGGGTTGAGTTGATAAATGCAGTAATTCATCATCTATTTCCCTGGCAAGGCTCCGGCGAGACGAATCTGCTGCTCTGACATCGTGGGGGGGGGGGGGGGGGGGGGGATATTTGTATAAACACATCAATATCAACATTAACACTAATTTTAAACCCAGCGGATAATATCGAAGGACAGCGACGGAACGTTTCTTCTTGATCAGTGAATGGGAGTAAGTCATCATCACGTCTATACACTGCATATATTTTTCTATATAGATATGTTGTATTTTTATGTAGGCATATGTGTGACTAACACTACGCATAAGATGTAGACCCCTTCCATTTGTGTGGATATTTTTTGGACTGTTTTTAAGAAGCGGCGTAGACACTTTTTGTTGTTTTTTTCAACACTGGCGCTGCCCGATGCTTTAATTTGGTTTTACATCTCGTTAAAATACGTAACTTTCTTTTTGTTTTCTACTCAAGCTGTTGCTCCGCTGGGCTGCTTGTTCTGGACCCTTGTCTTTATACTGAGTACTCTGATTTTGTCATCTAAACACGTGTAGTATCAGATACGTTTGTTGCCTTTTCTCTCTCTTTCTTCCTTCCTCTTTCTCTTTTGGGGTGGGAGGGAGGGAGAGGGGATTGGAATGTTCGACGCGATAGTTGTGTTCTCTGAGTTGTACTGGTGGTTACGATGCCTCCATCCTGATCCACTTCTTTTTTGATACCTTACAGGCGTTCCAAATTGTTAATATGTATAATCCACTTGACCTATAATAATTATCATATCCCGCCTCCCGTTCTGCTCACTCCTCCTCGCGCCTTTATTTAGGCAGGTTTTACTTTTTTGATGTGTCTCAGTGTAGTTTGCACTGCCGCGGTGGAATGTTTATTGGGGGGGGGGGGGGGGGGGGGGGGGGGGGTTAGGAATGCCTGCACGCTAAACTGGCTGTGTGGGTGTTGGCCAAAATCTGCGTTTATTTATTTATTTAATTTAATTGGTAATTGGCGCCGCCTTGTGGTAGTATGCATATATTACTTTTCTCAAAATATTTTGGACTGATTAAACCTTTGGGTCTGTGCATCCCCTTTATAGTTTGGTGGATGGCCCCATCTAGTGGTGAAATACAGTTTTTCTTTCTTTGCCCTGTAAAAATAGCATGGGATGTGTGGATCTATAGGATGGGGGCCTCTGATCACTACATTATGTGAAATCTTTCTATCCTTGTATATGCTGAGGTTGTTATATAGAGATATGAATAGTAACTGTGAGGGCAACCTTACGCTAGGTAAGAGTAGCCCATATGATGTTTGTTTTCTTGTCTTTGTTATTGTTTTGTGTTTGGTGTTTCTGTGGGGGTTTTCTTTTGTGGGCTTCTGGGTTTTTGAAAGGTTACTTTTTTGGCTTTCTAATGAATCTTAAAAACGACTGCACCTTATTGATAACACAATATTATACAACTACACTGGATTCCTGTTGCGCTCTGCTCCTGAGTGAATTTACCCATGATAATATATTCTTAACCCTTTTAAATGACTAGTGAACTAAATTTCATTTCCTGGAATGTAAAGGGAATTAATTCGCCAGTTAAAAGGAAGAAAATAATTACCTATTTAAAGAAATCATCCGCTAGTGTTGCCTTTATTCAGGAAACCCACCTTACAGATCTGGAACATATGAAGCTGAGGAGGGATTGGATCGGCCATGTTTTTTTTTCTTCTTATACATCCAGTGCACGGGGAGTTGCCATACTTATTAACAAAAATGTAATGTTCAAGCTGATCTCAGTGGAAAAAGATAGGAATGGACGGTTCTTGCTCTTAGATTGTGTTTTAAACACAAACAGGGTAACTTTGGTAAACTTATATGGTCCCAATCATGATGACCCAGCCTTTTTTAATGACCTTCTATTGAAGCTAGCGGCCATCAATGGCCGATGCCTTGTTGGAGGTGACTTTAATCTAGTGCTTTCTCCGGCAGTTGACCGCTCGCATCCTAGGACACTCACATCATCCAGAGCGGCGTTAGTATTGAACCAAGGCATGGCAGAGTTAGGGCTGTGTGACATTTGGCGTTCCCTCAACCCCAATGGGAAGGACTATTCCTTCTACAGTAATATGCATAAAAGTTATTCCCGTTTAGACATGTTTCTAGCCCCGCGGAATATACTTACAAGGGTAACGAGCTGTGCCTATTTACCGGCTGCACTTTCTGATCATAACCCAGTTAAATTAACTTGGAAAATGGAGTCTGTGCGCCCCTCTTCACCTCGATGGAGATTTAAATCATTTATGCTGAAGGATCCCCAGTTCATTTCTTCTATGAACTCCCAAATTGAACAATTTCTTGTGGCTAATGTAAATTCTGCGTCTCATGCCAATGTTTGGGAGGCTCTAAAGGCGTACATGAGGGGACATATTTTGTCATATAGTGCTCACAAAACAAAAGAAAAGAGACAAACCCTATTGAAGTTGGAAGAGGAGATAAAAGGGCTGGAACAACAACACTCTCAAACCAGTGGAACGGATATTTTTAACACTTTGACTGCTAAGCGGATTCAATACAATAATTTGTGCACTAATAAGGCGGAGGCTGCTTTGGCCAGGACCAACTATCACTATTATGAATATGGAAATAAAACTGGAAAACTTCTAGCTTGGCAGATTAAAAAGGAGGATACAGACAGGATCATTGACTCTATTGTTACTGAGGGGGGTGGAGTTCTGACTAGTCCAAAAGAGATCAACTCTGAATTTAAACGTTTTTATCAAACATTATATAAATCTGATCATAACAACAACAATAATGTTGCTGCGGAGCAGTTTTTGGAGGGCGTACCTCTCCCTCAGATCAATATAGAAGATAAGGAATGCTTGGATGCTGATGTAACTGAGGGGGAGGTTCTCCTGGCTATGAACTCTCTACAAAATAATAAAGCCCCTGGACCAGATGGTTTTCCGATTGAATATTATAAATCATTTGCAGACAAATTGCTGCCTCCTTTGACAAATATGGTTAAGGATGCATTGGATGGTCAGGCTTTACCCCCAACTCTAGAACTTGCAACTATAACATTATTGCCTAAACCTGGGAAAGATAGACAACAATGTGGCTCCTATAGACCTTTAAGTCTTTTAAATGCAGATTACAAAATTATTTCTAAAATGATTGCAACCAGATTAGAACTTGTTTTACCGAAAATAATCCATCCAGACCAAACGGGATTTATTAAAAAAAGACAGGGGTCAGATAATGTACGCCGATTATTTCATATATTAAACACTACTCAGAGGACAAAGGAGCCCACATTAATAATATCTATGGATGCCGAAAAGGCGTTTGATAGGATTGAACCTAGCTTCCTGTTTCAGACTCTTGAAAAAATGAACTTTGGAGAAAAAATTATAAAATATATTAAAACATTTTTTACTGCTCCAAAAGCTCAAATTCTCACTAATGGGCTCTTATCGGACACCTTCTTGCTTTCTAGAGGTGTAAGGCAAGGATGCTGCGTCTCTCCTATGTTGTTTTCAATCGCCATTGAACCGTTTGCCCTTGCAATTAGAGCTAATGGTGAGATTTCTGGAGTGAAATTTGGTACAACGGAGCACAAAATATCCTTATATGCAGATGATGTTTTGATTTACTTGACTGACTTGGCTGGCTCGGTCCCTCCACTGTTCCAGTGTTTACGGGAGTATAGTGCAGCTTCAGGATATAAGATCAACCTAACTAAGAGTGAGGTCTTACCTCTAAATACACAGGATCTGAATGTAGGGGATCTGATCGATCCATTGAAAATGTGTCCTAGCGGGTTCAAGTATCTGGGAGTTAATATCAGAGAAGAGCGGGATAAGGTAATTAAAGACAATTACTTAAACCTTATGGAGAAGACTAAGTCTGACACTTTAAGATGGGCTGATCTGCCTTTGTCTCTAATCGGAAGAGTGAATGCAGTTAAGATGATAGTGTTACCGAAATATATATATCTATTTCAATGCATCCCATTCTCTATAACTAAAAGGTTTTTTAAAGATCTTAACAAAATTATTTCCTCCTTTTTATGGCAGAGCAAAACACCACGGGTCAAATTGAGTACGATTCAAGCCCCTTACAATAAGGGTGGCCTTAATCTCCCTAATTTTAGATGTTATTACTTGGCCTCGCAATTTCGTCCTTTATGGATATGGTTGCACCCTGAGATTGGTGAGGTTAGGTGGCTACGTATAGAACAACTAGACCTGGGCCTAACTCCCCTGAAAATCGTGCCTTTTCTGGGTGCAAGGAAGAACCTCTCTTTGCTTACGAAAAATCCTATTATCTTGAGCGCTTTTGAAGCTTGGCAGGAATCTCATAAATTATTAAGGATAGATACATCTCTAATGAGAAAGACGCCATTATGGGAAAATCCTAATATTCCTTATCCCATAGCTGATGGAGTATTGCAGAGATGGGTTAATAATGGAATCAGGACTGTGGGTGATTTATACAGCAACAATGTAGTATCAAGTTTTCAACAACTGTCAACCAAATTTAATTTACGTAACCATGACCTCTTTAAATATCTTCAAATTAGACATTGGATTCAAGCAAAATCTATAGATTTCCCGAATATTCCTGAAAAATCCCCCCTGGAGGATCACATGTTTTGTAGTCTTATCACCTCAACTAAAGGATTAACTTCCTCCATATATAGTATTCTAAATAATAATTTACCAATTTACAATACATTGAATATTAAACATAAATGGGAGACAGACTTGGGATGCACTTATGATGATGTGGATTGGGAAATAATTTTAGAGAGGGCTCAGAAGGTTCTGATTTCCACCAAACATAGACAGATGCAGTTTAACATTTTTCACAGGACTTACTTTACCCCACTCAGGTTACACAAGATTGATAGGAGCATTTCCCCTATGTGCCAAAGATGTAAGATAACAGAAGGCTGCCTATTGCATATGTTATGGAGCTGCCCACTTCTGATTGATTACTGGAAGTTCATCATGTCTACTGTCTCTGATATCATAGAGGTTGAAATACCACCTGATCCAAGAATTTGGTTACTGGGTGACGTTACGTTGATCAACACAAATTATTATAAAGAGTATTTTGTGTTACTCGCCAGTACAGCTGCGAAGAAAATCATCTTGGTTAATTGGAAATCTGAAAACTCACCTTCACAGAGACACTGGCTGAATGAGCTTTCATCATACTGTACTCCTGAAAAGATACTGTACAATGTAAGGAGAAAGCCTGCTACTTTTGAAAAAATATGGGGTAGGTTCTTTGAGGTTCTTCCGTCAATATCTCCTCTGGGTTGATTTTGTTTTTTTTTATATTGTTATTTTTATTTATTTATCCGAGTTGTTGTCAAGTGGTGTTGTGTACAATACAGAGTAATGAGAGCTGTGTAGTTTACCTTTCTGGGGTTGGGGTGGGGGGTGGGTGGGGGGGTTTGTCTTTTGCTGTTTTTTGTCTTTTTCTTTTGAGTTTGTCTTGTCTTGTTAAAAAAAAAAAGGAAATCATGATTCTGTAATTCATTGTTTTGAATAATGATGATGTCTGCATTATCAATAAATAAACCTTTAAAAAAAAAACATTAACACTAATTGCTGATTAGTTTCAGATCCGTCCAGCCCTGATACCAATTCATTCTCTCTCCCGCCTTCCGCCTCTTTCTCAGAATCCGTTGCTCCGTTCTCCCCTTAGAGTATATATATTAATAGAGACGGCACTGGATTTCTCCTCCCATCCACTTGCATTAAGTTGCTCAAAAGCGCATGAGGCGATTTCTCTCCTCCTTCCGGGTAGGAACAGAGTGCATTCTGGGATGGATTGGGCCAAATCGTGAACGCGCTGTGCCGTTGACTATCATTGCACGCGTTCACGTATGAAACAGCGTTCACGTGTCATTGCCCCAATAACATGAACGTGCGCAATGATAGTCAACGGCACAGCGCGTTCACGATTTGGCCCAATCCATCCCAGACCAGCGCTGGCTCGAGCTGCAATACCAAATTCGGCCACTATGTCCATTTCGCCTCAGGGTTTCCTCCGGGTGCCGTCTCTATTAACCTATTTTGGGCGGGAACCCCTTTTGGTGTTAGCATTATGTTATGCTTTAGCTATTGAAAAATAGCAGATCTACAAGCTCATAGCGCGCCACTCGGTGGCGCGCTATGAGCTTGTAGGTCTGCTATTTTTGAAAAATCAAAGAACGACTGACATAGAAACATAGCTTTTTCAGAAAACTGTCAGGATTTACAAGACATTTTTAGAATCTGATCTCAGGTCAAAATGGGTTAATATATACTCTAAGATTCTCGCTGAGGTGGAGGGTTTAGCAGCCTCTATAGAGTGTTCGTTAGCATCAGCAATAAGCTAGTTAGGGGCCACGTTCAGTGGAAATAATACGCTAGGCTAATAACGCCTAGAGCTGGATGGCAGTCTTGCTTCTATAGCCACAGTATACCTCCTCGATGATGTCTGATGATGTCTAAGTTCTCTGTCCTTATACACTGCACTGCACAAACCCAATGTCCATTGACCAGACAGTGGCCTTGTGGTTAGAGTGTCCGCCCTGAAACTGGGAGGTCGGGGATCGATCCCCAGCCGGGTCATACCAAAGACTGTAAAAATGGGACCCAATGCCTCCCTGCTTGGCACTCAGCATCAATGGGTTGGATTGGGGGTTAAATCAACTAATGATTCCCGAGCGCGGTGCACGCTGCGGCTCACCGTTCCAAGAGATGGGTCAAATGTGGAGAACAAATTTCACCGCGGTAACGCCTTTGACTAATCGTACGACTTTGACTTTGTCAGTATGAATAAAGTGTGGAAAAGCGGTGGAGGACATTGATTGAACCCACATTACCAATAGAAGCAGAACAATCAAGTTGTCTTATTGTTGACCCACGGAGACCGACCATCAACAGCGCTGCGGTGACGTCATTTATATTTATTTTATACCATGTATAAAGGCATATTTTTCTGGAGATCAGTTCTGCTTTTGAACCACAGGTTCATGAGGTCAGACCGTTCAAATGGCCACGCTACACATGCCGACTCTATGAGTCTATCCCTCCATCATGTGAAGCTGCGGATGTTTCTGCCTGTTCCACATTTAGAACTGTGGGTTGCAACCAGTAGTGACTCACATGTTTTACTTAAGTAAAAGTATGAAGTATCAATACCACCATATACTATAGAAATACTCTGTTATAAGTAAAAGACCAGAATTCAAAAATGTAAAAAGTAAACTAGTAAGTTGTAACTGAAGTTTTCAAAAAAACGCAGTGGAGTAAAAGTACAATATTTGGATCCGAGATGTAGTAGAGTAGAAGTAAAAGTGTTGAATATTGGAAAATATTCAAATATTAGAAATACTGTACTATACATAGGCTCAATTTATGTAACTTAGATAGCATTTTATGTAGACATACTGTAGTACGCTATAGTGTATACGCGTATAGTTTCTTTATATACTGTAGATATTCCACTGTTAGGTTCTTAGCTTACGTATATGATTCATGATGACTATTTTTGATGTATTCGATGTATTACCATCCATGTTTTTGTGTTCCTGCTTACTGTATGTCGCTCTGGATTAAGAGTATCTGCTAAATGCCAAAATTGTAAATTGTAAACAAAGCATAAATCAGACTCACAATGAATGTGATATCCACCATTGTAACTAAGCACAGACGCCTGGACTCATTCGAAAAGGGGGAAAAACCCCTCTCTCCTGCTGATCGTTTTTCGAGCCCACTCGACAAACACATTGGCGTTATTGAGTAAGTTGCCCTGGAGCCACTAAACGTTACGGCGCACGTTATTAACCCGTTCTGGGCGGGAACCCCTTTTGGTGTTTTAAGCATTATGTTGTGCTTTAGCTATTGAAAAATAGCAGATCTACAAGCTCATAGCGCGGCACCGAGTGCCACGCTACGAGCTTGTAGGTCTGCTATTTTTTGAAAAATCGTGAAAATGTGGCGCAAATCGTTGAATATATATTATGTCAGAGTGAACGTTTTTAACTCAAATCTGTGCTTCTGGGGGATCCCTGGAACAACATATTTTCAGATGGGGGTCGTCGGCCAAATACAGATATTTCTGGGGGTCCTTGACATGAAAATGTTGAGAACCACCGACATAGAAACATGGTTTTTCAGAAAACTGTCAGTATTTACAAGGCATTTGCAGAATCGACCTCAGGTCTAAATGGGTTAAAAGCAATATCACTTGATTGCAGGGGCAGGCTCGGAAAAAAAACGCATGGCGCCCCGGGACGTCGTCATAAAGCTCTAATTCACTCCTTCCCAATGAAATGTCCACCAGGGCAGGTTGGTAAACTGCGCTGAGTGATAGTGGCATCTGCGCAGTAAAAGCCAACAGGGCTGAAAATGTCCGCACTGAGAATATTGCCTTTTACTACGGGAGTCGGAGCCACTCGGCTCTAAAGGGACCAGGCATATCGACAAACAGACAAATCAAAAGGGGTGAACTACAAAAGCGGACATAAACCTAATTTAGTATGTCTGTACGTGTGCGTGCACTGCACACACACACACACACAGACAGACAGACACATGCACATCTCTCCCCCCCTCCCCTCTCTCTCTCTCTCGGCTGTCAGCACTGGGGTGTGTGACAGAGCAAAACGTAAAACTCTATACTGTATTCACTTTTGTCGAGGGAAAGACTACAATCATCAGCGCTGTGCATTCTGGAGTCAGCCCGTTAGAAGACATGCAGGTTTTCATCTTGTGATGGAACAATGGTTATACTATTGCAGCCTTGCAGCATCGCTAACGGGACATGTCCTTCAACTTCCAACTTAAAAGCACTAATATGTGCACTTTCAGCATTCGTAGACCTATGAATAATATGAATAATTACCTCAATTAAAGGAGAATTCAGTGATTTGGAAAAAAACCCGGTCCGCCCCGGTAACAAGATGTGCACATGCACGCTCTACAGTGGGGAAAGTACAACAGACCAACAGCACGTGCACCAAGGCCCGCCCCACTCGATCATGATTGGATGAAGGCCCCTCTCATCCTGATTGGATGAAGGCTTTGCCACCCAAAGCCCAAACCGAAACTAGGGTTTTTTGACCCCAGGGGCTCACTGGGGACAGGGAGGAACTCCTTATATGGTCAGCACCCTTTATAGTAGGGAGGATTATCCAAAAAATAAGAAAAAATAAGTGATTTGAATTAAGTGAAATCACTGAATATACCTTTAAGCACTTTACCATGCATGCATATCTGTTGTGTATCAGTAGGGCTATATCACTAGTCCGATCCAGAAGAACACAGTTTGCTACAGAGCTGACAATGAGGTTATATCTTCCCTTCTTCTCTGGAGTCCTGCCTCAAAGCAGACCAGAGGTAGAAAACTGACGTTCCCTGATGTCATCGCTAGGGACACATGCATCAGTAAGCAGGAACTGGGGATGGCAATGAAGGACCGGGAAGTTTGGCGTGATATTGTGAAATCCATGATCTCGACCGCGGTCGAAAAATGATGATGATGAGGCCTATATAGAGTGAAGTTAAACAAGAATGACAATGCCACTGCGGAGAATATTCATCATAAAGCACCCCATGAAGCATAAGGTATTAACCATGCACTTCCACCCTAGACTGTACTCTGGCTGTTAGCCAACTGCTATTTTCAAAGGATTTACATAATAACTATACAGTATATTGGTATATGGACAAATCTGCATAATGACGGACTACTTTTACTTTTGGTATAGGCCTACTTGAAGTATATTTTGATGGCAATACTTTTACGCGTAACAGATTGTGTCTACATGTCCGTACTGTAGATAAGTTAACTTAAAGCTGCTATAAGCAATAATGTGTCAAAATTTTAATTAAAAATCCCAGCACTCCAGCTTACCCCCAAGTAAACAATGTGGGTAAGCTTTTATTTTCTCCCACCACTGCATGTGCACGCACACACGCACAGACTAAAGGTCCTTAATGCGCCAACGCAAGCGTATATTTACGTGGGCGCGGTCCCGTGAAAGTGCCGCTCGTTTTGTGCACACGCCCATGACTGACTAGACCTGAATTCCTGAATTTTTGTTTTTACGCTTGCGTTTTCGCGCCCCCCCCTCTTGAGCAGACCTGTCGTTGATCCAGGCGACAACGTCTGCGTTAATCGATGCCCGTCTGAAAGTATACGTTAACCCATTTTGGGCGGGAACCCCTTTTGGTGTTAGCATTATGTTATACTTTAGCTAATGAAAAATAGCAGATCTACAAGCTCATAGCGCGCCACCGAGTGGCGCGCTACGAGCTTGCAGGTCTGCTATTTTTGAAAAATCGAAGAACGACTGAAATAGAAACATAGCTTTTTCAGAAAACTGTCAGTATGTACAAGACATTTTTAGAATCTGATCTCAGGTCAAAATGGGTTAATCGATGCCCGTCTGAAAGTATACGTTAACAGGGTATCTGTGCCCAGTGAGTGTCCTCTCACTGGTATTGTTGCTGCAGTGTCCAAACTCCTGGCCTTCTGCCTGGGGCTCTTCTCCATGCACCAGTGAGAGCATGCAGGGCGCGGGGCCTAATGTCCACGCTGGCTGCGAGGTGAGCAGCAGCCAGAAAAGAGGGATAGAATAGAGATGGAGTGAGAGAACAGGGCCAGCTGTGGACACAGACCGTGGCATTGGCCCGTCCAGCTTTGGACCTGCCTCTGCCTCGGCATGCCTGCCGGTATACTGTGAACCCTAGTGCTACACCTGTACTCAGTCAGCCGCGAGTGATGATGGATGACTGTTGGCCCTCTTTGCTGCGATCAAAATGGATCAGCACACCAACACACACACATGCACAAACACACGGGCGCACAATCACACTCGAGCGTTATGTTTGTACATAAGCTGCAAACACAAATTCACACTTGTATTGACACGTGTGCACAGGTATGAAACAGCCTAGCGCGCACGCACGCACGCACGCACGCACGCACGCACGCACGCACGCACGCACACAAAAGCCCATTCCCAGAAAACTCATTATGCTACAACATGCCTGCCAGGCTGGCCCTTTGGCTCAACATCGGCTTCTGTCCGGCGATCCTCATGCAACGCATGGATTCCTTGTTTCGCTCTGATTCCACTGGTGCCACTTTGATCCCATCAGCTCGTCTGACCTCAGACAACAGAAAAGACCCCGTTCACCTCCCGCTATTGTTTACCATCCGCCGCTGCCTTCGGACCGCCCTTCGCTCTGCATCTTTAACCACAGCCCGGGCCTTTCCCCTTGGGCCGGAACCTGGTAACCTTGGCCTTAATGAGCTATACATTAAGGCCACTATTGTTGTCGGGAGAGCGCCGCACTTACAGACCGAAAACAGCCTTCTAAGTTCTCCTCGTCTCCAAATGTGCCCCTAGCTGCTCCGAACATGTGTTCAACCAGTGTTAATTTTGGTGACTAAAACTATGTCTTCGACTACCTTTTATCACTGAGGAAGACTAAATAAAAGCTATAATGCTATAAGCTATAATGACTAAATGTATTGACCATTTCGTCAACGAATAAATAGGGACTAGTGGAGAAGAGTTCCAGTAGAACTAAAGGTGGCCTTACACTAGCCGATAATCGGGCATTTTTGACGCTCGGGGGGTGCCCGACTCAATCGGGCACCCCCCGCGCGCGATCGGGATCGGCCCGATCAACATCAAGAATGTTTGATATTTGCTCGGCCCCCGCTCCGATTATCCTGTAGTGTGTGGTACTGTCAGATTTCAAATGCCCGATTATCGGCTAGTGTAAGGCCACCTTTAGACGAGGCATTCTATGGTCGGTTGTTCTCGGGTGTTGCGCTCTGAAAATGGCAGCGCTGCTGTGACACGTTGTGAGCATGCAATCAAGTGCATGGCCCGCCAAAATACATTTTTGCCGACAGAATAAACTGTAGAATTAGTCAAAAATTAGTCAAGAATTAGACAAAAATCTTATAATATTTTTTTTACCAAAAGTAGACAATATTCCAGAAAAAAACTAAATCAAAATTTTGCTGTCAAAATTACCACTGGCGCGCGCCTGTCTGTGTGCGATGCCGTTCATATCTGTTGCGCTTCGTGAGCACGCTTCGTGTGTGCGTGCACGGCACGTGCGCGGCCCGTGCGGCTGCTGTGCGAGCCGGCATGTGTCGGAATACTTCTGAGACTAATGAGGCTTTCCCTCCACGCTCGATGGACATCAAAACATACCTGGGCACAGCCGGACAGATGCCACTGACGGATCCGCTGAGCTGATTGGAAGACACAGGTAGCTAGGCTTGGCACAGACGCCGGCGATAAGCAGCGTCGGCCAGCCGGCTGCCAGCGTGACGCCAGCAGCCCATCCAGCCGAATCTTCCTCTTGTTCCCCTCTCTCTCTCCTTGTCCCTCTCTGAAGATGACAGCGCTTTTTGCTGTGCTCAAAGTCTGTGAAACGTGTTTTTTTTGTAGTAGTAGTACATCTCGGGTTCCCATTTTCCACTACCATGTGCAGTTGAGGGACGATGAGGTGTATATGTATATGTATATAGCGTGTTATACGTGCGCAAACGTGTGTTCCCGCACGGCAAGAGTGCGTCACGCATCCTCCTCGCCCCGCGTGGCATTGGACGAGGGATAATGCGCGCGATGCATCATGCGGCGCGCGCGGCATCCAATTCAACACGAGTGATTAAGAGAAGAGACACATTTTAATTAAAGTCGGACATTTGGGTGCGATAAACAGAGGCGTCGATTCATCATCTCTTCCCTCCGTCAATTAGCAGGCAGACGATGGAGAGAGGCTCCCTCTTCCGTTTCAGTCGGCCCGGCAGCATGTACCTCCCGCAGATCAGCTAACTGGCAGAAATGATGTAGAATTAATGGGAGGATTTAATTGATTAAGCTGGTCTAAAATCAGCACATTGTGCTTTTTGGACGGTTGACAAAAGTCAGGAAGGAGTGGGAGAAAGTTTTCTATATTAGGATAAAGATTTCTTTTTTTTCATGGCTCGCACAAGTAGGAGTTATCTGTATTCTGCGTGGTATGCATGTCTGTCTCCTCAAAAGTAGATCAATCACATCTCACGCAGCAACACACACACACACACACACACACACACACACACACACACACACACACACACACACACACACACACACACACACACACACACACACACACACACACACACACACACACACACACACACACACACACACACACACACACACACACACACAGTACTTGTTTTATATAAATTCCTATATAAATTCCAGGTACTATCAGTGATGGAAATCAGTCCATTAAGTAATAAGAATCACCTTTTTACACTGAGCAAACACACAACAACAGCATAAGCCCGGTGTCTCTGTGTCTTTTTTAGAATTACGAAGGACAAATTGTACAACACGCATTCAGACAGTAATCTCTATTTGCAAAAATGTGCACTTGTGTACCATTCCATTAGCGCTGCCTCCACTCCTTCGCAACAATAGATATGCTCCCTGGTGACAGCTAATGTGCTTGCTGCAAATATGCAAATATTCATGAAAAAAAGTGACGCACTGTATCAACCTGAAGGCATCAGGACTTCATCATGCAAGACGAGATAGGTTGTGTGTGCGGGTGTGTGCGTCTGTGTGTGTGTGTGTGTGTGCGCGTGTGCCTCAAATATTATTTGTATGCAAGTGCTGACGCTCAGAAGACGCGTGTGGGTGGATAGATATAGAGACAGTGAGCAGTGAGCATAGTGGAGGGTGGAGTGACTGCAGGAGAAGATCGAGGAGAAGTGGGGACGGTCAACACAGTGGCGATGCGGCGCATTGTGAGCTTGTAGATCGGCTATTTTCAAAAGATGTTAAAACATTTGGAAACTTGAAATGGAAGAATGAGTACTTTTACTTTTGGTACTTTAACCCATTTTGGGCGGGAACCCCTTTGTGTTTTAAACATGTTATAATTTAATTTAGCTATTGAAAAATAGCAGATCTACAAGCTCATAGCGCGCCACCGAGTGGCGCGCTATGAGCTTGTAGGTCTGCTATTTTTGAAAAATCGTGAAAATATTTATTTCAGAAAACTTTTGTACATTTTACTCAAGTACATTTTGAATTCCGGACTTGTATACTTGTAACAGTATTGAGTATTTGCAGTGTTGATACCTTTACTTAAGTAAAATATTTTAGTACTTTTTTCCACCACTGGCGGTCAACGCAGTCTGCTTGGGAGGAGGAGATTTTAAACAAAGTGGAACAAATGCAAAGTTTAAGACATATATAGGAAAATTGTTTATGTACGTGTACAAAAACTGCAGGTTCTGCCACTTGCATACTGTGCAATGATTAATTTCTCCAACCACCATTCTGAAGAAATGTCACCACACTTTCGCTCCACCTTCAAGAGGAACAATCTTTGGAAATATAACGTCTGTGATATGCATTAGCTGTCAAAAAGCATAACAAACTAACTTGGTTGCCATCCATTTATGGTGTGGCTGGCCTGTAATATACAGAGCGCTACAACAGCATGCCACGCGCTGTGTACGCCATGTGAGGTGTCATCTTCATCTGAATCCGGGAATGTGACTTTGACACAAAACATGACAAAACAAATTAGAATTCTGAGCGGGCGCGGCATAGCGAGAGTGCAGCGAGGGAGAGCGCATGCGGTCTCTGCGGTCTTTTCATATGGCCCTATATAAGGCCCCCCACATCCAGTAATGCAGGCCCGATGAGGCTCACAGCAAGAGGGAGAGACAGGGTAAATGGCAAATGGTGCATTTATATAGAGCGTCGCAGTCCCGCCTCCTACCCTGGACCAGGAAATGAAACACAATGCATTATTCTCATAGACATTTCTTTAAAGACGGTTACGCCGCGGACAAAGCCAACTCGAGTCGTGACAACTCATGACAACACAAACAATATTTTGGACCAAACAAATAATTACAAAGAAGAAAAACAACAAAAAAAGTGTTGTAACCTGCCGTTTTTTTCTTCTTTCTAATTATTTGTTTGGTCCAAAATATTGTTTGTGTTGTCATGAGTTGTCACGACTCGAGTTGGCTTTGTCCGCGGCGTAACCGTCTTTAAATGAATACTTTAAGAAATGTCTATGAGAATAATGCATTGGGTTTCATTTCCTGGTCCAGGGTAGGAGGCGGGACTGCGACGCTCTATAGCGCCTTTATCCAAGGCGCTTTACATAGATTGTGCATTACATTCACCCATTCACACACACATTCATACACCGATTGCGGCGGAAGCCATGCAAGGTACCAACCAGCACATCGGGAGCAATTAGGGGTTCAGTGTCTTGCCCAAGGACACTTTGACATGTAGACAGGAGGAGCCTGGATTCGAACCGCTGACCCATGGATCATTGGACGACCTGCTCTACCTCCTGAGCCACAGTCGCCCCTGTATATATATATACATACAGTATATATACAGTATATATTTGCAGTGTTGATAGCTTTACTTAAGTAAAACATTTGAGTACTTTTTTCCCACCACTGGCGGTCAACGCAGTCTGCTTGGGAGGAGGAGGAGATTTTAAACAAAGTGGAACAAATGAAAAGTTTAAGACACTATAGGAAAATTGTGTATGTACATGTACAAAAACTGCAGGTTCTGCCAGCTTCATACTGGGGTGGCGAGATGATTAATTTCTCCAACCGCCATTCTGAAGAAATGTCACCACACTTTCGCTCCACCTTCAAGAGGAACAATTTTTGGAAATGTAACTGTGTGTCTGTGATATGCATTAGCTGTCAAAAAGCATACAAAACTAACTTGGTTACCATCCATTTATGGTGTGGCTGGCCTGTAATATACAGAGTGCTACAGCTGCATGCCACGCGCTGTGTACGCCATGTGAGGTGTCATCTTCATCTGAATCCGGGAATGTTGACTTTGACACAAAACATGACAAACAAATTAGAATTCTGAGCGGGCGCCGCATAGCGAGAGTGTAGCGAGGGAGAGAGCATGCGGTCTCTGCAGTCTTTTCATATGGCCCTATATGAGGCCCCCCACATGCACATCCAGTAATGCAGGCACGATGAGGCTCACAGCAAGAGGGAGAGACAGGGTAAATGGTAAATGGTGCATTTATATAGCGCCTTTATCCAAGGCGCTTTACATAGATTGTGCATTACATTCACCCATTCACACACACACATTCATACACCGATTGCGGCGGAAGCCATGCAAGGTACCAACCAGCACATCGGGAGCAATTTGGGGTTCAGTGTCTTGCCTAAGGACACTTCGACATGTAGACAGGAGGAGCCGGGATTCGAACCGCCGACCCATGGATCATTGGACGACCTGCTCTACCTCTTGAGCCACAGTCGCCCCTGTGTAGAGGAGCCCCTTCATCTGTGCTTAATCTGAGCTGGGCGTTTCACATCGCCGCTGGGTTTGGTGACAGCTCTCAGGGAAAAGTCCCGTGATCGCACTGATTGTTTTCCCCTTTTGTTCTCTCTCTCTCTCTCCGTTCCACTTGAGAACTTGTGACCCTTGAATCCTGTTGTATCTCTTAATCCTTGTACAGCGTATTCGAGATCAGATTATTGATCACGCTGTAATTGGACATTGTGTAGGTCTGTGCTCGAAGGCTTTCGTTTGCATATCAGAATGACTCCTGAAATAAATCGCAGTATCCCGAAAGTGCTGAACTTTCACCGCACGCGCACACACACACACACACACAAAAGTTTGTCTAGATACTTGACTGACATCTCTGTTGTTGTTGAAGGGGAAGTGAATGAGAATACTGTTCATGTCTGAAGTGTTCATTACTGAAGTGTCCACCGACCAAATCCACTCCTACAGCCATTATCAAAGCTTTGGCCCACGGAAAGCTCTTTCCTTTCTCCCTCTTTTCTGCTTTGTGAAAACAGAATGTTTTAACCCATGTTGGGCGGGAACCCCTTTTGGTGTTAGCATTATGTTATGCTTTAGCTATTTAAAATAGCAGATCTACAAGCTCATAGCGCGCCACCGAGTGGCGCGCTACGAGCTTGTAGGTCTGCTATTTTTGAAAAATCGAAGAACGACTGTCATAGAAACATAGCTTTTTCAGAAAACTGTCAGGATGTAGAAGACATTTTGTAGAATCTTTTCTCAGGTCAAAATGTTTTAATATGCTGCATAAGCCCCTGCATTTTATCCGAGACGAGCTGACCAGCATTTGTAACCCTGGTGTAAGTTCACATGCAGGGCTTGGACTGTATACGTGACTATTGGGAAAGTAGCTGTTTGTCAGGCGCAGCCCCCGGGCTATAGGAAATCGAAAAAGAGCCTCTGCAGAGACCGGCTTAATTGCTTGGGGATTTCTACGGCAAAAGACCAACGGCGCGGTGGCAGGCACCGTGGGACAACAAGAGTGATCCAGGAAGTTGGTATATACTAAGAAAAGAAAAGAAACAGGAATAAAATTAACCCATTTTGTCTTCTACATCCTGACAGTTTTCTGAAAAAGCTATGTTTCTATGTCAGTCGATCTTCGATTTTTCAAAAATAGCAGACCTACAAGCTCGTAGCGCGCCACTCGGTGGTGCGCTATGAGCTTGTAGATCTGCTATTTTTCAATAGCTAAAGCATAACATATATGCTAACACCAAAAGGGGTTCCCGCCAAAAATGGGTTAACAAGGGAAATGAAGCTGATGCATTGTTTTTCTGCCCGTTTTAGTTATTTCATAACTAGAGTCTCTTACAAAAGGGCGTGATTTTTGTGGTGCTTTGCTTTAGAGAAATAATAAGGTGTTGTCAGCATAGCTCATTAGTCCCTGGTGGTGTATTACCCTGACTGGAGGAGAGAGGGACTTATGGGTAATAATGCTGCATTTGTGTGGTCCGATAGTGAGAGAGAGAGCGAGTGCATTTTCCGGCAAACGGCACGAGCCGCGGAACAGCCGTGGCAGAAGGTAGTGTTTCACGCAGCAGGATACTCCAACCCAAACCATTACCCTAACCCTAACCAAACCATTACCCTAACCCTGACCGCAAGCACGGAGCAACGCAGGTCGGACCAACACACTGCCACAGAAGCAAGCGGCAGTCAAGTGTCTTAGCTGGACCCCCAAGTTTGACATGCAATAGTCTATGGACCGCCCATTTAACCCATTTTGACCTGAGATCAGATTAAAAAAATGTCTTCTACATCCTGACAGTTTTCTGAAAAAGCTATGTTTCTATGTCAGTCGTTCTTCAATTTTTCAAAAATAGCAGATCTACAAGCTCGTAGCGCGCCACTCGGTGGCGCGCTATGAGCTAGCTATGTTAGCTAAAGCATAACATAATGCTAACACCAAAAGGGGTTCCCGCCCAAAATGGGTTAATGGCATTTCTATCTCTGGGACCCCTGATTTATATTGTAAAATCAATGTTAATTTAACTCTGAGAGTGTACAAAATGGAACCAAATGGACCCGTTAGGGTCCATTTGGTTCCATTTGTACACTCTCAGCGTTACACACCCATAAGGGGTCAAACTATCATTTCAAACTATCATTTAGCTGGGGACCCACTGGAGCTCCCTCAAGGACCCCTGGGGGTCCCCGGACCCCACTTTGGGAACCACTGGCTTAGAGCAGGCATCACTTCCTGGTTTTTAAACAGCTGGTGGGTGGAAGTGACGCTCCCAACTTGGCGCGTCGGCCAGAAAACCGGAAACCCTTTTGCCGACGTCCTCAAATTGTCACTTCACTGTTATCTGGGGACCCCCCAAAAAACATGGGGACCCCCCAAAAAAACATGTGTGGATAGCACTGGGGTCCCGAGTCACAGGTTGAGAACCACTGGTCTAAGGCACAATGTGTGTGCGTGCGTGCGTGCGTGCGTGCATAACTCCCTAGCACGTACGGGTGGAAGCCGGCGCCGCATAGCTCACCTACAGCTGACAGGCCCGCTGTCCGCCTCGCCGTGCCCCCCCCTGACCCGCGCATGGCCCCCGGGCTCCGCTTGTCTTCACCTTGAACACTCACATAAAACGCTGTTTGTCTCTCCGCCGCCGGCACATCCCACCTGTCGCTGAGGGAGGGGAACGACGAACAACACGGGGAAGGAAGGAAGCTTCCATCTGTATGCACGGAGGTGCTCCGCCTGTCAGACGAGGTGGTGCAGGTTGGGGGTGGATTGGGGGTAAGTCAGGAGATTAAGAACTATAGTCTGTCTTGGGCAGTGCTTGAAAAGTAACTAAGGACATTTACGCCAGTACTGTACTCGAACAGTTTTGAATGACTTCCATTTTTCAGTAGGCATGTACTATCCCTCTACTCAACTACATCTCGGAGGAACTCGGTTGAACATTGCCAAATGTAGAAAACATATTAAATGGGATATTGATGGTATTGATACTATTAAACTTTTAATCAGGACAAAATGTTCAGTACAGCACGTTTACTTACTTACGTAATTTCAGTATTGCTACCTTTACTTAACACTTTTTATGCCCCGGAGTATACTCTGAAAAGCCCCGTCTTCCATTTCCCCCCAAAACCGGGAGGTATAATGTTCCATTACTATCTCGCGCAAATAAGTCTGATCTCTCTTTAGTTTAGAAACGTTAAAATTCCAAACGAGACGCTTGGTTTAAGTCAGAAATGAGGACAGAACATCTGCGTTCTGATCAAAACCATGGAGAGCGCCGTGGATTCAGAGATAATAGCAAGTTTTGACAGCGCGTGCAGCGCAAAACATGTCCAGGAGCTCTGTGCAAGGCGTTGCCTATAGCAACGGCCGCCGTGAGAAAAAAAGATATTTTAGCGATCAGGTTTTATATCATTTAGAAGTTAAGGACCTAAAGAAGACGTCTCCAGACGTCTTGGGCCTTCTACGGGTGTAATTGTAAAGGCGTGTGGGCATGGGCATAATAAGTGGAGCATTCAGTGATTTAGGTGATTTGGAAAACCACCCAGTCCGCCCCGGTAACACAATGTGCACATGCACGCTCTACAGTGGGGGGAAGTGCAACAGGCCAACAGCATGTGCACCAAGGCCCGCCCCCACTCGATCATGATTGGAGGAAGGCCCCTCTCATCCTGTTTGGATGAAGGTTTTGCCACCCGCCACCAAAACTGAAACTAGGGTTTTTTGACCCCAGGGGCTCTCTGGGGACAGGGAGGAACTCCTTATATGGTCAGCACACTCTATAGTAGGGAGGATTATCCAGAAAAAAAGAAAAAATAAGTGATATTTGAATTAAGTCAAATCACTGAATATACCTTTAAGTGAAAAACCGGAGTACTTCTTCCACCTCTGCTGCTCTGGGTCACTCTGGTGTCAGTAGATCACGTTTTGTTCATTTTGCATAGCAGCGCTGGCTGCCTCGCGCCGGCGTGATAAACTGGAGAGTCGGTCGTGCTCTCTCAACATTGATTTAAATGCCCCCCGTACCCCCCCACGCCACCCACACTCAGCCTTCCTTGATATTAACGGGGTTTAATATAATATACAGTACGTTCTGTTGAAAGATGCATCACTAGCGATCTAATATGCGCCACAGCTAAGGTTGGGGCCTTGGGGACAAAACGATATATGGCTAAAACAATGGGAGAGGCGAGGAGAAATATTTAAACGCTGCTGTTGTATATTGCACTTTCAGTTGAAAATGTAATAAATGTTGCACGCACGCACGCACGCACGCACGCACGCACGCACACACACACACACACGCACACACACACACACACATACACAAATCAGATTAATCTCACAGTTTAGCTGGGAGTAATTATGATGAATCATCACCATTTGTAAATGTACCCAAAATATGTCCATTATTCTCTCTAGGGTCGGAAAGATAAAATGACGGCAGATATATTATACATTACATTTGTTTATTGTGACAATTATAAAAAATAAACAAGTGCACGTGCACCCTTGGGTTTGGTTATATCATTATATGCCACCGAAAGAAAGAGGGAGCAAGTTTTATTAGCTACCTTAAGTAGCCTACTTATCCATAAAGGCAAAAAATTACAAAACAAAATCATCGCTATCTTGTAACTAAAAAACATCGCATGGATGCACCTGGGACGTATCCTCAGTGATGTATCCTGAGGTCAACGGGGTTTCCGGTCTCTCAACATCATACCCCTCACTCAGGCGACCCAGCCGGGAGTGATCAAGTCCCGACTTACGTCCCAGTAGCTACCCTCAATCAGTCCCACTAGGCAAAAACCAGGGGCACACAATCCGTTGGAACTACTCCAGAACTACTCTGTCAGGGCTGGGAGGTACACTTCTGGCGCATGGAGGGACTAGGCTCTGTGGGTTATAGTCATAGCAGTACATCTACAGTTAAAGCAGACGTTTAGCAGGGGTGTTCAGGCCAAGGACCCCTAGCTGAGAGAGAGAGAGAGAGAGAGAGAGAGACATATTTAACATTGTGTTGATTAAACCTTTTTTTTAAGTGGTGCAACCACTTCCTTAAGTGACTATGTGTGTGGCTGGGTGGGTGGCTGGCTGGATGGCTGGCTGGCTGGCTGGCTGGGTGGGTGCATCTGAGCACGAAAACAGCATGGTTGTTTTTCACCACCTGTGCGCAACCTAACACACACACAAACACACACGCACATATTAACAGTGGTGATTTCGGGTGTGCCAGTACAGTACAGTGACTTAAAAAAGAACCTCGATAGTGTATCCCATGGGTCCCAAACTTTTCAGTCCCCAACCCCAAAATAATGCTAACCAGCATCCAACCTAACCACGGAGGTAATTTTATGCACATAACCGTGCATGTTTGGTGCACATTTGTCCACACATCTAATTAATTAATTAAAGGGCTAGAGAGGTTTTAGTAACAATCATGGTTACAATGTATTTGTACTAATTTGTATATTGTATTTCACTCATTCCGTTGAATTCTATTCAGGTGTGCAGAATATTTTAGAATTTTGCGACCCCACCGTCAGTGTCCACAACTTTGGGAACCCCTGGTGTAGACTATAGGCTTCTTAACCCATTTAGGCCTGACATCGAAATTTAAAAAAATGTCTTCAAAATCATGACAGTTTTCTGAAAAACCATATGTTTCTGTATCAGTGGTGCTCAATATTTCATGTCAAGGACCCCAAAAATGATATGTAAATGGCCGCCGACCCCCATCTGAAAATATGTTGTTCCAGGGACCCCGCCCAGAAGCAAAGATTTGAGTTAAAAACGCTTGCTCTGAAAGAATCTATATTGAAAGATTTGCAACACTTTTTCACGATTTTTCAAAAATAGCAGATCTACAATCTCGTAGCGCGGCACTCGGTGCCGCGCTATGAGCTTGTAGATCTGCTATTTTTCAATAGATGAAGCATAACATAATACTTAAAACACCAACAGGGTGGACAGTTAAGTACAGTACTTATGTACTTAACTTATGGGTTATGTTCAAACCATGATGTGATTTTTCATGTGCACATCATTTATGCGTTCGTCTTTTCTTCTTCGTCGTCGTCGTCTTTCTCCCCGTGTCACCATTTCTATGCACAACTAATTAAGCAGTTTACTGATGGAGAGCTCAACATTTTAATTAGTACTATAAATGAATCCTCTGGAACGCTGAGCATTCACTGCACAAATGTCTGTTTGTATTATTTTGCCTCAAACAGCGACCAGAATGCAGAGCTTAAATAAATTATGAATTCTAATTCATGGGATATCATTTTGCAACTTGCCGTCATCCCCTAAAATTAAACCATTCTGGGCGGGAACCCCTTTTGTTGTTAGCATTATGTTATGCTTTAGCTATTGAAAAATAGCAGATCTACAAGCTCATAGCGCGCCACTCGAGTGGCGCGCTACGAGTTTGTAGGTCTGCTATTTTTGAAAAATCGTGAAAATATTTATTTCAGAAAACTGGAGGATTTAGAAGATTTTTTTTTAAATTTCGAGGTCAGGCCTAAATGGATTAATAACCATTACCCACCTCTGAGACTACTGTATTATATTATGAAATCAACCCTGTTTCTTTGTTGTTGTTTTTGTGTTGTTGCAGACTGCAGACAGCAACAGATGGTAGTTACTTGGTAATTAGATCGCTGTAATGGGGTAACTGGCAACATTTTGTTACAACGGAAGAATGCCGTTTGATTCTGCGCTACTGTAGCCAACAGTCAGAGCCCAGTGCCTGTTATTGGGTAATAAACATGCTGGGCAAGACCTATACGCTGTTGATTGGTCTAAACCAGTGGTTCTCAACCAGTGGTCTCGTTTTTATTTAACTTTTCTTTATTGTGTTTTTTCCCAAAATACAGGACATACAAAGACACAAAAGGAACAGTACAAAACATAAACTAAGGACAACACAGATTTACCCACCCGCCCTGAGGGGAGAATTATAGAGAGAAGCAAAATTGAGTGTGTGTAACAGTAGTAATAATATTGGAAATTAAAGATAAAGTAAGAAAAACATACAGATAAAATAATAAAAAAGGTAGAAGGTAAAATACCATCAGTGGTCCTTGAGGGGGTTCCAGGTGGTCCCCAGCTAAATGATGGAGAGTTGGTAACCAATTCAACCCCAATAGAGCGGCTTTAACTATTGAGAGCATGCTCTCAATAGTTAAATTATTGTTAAACATCTGCATCAGTTAATTTACAAGAAGTCTACACAATTAGAGAATGTAGAAGAATTGTTATTTTGATCAACGTTTGCCTGTTATCTCTCCTAATGGTACCAACATCAACACAGCATGGAATTGTGGACAAAATCTTATCCAACAACAACAAAATATTGACATTTTTGGGTCTGAGAGGCTAAAATGTCATCAAACGGTGGTTCTGTGGCTCAAATGCAGAATAAATAATGATATGAAAAGGGTTGAAAACCACTGCTCAAAAAGTACTGGAATTTGGTGGAAGCTGGAGAAAAAAAAGACAACTTCCAGTTGAAACTTTGGAAGCCCCGCTTGCGGCTAGACACACTCTGCCTGAGGTCGTGAGTGACCAGGCTTTTCTCTTTGCAGACGAGTGAGGCTGGGACAGAGATCGAGGCTATAGGTAATAATTAACCCATTTTGGACTGAGTTAAAAACATTCATTTTGAAAGAATATATATTCAAAGATTTGCGCCACATTTTTACGATTTTTCAAAAATATCAGACCTTGTGGCGCGCTATGAGCTTGTAGATCTATTTTTCAAACGCTAAATTATAACAATGTTTAAAACACCAAAAGGGGTTCTCGCCCAAAATGGGTTAAGTGACTGTTAATTTATGTATTATCTCTGTACCAAATAATTCAGCCAGGTTTAGTTATTAATAGTTGAATAATTTGGTAAACGGTAAACAAATTCATTTTTGTTGGTTGCGACCATATAAGGTCGCAGTTTACTATGAAAACCCTGCATCTCACGTCCGTCACGCCTCGTGACACGCTCCATATAACAATACAGAATTCATTCATTGTTCATCCTTATGAACACAGATATCATGCATGGGAACTATACAGACAACATGGCGGTCATCTCAGGACATGGATCTCATTGCATGTGGGCTAATAATGGCCTGCATTATTATGGTAATGGTATCGGCTCATTGTTACATCCCCACGGATGTAAAAACACCACCCCCACACACACACACACACACACACACACACACACACACACACGCTTATACAGCGAACCGCTATTCCTCGCCGCATATTTATGCATTCATGTCTACATAAATGCAAGCCAAGGGACAAACATTGGCAGTCACGAAACAACAATGCATCTATCGTACACTCAGAGTTCGCGGCCTCATCACAGATTTTACATAGCGAGCGAGTGCCTATACAGCAAAACGATATATCAAGGATAGGCCAATAGCAATAATAATAAAACGCTGAGGAAAACCTTGGGATGTTTATCCTTTTCAATGTACAAACCCAACCGGGCCAAATACACACAGTATCTCTCTCTCTCCCTCTCTCTCTGTCTCTGAGAGCGGAGCGCACACACACACACACTCCTGGTTTAGAGACACAGTCCACACACGCACGGCCGTATGATGAAGATGTTTTGGAAGTCGTATAGAAGGTCATCCACTATATTCTCGCCTGTAAACCATGTTACGCCCGTGTGGGTTGTTTGTCACTGGGGGCCCCGCTACGAAGCCGTGCGGTCCTTGGTCACAATCTCAGGCATTTATCAAAAGGCTCCTGCAGGATGGCACCGCGTCCTTGGGAGGGAAGGAAAGGAATAGCAGTGCACGGTTGCACGGCGAAGCCTCTGAGGTCAGCGGTGTGACACATATTGAGAGCGTAACGTTGTAGAAAAGGGAACTTCCAGCATAGAAGAGTTTATAGCAATAAGGGACCCGGTTGGATTTTGATTGTGAAATTGTGAACATTCTCTGGGTAACCCTAACGAGAACAACAGCAGCCATACTTTCAGGAACGGTGGTCATTGTCATGTTCAATGTCACACCTTGAAACTGGCTGCACACAAAGATGTACACATCCCACGGCAGCCAAACACACACACACACAGGCATTCACACAAGCATTATGGCATTCATTCATGCACGCACGCACGCACACATGAAGCGCATGCACAAACATACGTATGCACGCAAACACACCACACATATTGACCGGAGTATTACAGTTTTTTGTTAAATGGTAAATGGTGCATTTATATAGCGCCGTTATCCAAGGCGCTTTACATAGATTGTGCATTACATTCACCCATTCACACACACATTCATACACCGATGCCGGAGGAAACCATGCAAGGTACCAACCTGCACATCAGGAGCAATTAGGGGTTCAGTGTCTTGCTCAAGGACACTTCGACACTAACTCTGGGGGAGCCCGGGTTCAAACTGGGAACCTTGCGGTTATACCATCCAGCCACTCTACCCCTGAGCCACCGCCGCTACTACTACTGTATATTATACACTCAAGGCCTATCGTCCATTACCGAGCTCCTAACTTTTGACTAATGAGTATACTTTGCCAATCTAGGTTTGCAGCACTGTTTTATTTTGTACACACACATTCTGTAAACGCGCCGGCACGCCCACACGCCCACACACAGCTTCATATATATATATATATATTTTTTGTAACCCATTTTTCACCCCTGTGTCAATTATGTAATGTGATTCTGGGCTCTACACATGCACCTCCGCCATATATGGGGGACATGGGGGGAGCAACGGACTTGAACTCATGCTTCCTTCATGCCTGAGTGTCCAAGTTGCTCCTTTACACCTGACAGGGGGGAGTTTCCCTGGTTGGATGTAGCGCGTGGAAGGAACACGTTATTCCAACCAGTTCCTTTCCCCTCACATATTTTGTCAGCTGAGTCAGAATCTGTTCAAAGGAGGGAGGCCTGCGGCAGGGAGGGAGGGGAGGGGTAACTTCTGTAACGCATAAGGGTGTCAAAAGTAAACAAAACACACAACAAAAAAACCAATGAAATAAAAAACACTGGGACACACACAAAAAAACACACACCTGTCACCTTCCTGCTTTGAATGGGGGGCCAGGCACGGCGTGACAGTGGCCACAGCACAATTGAGACACAGCCCTGTCAAGGTGCTGTTGGAACTTTAATAACAACAGTCTCTTTGGTTTGTCTCACTAACATGCGGTGACAGCAATGTTGGCATGTCCCTCTCTACCTCCATTTTACCTCTCTGGTTTTTAACCCGTTTTGGGCGGGAACCCCTTTTGGTGTTTTAAACATTGTTATAATTTAGCTATTGAAAAATAGCAGATCTACAAGCTCGAGCTTGTAGGTCTGCTATTTTTGAGAAATAGTGAAAATGTGGCGCAAATCTTTTAACATATTCTTTCACAGCGAACGTTTTAAATCAAATCTTTGCTTCTGCTGGTCCCTGGAACAACATATTTTCAGATGGGGGTTGGCGGCCAATTACATATAATTTTGGGGGTCCTTGACATAAAAATGTTTGAGAACCACATACATAGAAACTAGGTTTTTCAAAAAACTGAAGGCATTTGTAGAATCGTCCTCAGATCTAAATGGGTTAAGCTGCACTGTCACTTTTCTCTCCTATACCCGGGATTTGAACCCGGTGCTGAACATTATTTTTTTTGAGGGGCGCTAGCTCATCCGACGTCTGCGTGTCTTTTCGGAAAATTACGTCATATGGCAGCCAAGTCTATGGACTGTTAATGCTTGTTCAGAGTTATGATGTTTGTTTAAAAACACAACCACCCGGTCTGGACCATGGCTCAGCGGTCCAGGCACCATGGCTGGTAATCCAGTCTGGCAGTGTGCCGCGGGTTCGACTCCCGATCTTGACGGCCTTTAGTGCATGTCACTCCCCCATCTCTCTCCCCATTTCCAGTCAGCCTACTGTATATCTATCCATAAAAAAATATGAAGCCACAAAAAACATAAAAAATAAATTAAATAAAAAAGGCAACCACCCCAATTGTATAATGGTGGGTTCACACGGGCAGATATAAAAGATGCAGTCTACCATTCATTGTCAATGGAAGCCATGCAGCGACATGACGTTGAAAAGACTCACTGATGCATGCACTGTAGCTACTTCAAATCAACTCACGTGTCTTTGTGTCTGCCCATGTGAATGCACCATATGTAATATTGTATTAAAATACTCAGTTACATTTTATTTGTGAACATTTGAATATGGCACTATGAGACACATTAGACTTTTACCAGTCCAATGTAGAAGAGATTGGCCCCCTCTCCAGTCTCCAACAAATAACAGTGTATGCAGAGTATTCTGCATATCTGCCTCAGACTACATAAAAAAGAGACTTTAAAGTTGATTTGCATTCTTTAAAGTCACTATGCCGTTTATTTGATCTAAAATTACCAGATTGCTCCAATTTAAGCCATTGAAATTTGCACATCGATATCAATACGGTTGTTAAAAGAAGTTCCTTTCAAGTACTACATTTCATTTAATAATTATGCTAATTTGACCTTAAAGAGCTTGTAACAATGCAGTGATGTTTAGTTAACATAGACATGATTAAGCTAATATACATAATCATTGGTCTTATGATGCATGTTCAAATGTCTATAAATAGCTTGATAATATTGTTGTTATCTTTGACATGCATATTTAATGTTTGATTTCTTACTGCCTGCTCTCCACCCTGATGGATTGGAGCTTATGAAAAATGATTTCACCCACATATTTGCATCTGTAAAACGCTGATGTGACAAAGTTTATTCTGACTAAATAAATTACTTTAGGTGCATTTGCATCATCCACAGCAGCCCCGTTTCAACCCAAAGATACAGGGGTGCAATACAGGGGGCATCGGCAGCCACGACCGCCACAGCTGACAGCAAAATATGGACAAAGCATTTAAACAAAGACGTCAAAAAATAATGACTAAAGTTCATGAAGGACAATGACATGTACTAACACTGGCATGCATGGTCCTTAACCCATTTTGACCTGGGATCAGATTCTAAAAATGTCTTCTACATCCTGACAGTTTTCTGAAAAAGCTATGTTTCTATGTCAGTTCTATGCCAGTGGCGCGCTTTGAGCTTGTAGATCTGCTATTTTTCAATAGCTAAAGCATAACATAATGCCAACACCAAAAGGGGTTCCCGCCCAAAATGGGTTAAAAGTGTGATGATGATAATACCTCAGTCCACTCTTTCTATGCCCTGGCCCTATAGGTGCTCGTCTGACCCCTTTCTGTCATCGCCTGTATTTAGATACAGTACCACTCTCTCCCCACCACCCCTCCAGACAGAGAGACACAGACACATCACTGTCCTTCTCCATAACACTCCCACCCTATATCCCCTCTATCACTCTCTCCCCCAACTCCATCTGTAGGCCTACATGTCTCCACCTTTTCTCGTTTCCCCTTTCGTCTCAATTGATGGTGAACGAGGGACCACCACCACCCTGACTTAGCATCAACCTGGGGGACCACTGCTGTGTTGCGTGGGGATATGGGCTAACTATAGGGCTTTTGTAACACTTGCTATGCATCGAACTTGCCACTGTATCTCAACCAATGGTCCAGGGACTACTAATAATTTCCTAATAATAATGACTCAAACAGACAAGCGGGTGTACTTCCCCCTCTTGAGATTCTAACCCCCTTTTTCTGTTTCATTTCTTGACCACCAACTTGTCAGTAAATGAGTATATGGACGGACGGTCATCATAGGTCACCAGGTCATTCAGTTCACTGTCAACTAATGGAAAGAAAACATTAAAAATCAACAATCCTACATGCAATACTTCCACGGACCACCTGTTGAAAACCCCTGCCCTGCGTGTGTGCGTGCGTGCGTGCGTGCGTGCGTGCGTGCGTGCGTGCGTGACTCAAATGCCTGCAAGGCCACGGAGCCCCGGAGAAAATGCACGTGCCATCATGTGGTGTGTGTGTGTGTGTGTGTGTGGGTTCACCAATATGTGACACACCATACCACCACACACCACCATACATACATATGCATCTGCACCCGTGTGCACACAAATGGACATGCATGAGCATGTCCCCGTGTGAGACCCACCCACCCACGCGCCTGCAGTGGCGGATAGCAGAGCGCTGCCGTTAGAGCGCCATTGATCCGATGCTGATGATTAGGTTCAGACCTCGGAGTCATGCAACTTCACCGTCTCGCTGTGTATCCGAGAGGCGAATGAATAAACATGCAGCAGCCGCTTGGAATGAGTTTGAATCAATGGCATGCCGAGAGGGCTCTCAAAATATGCATACCAGCTACAATATGCAAAGTGACGAGGCTTGCATGGTAACCATCTGCACGTTTCTATCGCAATCATCATCATCTGTACAATAAAACTATGAGTATACACTACGGTGCGCGATACGTCTACTGTGCGCGATACGACTGTGGCTCAAGAAGTAGAGCAGGTCGTCCAATGATCCATGGGTCGGCGGTTCGAATCCCGGCTCCTACTGTCTTCATGTCTAAGTGTCCTTGGGCAAGACACTGAACCCCAAATTGCTCCCGATGTGCTGGTTGGTACCTTGCATGGCTTCCGCCGCAATCGGTGTGTGAATGTGTGTATGAATGGGTGAATGTAATGCACAATCTATGTAAAGCGCCTTGGATAAAGGCGCTATATAAATGCACCATTTACCATTTACCATAATATGTCATCTAAATTACATAAGTTAGCCTATTCATATGCCTGTAAGGTCATCGAGGCTATACGGCCAGACTTGCTATACAGGGCTAAGATGGAGTCTGAAGAGGTGAGCTTTCAGTCTGCATGTCCTTTGCTGCCACAGAATGTCAGCCTTCTGACGTGTGCTTCTAACAAAGCAAGCTCTATACGAGCTCAAGTACAAATGAGCTCGAGTACACAAAGCATCAATCAGGCTTAAACGACGCCCCGTCCAAAAGTAAGCTGTTGATTGGTGCGTCACGAAGTTGCCGGGTCAAGGCGTAAACTGCACATCTTAGCAGTAACTTCGGCCCGTTTGGGCTGATTAACTGGCACCCGCTCCTCTCGATCGATGGGATATGGAATAAGTTTAAGCCACACAAAGATGCAGAAGATTGAGTATTGAATATTCGCCTTCACTCACACAGCGTCTCTGGCTCTGCTCCCTCCTACTGCTGTTGCTACTGTATGCGGGTATGTGCGCACGAACGCACACAGAATTATAGATACCTGTGCACAAGGCACGGATGCATGCACGCATGCACGCACGCACACGCACGCACACGCACACGCACACGCACGCACCACAGACAAAAATAAATCTGACTTCAGAGATAGGAAGGAATCATTCATGGCCAGGGACAAAGGGTCAAAAGCCTTCGGGCTATAAGTCCAAATCCACAGGGACAAAACAAATCCTGCCAAAAAAAGGAAAAATCCTTTTGGAAATACCAGTGAGGAAATCTACTTTTTATGAGTACCACGCATTGCCGGTCAGCGCATGCACATGCATGCGCACACACGCACACAACACATTAAAATAATCCACAAGGTTGAGACATAACATTTTCACTGGCCAGACATTATTCATTATCTCTATGTTGCACTTATAACAGGTGGAGAAGTTCATGTAAGGACACAGTTCGCAGACAGGGTTTCAGAGAGAAAATCATCCACTGAGCAACAGTCGGCCATCAGACGTCAGTCTAAAAATGGATTTATATAAATGGTCTAAAAACAGGTTTTTAAAGCAGAAATAACATGCATTGTAACATGCAAACTGATTTATAATATGTAATACCATATTGGCTATATGTCCCTCAAAGTTATTTCTAATGGTTTGAGCCTCAATCACCACTCTGATATAACCAGTCCTTGTCATGTCTTTCTGGACTTTGAAAGCAGTTTTAGCTGCAATACCACAATGTCCTCAGGTGGTGGGGGCGCTGCCGCTGATATATGCAGATTATTTAATATTTGAGTCATTATAATACTGATGATGCTAGATAAAACCAGGCTTGTTTCCATTCCATGCCAGCTTGGAAAATCAACAATGGTGGACATTGTAAACAAAGTGGAAATGCAAATTTGGAACTGAAGACTGAAGAAGAGGAGGAATTATACAAAGTAGGGTGACATTGATCACATCACGATGAGGAGAAAATCAGTTGAGCAGTTCCTGAGAGCAATTTCCATTAAAGCACCCATATGATGTGAAAGCCTGATTGTTCAAAATTGGTTATTTGTGGGGATAGAAAACACATATGGGAGCCCCAAAAACACAAAAGAAATTCAAAAAGTTGAATTTTATGTTATAGGTCCTTTAACCCATTTTGGGGCGGGAACCGCTTTTGGTGTTTTAAACATTATGTTATAATTTAGCTATTGAAAAATAGCAGATCTACAAGCTACAAGCTTGTAGGAGCTTGTAGGATTTTAAATTTTATTTTTTTATTTGAAAAATCTGAGGTCAGGCCTAAATGGGTTAAACGTCTACAGTAGACTATAGATGTTGAAACAAGGTTGATTCAAAGTCTAATCTAAGCCTAGACTGCTAAAAAAAAGTGTTTTTGACCATTTATAATTCATTTCTAGACGTCCATTTAGACGTATTATAGACGTCTAATAGCCTGGAGAAATGTGCAGTGGGAAGCAGCAACAAGAAGGACTTATCACTAAAACAACGTGTAAGTATGGTTGACCGGAGTCCCTCAGGGCTCTATGCTAGTGTATGTTTTTCCTCACGGTACGGAGGTTGTGGTTTAAGTGGGTATACTATGGTCTGTACGATTGAATTTGCAATATTAAAACTGCTGTTTGTGTGGCCCGGGGTCGCTGTTTGTGGCCTTAGCGGTCCAGGCACCTTGGCTGGTAACCAGCATGACAGCCAGTGTGTCGGTCGCGGGTTTGAGTCCCGGTCCCGACGACCTTTGCTGTGTATCCCCCCCCCCCCCTTCCCCCATCTCTCTCCCCGTTTCCTGTCAAGCTACTGTAACTATCAATAAAGGCAAAAAAGACCCAAAAAATATCTTTAAAGGTATATTCAGTGATTTCACTTCATTCAAATATTACTTTTTTTCCCTTTTTTTTGGGATAATCCTCCCTACCATAGAGTGTGCTGACCATATAAGGAGTTCCTCCCTGTCCCCAGTGAGCCCCTGGGGTCAAAAAACCCTAGTTTCAGTTTTGGTAGCGGGTGGCAAAGCCTTCATCCAATCAGGATGAGAGGGGCCTTCCTCCAATCATGATCGAGTGGGGGCACATGCTGTTGGCCTGTTGCACTTCCCCCCACTGTAGAGCGTGGGCATGTGCACATTTTGTTACCGGGCGGACTGGGTGGTTTTCCAAATCACCCAAATCACTGAATGCTCCTTTAAAAAAAACTGTGTTGAGCGAGTTGACTGAACGTGATTATAACAAGGCGAAGCGACATAATGATTTATTTATTTTTTTCCTCCCAACACAAGGTAGTTTTCTGAGTAGATGCATCACCAAAATAAAAGTCTGAACTCTGAAATACTTGCAGCGCAAGTATGTATTGTTTATGAGTGTGGCTCATGGGCCAATAAACCACCTCATTTTATATTACCGGTAAATTAAATAAAAATGTCTACAGTAGTATCTTCTTCATCACACATTTAATTTAAATGAGGCACACCGCAGTGGGGTTTAAATTACCCGAGATCATAAAGTCAGGTCTGTTATACAGACTCTGCATAATGTCTGCGTATATTTGTATTTGTTTACCTCCAGGGTTGTTGGAGAATAAGTAAGAACACGCTTCAAGCTACCACAAGCAGACACCACAGTACAGTACATGTTTGCAGCTATGCGTTGGCATTAATCTACAGTATACTGCAAACATATGCGTGGCCTAGATTTTAGGAAAATATAAAAAATATCCCCACAGAGGGGAAGACACAGCAGCCAGAGTGGGAGTGTGGGAGCAGTTTATCTGTGTCACACACACATGCTCAACCAAACGCAAGGCATACTATCCAAATATAGTTCAGTCAGTACAACTCATGAATGGAATATATTTATTGAATATAAAATGAGCAATATATCATTTATTATGGTTTGGCGATGAATTGGATCTGCTTTTTAGCTACTCTGATCAAGCGCATCAGTCCCAACCATAGGGACTCTAAATCCCCCGTACCTAAAAAGCGACAGGTGGTAGCTGGGGTGGGTGGAGGAGGGTGAGCAGCTAAAGTTTAAGCAGACAGCAGCGCAGCAGTATCAGTGTGTGCAGCAGCAAGCAGATGGAATGAGTGTGTGAATGGATGAAGTGGATCATGTGAATGAGAACCCAATGCCCAATGAACGGCCGCCGGCAACTGCACTGAGTTTCCTGACTGAACTTGCTCTGCGCATGTCTGTCCCCATAACAAACATGGTGGAATTCTCATTCTACTACTCTGCCACTAACATGTGGAATGCCCTGCCACAATCCATTTAGAAGATGTTATCCTTTTACCCCGGCTGTACCACGTGCTGTTTACATTTCTGAGTAATAAATCAATCCTATAACGTTAGAGCATTTTGGTGTGAAGTGCCTTGCATGATGTGAGCATGCAGGCCGTCAAGCGTAACCCACTGGCTGTGGGATTAAAGGAGCATTCAGTGATTTGGAAAAACCCCTGGTCCGCCCCGGTAACAAGATGTGCACATGCACGCAGCCACGCACTACAGTGGGGGGGGGGACACGACAGGCCAACAGCACGCACACCCAAGGCCCACCCTCGCTTGATCATGATTGGCGGAAGGCCCCTCTCTATCCTGATTGGATGAAGGCTGGGCCACCTAGCCAAAAACGAAACCTGAGGTTTTTTTACCCCATGGGTTAACTGGGGACAGGGAGGAACTCCTTATGTGGTCAGCACACTCTATAGTAGGGAGGATTATCACAACAAAACAAAAAAAGAAGTGATATTTGAATTAAGTGAAATCACTGAATATACCTTTAATCCACTGAGTCATTTGCACTGGCTTCTCCAACTATTCTGCAAAACAGTAAATCCAGGTGTTTACCAATTAAGACCCGAGGCCGGTTCTACAAATGTCTTCTAAATACATTTTGCTATCAGTGGTTCTCCAACTGTTTCATGTCAAGGACCCCCACAGTTATGTTTCATGTATACGGACCCCCATATCACAATGTTTCTGTTCCAGGGACAACCAGAAGCAAATATTTCAGTTAAAAACGTTTGCTTTAAAATATATATATATATATATATTCAAAGATGTGCACACATTTTCACGTTAAAAATAGCACATATACAGCTCATAGAGCACAGCACAAAGTGTCGCACTATGAGCTTATAAATATCTGCTTGAATATCTGCCAATACTGTGAATCAGAAACATGTTCAGCGTAAGTCAATTAACACTCTGTGCATAGTTGTCACCTGTAATGAGTAATAGAGTAAAGGCACAATTGAGTACCACAGACGAATAACAGTCTAAGTCCACACTATTGATCCATAATATATAAATGATAGATAAGGGTTCAGGACAACAAGGCCTTTTCGTGGAGGGGTCAGTCTGAAATTTGGACTTAGACTGTTTTTCGTCTGTGGTACTCAATTATTATGTACAGTGTGTTGTTTAGGTAGACATACTGCATTGTTTGCTTGTTGCTTGTTCATGAGTGCTAAATATGTAATTTAGGTGGCATATGTTTGCAGGATGCTAGGTTTGATTGCTTTCTTTGCACCCTAAATATTTACTCCACAATTTGCCCTACCTATGACTTGATGACAAGGGATTGTGTACTTTGTATGTCACACTGCATGGGAACATCTGCTAAATTAGTACGTTGTAAAGTACGACACGCGAAACGCAACCACTGCTATTTAGGCCAAATGCACGGCAGGGTAAAATCACTACCAGCCATATTAGCCTGCATCTGCCTTTGCGATGCATATTGCCCCAGGCAGATTAAGGCCTCATTCACACCTAAGACAGACGCAAGACACACAGAAGACACCGTGTGCTGTGTCTTCTGTGTGTCATGGCCGCCTCAATGCATTTCCAATAGGAGTCACATGGTTTGATGACACAACCTTGTTGCAAACAGCCATGCAACAAACAAGGTTGTGTCATCAAAGTAACCATGTGACTCCCATTGGAAATGCATTGAAGACACAGAAGACACAGGACACAAGTGTGTCTTAGGTGTGAATGAGGCCTTAAGGCTCATACATAGTCTGGATTTTCGGTGGTTAGGTGACCACTGAACTACAACATGACGTCACGAGCCGCGGTGAAGAGCAAACCACCGCCACCGCTCCAGCCCTTCTCTCTGTTTTTACTCACCACCGCTCAACGTTATTTCCGGTGGTCAGCTCACCACCGGAGCGGTGGTCACCTCACCACCGAAAATCCAGACTATGAATGAGCCTTTAGTCTGTCCCCTCTCAATTGTGGGAGGACTTCACGGCCGAAATGGTGACGGGCCAACCAGATTCGTCTGGAACCAGGCTATAACCAACCAGGGCCCAGTATTCAAATATGGGGCGGGACATTGCGGTAAAAAGAAAAATCACTGAGAGGGACGAGACTAATATCCACACAGTGATATTAGTATCGCTACGCGAGGCTACAGCCATTATAGTCTAATCATGACACCTGTTTTATGTAACAATTATTATTGTTATATTTCTGGGAAAAAAGTTAGTTTGCAGCAGAGCCACTTCGCTGACTTTGGAACGCTTGTCGAAACCCTTAACGGATTAGCGGCGCCGCGGATCCTTTTTTTGTCAACGCCCCATGGCGTTCTCCTGCGGGAGTGGCATGCGCTGGGCCGCCGACAGTAATGGGTGAAACCGACAAGCTACGCTAGACACATGTATGCGAGCTAACACACAGACGTTAGACTCACACAGGAGGAGGGAGGAGAGAAGACAGATGACAGCGGGAGGGAGAATGAGAAAGATTTGAGGAGAACAGAAAGAGAGAAGCGCAGTAAATAATTATATGTGTTATTGTCCAACCACACATATATTTTCGAGTGCTATATACTCTGAGTTATTGTGTGTGTGTGTGTGTGTGTGTGTGTGTGTGTGTGTGTGTGTGTGTGTGTGTGTGTGTGTGTGTGTGTGTGTGCGTGTGTGTGTGTGTGTGTGCTTGAGACGCTGGCAGGATGACACGCTTTTATGATGTCATCTGTCCCTTGGAACAGATTGGATTTAATTGGTTCGTCGTTGCAGCCACGCGCCGTTTTTAACAAGCATACCTATAAATCGTGCACGCAAACAAACACGATCGGGCACACACATACACACACTGTAGGCCTACATGTGCGCAGCCGCACGAGTACGCGGGCGCACACACACAGCAATTATTGTAAACCTCCACCATCAGCAGAATGCACTTTATACCTCAGAGAACCACCGATGAAGTACACAAAAAGTAGTATGACTGATTCATACCAAATTGCATGCTTGTCTCACAAACACACGCACACGTGTGCGCGCACACACACACACACACACACACACACACACGCGCACGCGCACACGCACACACACGTTATCCTGCAAACCAACCACCACCTTATTCCCTCTCTCAATCACTGAAGGCTATATTGGCCCCGGCTGCTCTTATACGGTGGGGCGCTCCCTCGTGCCATGAATCGTATATTGTGACGGCGTGCCGATATATCAACCCGTATAGCCTGGTCACCTCCGCCTTGTCCTACCCCACGGCAGAGCCATGTTGTACTAGTCTGCGGCCCCCTTAGTGTTGCCGATAACAACAGCGGGTCTGCGGGCTCTCATTTATCACCTGCGTCTGCTGGAGCCGCGGCTAGCTGGGCTCAGCTGCTGTATGTACGCTGTAACAGCGGCTTGGGGGCTGCCAGGGAAAGCTTGGATACGTCAATACCTCTCCTCCCTGTGCCTTTTTTTCTCTCTCTCTCTCTCCTTCCACAGCCGTATTTGAATAGTCAGCTTTAAACCCTTTAGGCCTGACGTCGGAATTTAAAAAAAATGTCTTCTATAATTCATGACAGTTTTCTGATATACCTCATGTTTCTGTATCAGTGGTGCTCAATATTTCATGTCAAGGACCACAAAAATGATGATGTAATTGCCCGCCGACACCCATCTGAAAAGAAGAAGCAAAGATTTGAATTTAAAACGCTCTGAAAGAATATATATTCAAAGATTTGCGCCACATTTTCACGATTTTTTTAAAATTGCAGACCTACAAGCTCGTAGCGCGGCACTCGGTGCCGCGCTACGAGCTTGTAGGTCTGCTATTTTTCAATAGCTAAAGCATAACATAATGCTTTAAACACCAAAAGGGGTTCCTGCCCGAAATAGGTTAAACTAAAGGCCAAAAGCCCATGCATGCCACGCCAATCCCATCTCAAGGTTCAAGGTTATCTTTATTTGTCTCCCTCAGGAGAAATTTGTCTTGGAGACAGTGAGTCACAGATGCATACAAATAACAATAACATAACACATTCACAGAAGGGAAAAGAAAAACACCATGAAACACATCGACATAAAAAAAACTGAGCTATTGCACTCATTCCCTTGATAAAGTTTATTTATTTATTTATTTATTGAAGTTTTACACTTTCATGTCAACATAAAGCAAAGAAAAGTTCTTTGTTTACCCAGGGAAGTGGACTAAGCTCGAGATGCTTGTTTACAGCCACGCCCTGCTCATAGAACATTTCATGGTAGGGGTTCAATGCCTTGCTCAAGGGCACTTCAGCGGTGGTAATTTGAACGTGCCGGTCCGGGGATTCGAACTGGCGACCTTCCGGTATCAAGACCGCTCCGCAAACCGTCCGCAAACCGTTCGGCCACCGCTGCCATAACCACTGTCAGCCTGACGTCCCTATATTTCTGGGCATTAGGGTATATCATTTTTGGCAATTATCAGAGACAGTGGACCCTAGATTGCACAACCAGCTAGCCATTCAATAGTGTCCCCTCAGGATGATGGGATTGGGATAATCATACGTCACTAAGCAAGTGAGTTCAAGCTCTATATTAGGATAGCTCTGATTGTTATGTTTCTGTGCAGTGTGAATGTAGCCATAGAATGCACTGCATGAAAAGAGGAGTTAACGGGCAATTATGGGCACCGTATTTTGCCCGTAAACCTCAAGTTTAGCAGCATATACAGTAATATACGGTAATATACAGGTGTGATGGTACAATTCGGGAGTTTACCGGAGTTTGTTGGAAAGTTTAACGGGAGTTTCCTGTAATATACACATCCGTATTCCATGCTTTTTGCGCAGTGATGGCTGATATTTCATACATTGCATGTATTCCATATACATAGCTATAGAACCACTCAATGCAATTCCACCCACAGATTAATCTCCATGGGATTCTCATTTGTAGCCCTCCACGTGTGCTCACCCAATAATTAATTGCTGCAACCGAGGGTCAGCTCTTGCCATATAGAATCGATTCCCTAAGGTTCTCGCAAAACCACGGAGGAAAATATCTCCACTTTTCCATGAGTTTAGCACACACCACATTGCGCAATGCGCATACATAATCACAAATTGCTAAGTGTGATTACGATGAACGACCCAGCAGCACCGACCATAATGTGCCTGCATTGCATTTGGTGTGCAAAGGAGATTGATATAAACGTACCTCATTGAACAATAACCCACTTTTTTGTATACCCATTTTCCTCTTTTGTATTTAAATGAAGTAAACAAATTGCAGTTCTTAAATTGTTTTTCTTCCAAATTGCAGTTTGAAGTTCACCTAAAGGTTGAATTATAATCCATCCTGTCAATGGCTGACTGACTGGTTATAACCAATGTAGTATTATACTACCCTTTATTCTGTGTTTATTCGTTAATTTGACAAAAGCAATGTTCTAAAACAGTGGTTTTCAACCAGTGGTCTGTGGACCACCAGTGGTCCTTGAGGGGGTTCCAGGTGGTCCCCAGCTAAATGATGGAGAGTTGGTAACCAAATGGACCCTTATATACGTACCTTTTAACCTTTATACAGTATATTTAACTCTTGAGTGTAAAATGAATCCAAATGGACTAGGGTCCATTTGGATTCAGAAGAGTTAAACATCTGCATTACTTAATGTACAAGCAGCCTACTGCACCATTAGAGATTAGAATGTAGAGGAATTGTCATTTTGTTCGTTAGGCTGTTATCTCCTACTTACAGCATGGAAATGCGGACAAAATCGTATTCGACGACACCAATATATTCTACGTTTTAGGTCTGAGAGGCTAAATATCATCAAATGGTGGTCCGTGGCTCAAATGCCGAATACATAATGAGCTTTGATATGAAAAGGGTTGAAAACCACTGTTCTAAAAATGTTTGCACAGTTAAATATCCATATATTGATGTTTACACAGTTATTATTGCCATGTAGGGACCTGCCAATATGAGTCTACATGTCACTTACTGAGCGACTGGCTGTTGTGACTGAATCCCTATATTGCTGAATCATTCATATGTGCTGAATCATGCATAACCCCTTTTGACCTGGTAACGATTCTATAAATGTCTTCTAAATCCTGACAGTTTTCAGAAAAAGCTATGTTTCTATGTCAGTCGTTCTTCCATTTTTCAAAAATAGCAGACCTACAAGCTCGTGGCGCGCCACTCGGTGGCGCGCTATGAGCTTGTAGATCTGCTATTTTTCAATAGCTAAAGCATAACATAATGCTAACACCAAAAGGGGTTCCCGCCCAAAATGGGATAATGACTATTGCTGAATCATACATTACACGTGTCTCCTCCGAATCGCATCGTTCAATCACGAATGCGAGAGATTGAGTTATCTGTTCCCTACTAGAGCTGGCTCATATTTTATAGCAATCCGAACCGTGCCCGAGAAGAAGGTCCCTCCGGACCGAAACGTTGCCTTTGAATAAATGTAACACTCGTGTACCGAGCAGATACTCTATCTTTCTTATTATTATTGATGTGCACTGGCCTACAACGCACCTGTTCATACGCCTCATCGCTAGGCGACGGCATGCGAAGGTTTTTTTCTCTACAACAATCAGAACCATAAAATTGTATGTCAGACGTGTAAAGAACTACACGAAATCCAGGTCCTGTTCCTGCATCAGTACTAGGCCTCATTCTTTATACTGAAACCAAACTGTATTGCAGACCAGAAGGAAAACACACAACTGTTGCGTTTGAAATTAAATTGCAATGTTTTTTATGTGATTTAAACTATAAATAATAATCCAATTGAACAATCAATATATTTCAAAATACTAATGAAAATGTAAAAACTCAGATTTTTTGACTGCAGAAGACAGCAGAACACGCTAAAACCGCCTTTTCCCCCCATTGTCTTTCCCTGCGAAACACGCTAAACCCGCCTTTTGTTTTATATGTTTAATTCGCCGTTTTTTGATAACTTTTAAGACATACAGGGTTTCCGTCGGACATCCGTGACATGGAAACGTGATCACGTTTCTATCACGTGATCTAAAAAAAACCACTGACGCTCGATTCCTAAGGCTTCTGGGAAACCGAGGCTGCATTGCCTACGGTGTGTGTCGGCCACTTCCTGCTTGATCTGTTCCTTGTTGATGTTTCACATCACCGCGGTGGTGGAATCCCGATTCAAACTTCAGGTGGATTTTCATGAAATGGAGTTACAATTGCGACGCCGTGCAAGACTCTCTGAGTTACAAACCCATAAGGGTCCATTTGGTTCCTAAACTCTAATTTAGCTGGGGACCTCCTGGAACTGCCTCAAGGACCCCACTTTGAGAACCAACGCTGCAGATGACGTACTACTCTGTTTACTTGCTCATCAGGCAACAAAGAGACAGAAGCGCGCCGGGGCTCTCTGTCTGCACTGCAGAGCGCCAGGGCTCTCTGTCTGCACTGCAGAGCCAGACAGAGAAACAAACAACAAACCCACTCACTCTGCCTGCATGGCAATTGTGCTATAGCAAATGTTCAGTCGCGGGAAGAAAAAAAAAAGCTAGATGAACTGTGCGTGCAGATTAAACACTTAAACAAACGTAACATTTTGCTATTGCTGCTGCTGGCACTCACTGAGATGGGGCTGGAGCCCAGCATGGACGACTGTGGCTGGAGCCCAGCATGGACGACTGTGGCTGGAGCCCAGCATGGACGACTGTGGCTGGAGCCCAGCATGGACGACTGTGGCTGGAGCCCACATGGACGACTGTGGCCGGCACTCTGATAAAGGCTCCAGAACATTGTGACTAGGGGGACTATGGGGGGGGGCTGGCTATTTGGAGCGGGGGCTAATGAAGTTTGGTTTACATATAGAAGTCAGTCAATTGGGTTTGAGGGGATAGGGGGTCTTAGGGGGGGCAAAGGGTCCACCAGGGTCCCCCCATCCCCTGGAGCCGTCACTCCGATAAATTGAGGGGAGAGGAGAGGGACTGCATGTGCTTTGCGGTTAATTTTAGCTTCATGGTGGGCCACAGATGTCTGTGCGTTTTCACACTGCAACTCTTCTCGTGGTTCTGGAGCTGCCGACCATCAAAGTTAGACATTTCTACCTCCAGGTCAGCACGCACAGCTGTTCACATCCCCCTACAGGCTAATACATCTCTCTAGTCCTGGGTTAGCCCTGGTCCAGTGCGTCCAGAGTCTCTCTCTCTCTCTCTCTCTCTCTCTAACGCTCTGACAGGAAAGCCTCTGCTGCACACAGGAAAAAATTCCACTGCCGTGCGAGGGGTCCAACTTTACCGAAAATAACCTAAACCACTTAGCTACTCACCGAAACAACGCCTGCTTTGTTTTGGAAAAAGTCTATTCTCCAGCCTGGGAAGCGTCTCAGGTCCTTGGTTTCTCTCTAAAATGCACTTTGTTCCATTTTAATAAAGTAATGTACCGGACAGAGTAACTTCTTCTACTACTATACATGTCCGGGTTGTGCCTGCAGCGCAGATCCACTTGGATGCATTTTATTTCATGACAAAAATAGTGCCATTTAGAGAGAAGCTCTTCCCAGCCTGGAGAATAGATTTTTTTCAAAAACATAGCAGGCTTTGTTTCGGTGAGTAGCTAAGTGGTATTGTTTATTTTCTGTAAAGTTGGACCCCTCGCACAGTAGCGTAATTTTTTACCTGTGTGCAGCAGAGGCTTTCCTGTTAGGGTGTAAGAGAGAGACTCACTAACGCACTGGACCAGGGCTAGTCCTGGGTGAGCTGTACATTATTGTAAATTAAGTATAGAGAACTTGCACCCACAGTACCAATGTGCTATGGCTACGGTACACACACACCGCTGTGCACGTTAATTACAATTCACTTTCCCACCCATATCCCCACTGGCATGTTTTAAGGTCCAGACAGCTTAAACAGGCTTGTCTTAGTCTTCTTATTTACATTATAGGCTATTCAGCATCTTCAAAATATAACTAACCTCCTGAATCTACCTTCACACACACACAGACTGTCCGTCCGTCCGCCCGAATGTCCGTCCGTCCGTCCTTCTAGCCTGGTTAGTCCAGCCACTTGTGAGTTAGCGACAAGGAAGTGGTGTTGTTGTGAAGCTGATGAAGTGTGGAGAACAGCAACGTGCCGCTTATTAAGAAAATAATATGTCTCCATCCTGCTGTTTCTTCTCATTAAGAGTGATCCGATCGCCACGCATATCGAATGCTCACATCATGGCGTTGAATCACACACAACGTGCTTCAGCACAGCAGGATCTCAGCAAGCATTGCAATCCTTCCACTTTCCTGTGGGCTGATGGAGGTGTATGAAGAACTGGAGATGTGCAATTAGGGGTGCAGCGGTGATTGGAAGACATCAGAGACGCAGATACTTCCCACAGATTTCACACACCCAAAGTGAGCTTGAAACTATGACCAATGAAAAAAATAACTCCCATACCTATTGGGAGAAATACAACAGATAGTCCTTAGTTTGCAAATCTTGCTGTGTTGGGACATTCAAGATTTGCGAACTAAGGACTATCTGTACTAAGTAGACTGCAAATGTAAACAGAGCTGCTACCTTTAAACACATCTTAAATCTGAGTTTTCTTTGTATACTATTTCAATAGTCTTGAGAAAAAATGCTGCTATTTGTCCCAAAGTGACTGCAAGAAAATGCCGATCTACAAGCTCTCAACGCGTCGCGCTGCGACGCGTTGAGAGCTTGTAGATCAGCTATTTTCCGGGCGCGACCCCGCACTTGTTGGCTACTGGAGATGCGGCGATGACATGGATTTCTAAACAAATTCTCTCAATGCAAAATGCTGCGTTCAAGATCAGGAGAGTTCAGAAAATAGCAATTCTCGGGTATGGCATGGAAAGGAGAGGAGGGGCATTTGCATTTCTTTCACCATAGTAAATGCTGCATTCACGGTCTGGAGAGGGCAGTTGTTTTACAGACGGATAAAAGGGCAGGGGCTGAATGTCTATGTGTGCACGTCCCTGGGTGTATGGGTTGCAGCCGCCATGCAGTGCTTGCAGCATTGAGATTTTTAAACAGCCCCCTCCACACCATCCATCCAGGAGACATTCACTCCCTCCATGAGAGCGCTATAGCTGGGAAAGGTACTATGAAGCACTATACAGTAGCTTGTCCAAAGACCCTATAGCCGCCAACTAGCCTCCCGGCCCTTGTGCCTGGAGGCAGCTATTGTCCTGGTTTATATATACGATAGATGGAAACACTGACCGGGTTGGAATACAGTGGTTTATTATGCTGACAAAAAAAGAAAGAAGTCCTTATTATATTACTGGCATGCAGGCAAAAAAAAATAGGAGATAAAATAAAAAGTATTCCAGGATAAGAGTGTGACTTCAGACCCCTGCAGTCTAGAAGAAATGAACTGCAAACTTGACTGAAGTCACGACCCAGTCCCTGCAGTTCATCAAGATCGTTGTCGCACACTGCCACCGATTATGCTTAGACAGACACTATCATATCTTTATCCAGATGCAGCAGCTTTAGCATCTGAATTGAGAAAACTAGTATGAACACAAGCAAGATACTCTCTAGGCATTTAATACACGCCGTCGGTCGGTCGCACTCGAACCATGAATATTTCAACCGAGAGAACAAGACAACAAGTTCAAACATATTAATAGTAATCCCAACATACTACCGAACAAACACCGGAAATCATTCACCTCCCAGCCGTGGGAACGGACGACTAATGCACGTAATGCAATTACAAGCAGGAAAGCCACACGCCACCCCCAACAGGATTAGATGCTTTGTCTGCGTCGCATTACGGAACATATATAGCTACATGGTATTAACCCGTTTTGGGCAGGAACCCTTTTGGTGTTTTAAGCATTATGTTATACTTTAGCTGTTGAAAAATAGGAGATCTACAAGCTCATAGCGCGGCACCGAGATCCGCACTACGAGCTTGTAGGTCTGCTATTTTTGAATATATTCTTTCAGAGCGAACGTTTTTAACTCAAATCTTTGCTTCTGGGGGGTCCCTTTAACAACATATTTTCAGATGGGGCTCGGCGGGCAATTACATATAGTTTTGGGGGTCCTTGACATGAAAATGTTTGAGAACGACTGACATAGAAACATGTGTTTTTCAGAAAACTGTCAAGATTTAGAAGACATTTTGTAGAATCGGTCTCGGTCGAAATGGGTTAAATAGCATGTGTGATTATAGCACATGCAGCTGGTACAGTGTGATATTGAAATGAACAGACTGTATTTAAGCATATAGCTCTAAATCTAATAATAATGGAGTAGTTAATTATGGAGCTTCCTGCCTATACTAATGAAAAGAGCAAAAACACAGATTTGCATATACACCACCAGCATCTTATAAGCTTCTCAGCCAATGGTGTAAAAGGCTGCCAGTTATAGCAGTCTGCATCGTTTTTGGTCAGAACTACTCAACTCAATAGAAAAACTATAAGTAGAACAAATTAATTGAGAAACACAGCTCCATCATGCATTAGAAGGACAGTATCTGTCAACAGAAGTAGGAACAGGTGTTTTCAGTCAGCCTAACACGGTTAAAATGGAGTTCGAGAGAGAAAGGGTGTGGTGTGTGTGTGTGTGTGTGTGTGTGTGTGTGTGTGTGTGTGTGTGTGTGTGTGTGTGTGTGTGTGTGTGTGTGTGTGTAAGCGCATGTGCACGCACACACACGGCTTGGACAGTATGATTCATGGCCCTCACCACCCTATTAGGGTTGTGTATTGATCAGGCAGGCTGTGGGGCTGCTGATGACCACGGTGCAGGAACCACAGGGCCATCAACACTTAACACATAGTGGCTACCGGGGGCCACAGTGGTCTGGGGGCCACAGTGGTCCAGGGGCCACAGTGGCCATGGGGCCACAGTGGTCCAGGGGCCACAGTGATCCAGGGGCCACTGTTCCCGAGGTGGATGCTCATATAGTGACTCCGTCCTCATCTCAAAACACAAATACATCGAAATGTGATACCTCGACAGCTATAAGTCATTCTCTCTGTTCGCTATAAATGATTGCATGAAAAAGTGCACTTAGTGCATCCCGAGAGACAGAGAGGGGTGTGTGTGTGTGTGTGTGTGCGCGCGTCGAACGCCATGGTAGAAATAAAAGGGCCTGAAAAATCTCTCTTTTCACTCTACTACTCTCCATTATCGCTCTTTTTTTACTGCTGCTATTACACTATCGGCTCCTAGAGAGAAACAAAAACCACACACACACACACACACACACACACACACACACACACACACACACACACACACACACACACACACACACACACACACACACACACACACACACACACACACACACACACACACACACACACACACACACACACACACACACACACACACGAGAAGATGCAAAGACGCATCGTGAGTTGATTTGGAGCAGCTGCATACATTGTTGTGTCTTTGCAACGTTATGTCGCTGCATGGCTTCCATTGACAATGAATGGTAGACCGTTTAATCTGCCCGTGTAAACGCAACATATGTCAAATTATTTTAATATTGTGGAAATATTAGGGTAAATATTTTTTTATTACCCTATTGGCCTGAAAGACTATGTTTTCTTTCAATGGAAAAATTCTTAAAAAACAGGATCGTATTATAATCAAGGACAAGACAATTATTTGACATTAAATGTTATTTTTACACAAATGAGTCTTAAAAAATGGGGGTTGTGTTATAATCAGAGTCGTCTTATATTCGGGAAAATACGGTCGGGTAGGCTACCTGGTCAAGGTCAAGGTAAACTTTATTGTCCACAAGGGAAATTTGTCTTGGGCTTTCACCCCAGCTGCAGCCCCACATAAAACATCAATGACGAACAAAGATACATTACAGAGGGAGACAACACAATTGCACACATGTGGATAATCTAGCCTCACACAGTTACTGCTGTTTCAGAGCCTCGTTCAACATCTTAGTTGATGCTGGTACAAAAGATCTTTTAAATCTGATGTACTTGTACCAATTTGGTTCTTTGTATCTTCTCCCAGAGGGCAGTAGTACAAACTCGCCATTTAAAACGTGGGTAACATCACTGACAATTGTTTTAGTCTGTTTTAGTGTAGCCTGCAGAGAGGGGAGTTGTCTTACCCCTATGGTCTTCCCTGCAGTCTGCACCAATCTGAACAATTTGGAGATATTACCGAACCAAACTGTGATGCCAAACCTGACCAGGCTTTCCAAGACTGCTGGCTAGCTGGAGCAGCCCGCCCGGGTCGCAGCAGTGCTTGCGCCACCGGATTAGTATTTCTTCTAGTGCAACAGTGCAGCGTGGTGTGGTGGTGGTGGCCCTGCTGAGGTGTTATGTAAGCCCATACAGGCTGCTTTGATACAGTGGCCTCCAGCTCATCATGGAGGCCATTGTTGGTCTTCCATCGTGACAATACCCCGTAGGCTCTCTATCTATCTATGGGGTCAGGCCAGGTGAGCTGGCTGGACAATCAAGCACGGTAATACCAAGGGGGCAGGCAGACTTTCCAACGTTGAAGCTCTGGGTCCTAGTGGTAGGAGGAGGGACTACAGGCGGACCCGTGGATTCATGACCGGGAAACCCCGTGCAGCTGGGCTTTAACGTTGAGCGCTCGGTTGCCCTACGTCACTCAGGACCTCAAAGTTGAGGTCCTGGGAGGGACTTCCGGCAGTCTTCCGGGTGCTTCAAAACGCCACTGAGCAACTTCCACTGACATGAATAGCTGGGGGGGCAGAGCTTCGCGCCAGTTCAGTCTCTATTATATATATACTCTATGGGTAATACCATCCATGGTATTACTGTCTGCCAACAAACCAGATTCATCTAGATGCTGAGGGTTTCCTTTTCCAGCGGGACACCTGCGGTGCCAAAGCTACAGTACTGTGGTTATGCTGGCAGTGATGGAAAGTAACTAAGTACATTTAATGAAGTACTGTACTTAAAGATGGAGTGCCATGATTTCTTTACAACCCTAAAACATGACCACCAAAAATGTCTACAGTATTTGTTAAAATGTTGTTTTTATGTGGCCACACCCACCAGTTCATTAAGGGTGCGTTCGGAAATACCGCACCGGAGTGCACTCGCCTATTAGTTTGCATTGCACAGTGCACTCAGTGTGCTATTTCCGAATGCGCCCTAAGTATGCCTGGTTTGCCTGGTGGGTGCATAAGCCACACCCACAGCCACAGCTGTTGTTGTATGATAAAGGGGGAGGGGACGATATTGTGATGTCACTATATCACTGTTTTCTTTCGTTGGCACGTTTGACTGTCAAGGTTTCAGCCTCCAGGAAGAAAATAAATCCACCATCTTCAATTATTTTGACATGCACCCCATGCAGCTACAAAAATAAAACAATTTGAAATTCATATTAAAATGCATTTCCATTTCTGCTAAGCAGCAAACTAGAGATAGGCCGTGACTAACTGCGAAGGTGAAACGGAATTTGGCGGTACTAAAGCATTTTGGAAAAGGGGTGAGCCAACAGTCTGTCTAGACAGATCTCACAACAATACTGCATATATAGACACACTTGCCACCTCAACATTATAGCGCTGTGCTTTTGAACAGTGTGAGAGAAATGGGAAGAATGGGGTGCGGATAACAAGAGCGCTTTTAACCCATTTAGGCCCGACGTCGAAATTTAAAAAATGTCTTTTTTTAAATGTTTTTTTTTTGTCAAGGACACCCAAAAATATATGAAATTGGCCGCTGACCCCCATCTGAAAATGTGTTGTTTCAGGGACCACCTCCCAGAAGCAAAGATTTGAGTTAAAAGCGTTCGCTCTGAAAGAATATATATATAGATTTACACCCACATTTTCACGATTTTTCAAAAATAGCAGACCTACAAGCTCATAGCGCACCACTCGGTGGCGCGCTATGAGCTTGTAGATCTGCTATTTTTCAATAGCTAAAGCATAACATAATGCTAACACCAAAAGGGGTTCCTGCCCAAAATGGGTTAAAATGGCACATACCGGTGTGTGTTTGTAGCACTCGAACGATCTGCATGGGTAACGTGTCTCGTTACAGATCGCGTGTTAATACCAGGTGTAAATGAGGTTGTGCTAATGACGCAGGAAAAGCAAATATATAGTCCACATTTTGTATTTGATCACTGGGAGGATCTCGTCGTGTGTACACATTCACACGCACGCATGTACAGTATAATGCAAACGAAAAAACAACAACTGTGCGTTAACCCATATGAGATGCACAGCCACATAAAACCGAAAAATCATAATCTTGAAAATGTCAAAAACTCCTTTTTTTTAATATATATATACACATAATTTGTAGGTCGTTGCTTGTTACACTGCAGGGTTGGATCGAGACTCAGGGTTTTGCAGTGTATATACTGCACCAAAACAGAGACATACGCCCAAAATAGTGGGGGTGGGGGGTGTGCGTGCGTGTGTGTCCATATGCATGCATGCGTGTGTGTATGTGTATAAAGGTGTGAGGCTGTGTGGCTCTGCATGTGTGCCAGCCTCGGTGCCCTCGGGGCAGTGGCCGGCACCAGCTGTTGGTAATAAGCCGGGGCCGTCATTAATGAAGGCCTTTTTTCTAAACTCTGGAGCTTCAGGGCACCGTCGGCCATCGTTACAGCCATGTTCTGGCTCCACGCACTTTAATAGCCACAGTAATGCCTGACCTATATATACTTAGCTGTGTGCAGGTGTTGGCGGCAGCAGCGGCACATTGTGAGCTTGTAGATCAGCTATCTTCAGAGTGTGACACCTGCGCACGTCTAAGCAGCACATAGCCTATAGCGCAGGCTATAGCTAACACCCCTGTTGCTCCCATAATAATAATAAGACCACATTACTCTCCCTCTTTCTCTCCATATGTTCAGCCCTGCTTCGTTCCCTCTAAGCGTTGCTCTTTCTACAATCGCACTTTCGCTCATTGTCTCTCTCTCTCTCGCTACACCATTTTTTCTGTCAAACGAACAGTCTATCTCTCTCTCTCTCTCTCTCCCCCCTCCTTTTTCTACACTCACACACTCCGTGGCAGTGTTTCTCTCACTCCGTTTCCATTTCTGTCAAATTAACACAGTCTCTCTCTCTCTCTCCCCCTCTCCCCTTCCCTCTCCCTCTCCCTCCCCCCCCTCCCCCCTTCATGGCGTCAAATCAGTGTAATAGAGCAGCAATACGCCCGCAGAGATCTCTAATGAACCTCAGCCTATAGCTGACTATGCTAACTCTCGAGGAGGATGTCACGTGACGGCAAGAAGAAGATCCGACGGTGGGAGGCTAAATTGAATGAACCCGGTGTTGGCCTGCAGTGTGAGGAGGTTACTGCTTCAGGGGAAGGTGTTGGCCTGCAGTGTGAGGAGGTTACCTCTGCAGGGGAAGGGCGAGCGAGCGTGCTGCAAAATATAGGGAGGGTGATATTCCGGTAAACAAACAAGACAAACACAAAAGGAAAACGATGTCCCGGTTCGTTTCTCATTGTCTGTCTTATACAGTCACTGTTATGCCCTCGATCGCATTCTCTCTGTGACTTTCTATCAGACTTGGGTTTGCAGAAAACATAATGCATTTTGCACACAGACACACACACAGACACACACACCACTCTGAGATGTTGCGTTCACCTCTCTGACATACTTCATAATTCTCCTTGAACCTTATACCGTCTCACTGTTCTTACAGTATATTGTTGTGAGTCTTGCCCTGTACCGTTGCAGTTCTCTCTCTCTGCCACGTACACACACAAACACGCACGTGCACGCACACACGCACGCACGCCCGCCCGCCCGCACGCACGCACGCACGCACGCACGCACGCACGCACGCACGCACGCACGCACGCACGCACGCACGCATCATGCTCTTTCTCCCGCTCTCTCTGGAGACACAGGCTTACCAATGTGACTAGTCTAGAGAAGGTGTAAATAAATACAATTCAACAACAACACCTCTGTCTCTGTCTCGTACAAAACGCGGATTAGGGGGCATTTCAGGCGAAATATGTCTCGACTAATCTACCGGTAAACTACAGCGGCACGCAAGTGTCGATCCAAAATGGATCACGACCATGAACAAAACTGCAGACTGCAGCAGATATAACAAACTTGGTGGCCAAGGTAACTTTTGAATGAAATATTGTCTGATGTTCGAGACAAACAAAAAAAACAACAAGACACTGTTTTGTCATACTCCACTATTCACCCTCCATAGTGTATAACAAGACACTGTTTTGTCATACTCCACTATTCACCCTCCATAGTGAATAACAAGACACTGTTTTGTCATACTCCCCTATTCACCCTCCATAGTGAATACAGTATGCATATTATCCCATATAGACCCGAGACCAAATTCTATAAAAATAAATCTTCCAAATCCTGACAGTTTTCTGAAAAACCTGTGTTTCTAAATCAGTGGTTCTCCAACTATTTCATGTCAAGAATCCCAGAAATTATACGCAATTGGCCCACCCCCATCTGAAAATATGTTGTTCCAGATGACCCCCCCAGTAGCAAAGATATGAATTAAAAAGTTTGCTTGTTTCAAGTTTGCTGTGAAAGAATATATATTCAAAGATCTGCACCACACATTTAGACGACTTTTCAAAAATAGCAGATCTACAAGCTCATAGCGCAGCACTCGCGTGCGGCGCTGTGAGCTTGTAGATCTGCTATTTTTCAACAGCTAAAGTTAAAAATTATAGTTAAAGTGTTTTAAAAGCTATAAGGCGACAGACGATTCTAAAAATGTCTTCTACATCCTGACAGTTTTCTGAAAAAGCTGTTTCTGTCAGTCGTTCGATTTTTCAAAAATAGCAGACCTACAAGCTCGTAGCGCGCCACTCGGTGGCGCGCTATGAGCTTGTAGATCTGCTATTTTTAAATAGCTAAAGCATAACATAATGCTAACACCAAAAGGGGTTCCCGCCCAAAATGGATTAAGACAGGGGGAGATAGAATGAAAAGAGACAGTGTGCGTTGTGATACAGACAGGCCTATTAAATCTTCAGAGAAACCTGGGAAAATCAAACCTGAGTGCCGGTGGTCCGGTCGGCGCGTTCCCTCTTTGATTCTCAAAGCATTAGAGCTTTCGCATGGGCTTACAGCCATCACCGCATTATAATTACACTGAGGCTAATGAAAGGCGACGCAGCTATAATCTTCACAAGCTATAGGCTCTGTGAACATCACACAAAGCTGCCCCACTTCAGATGTACTGCTGCCCAGCCAGTGGTGTAGGACGGTAAACCAGTGGTTTTCAACCCTTTTTCATATCAAAGGTTATTCGGCACTTGAGCCACATTTAGCCTCTCAGACCCAAATACCAAAGAATATTTTGTTGTCGTTGGATATAAGACTTTGTCCACAATAGAGGGTATGCGCGTGACATCATCATCATACCAGGAAGTTATGCTGGAAAGCCTACTGAGTGGCAAAAAACTACTTTCTGGCCTTGACAGCCCATACATCCACACAGAAAAGTCTTATTTGATTGCATGAAATTACTTTAAACAACATTAAATTCACTTTGTCACTCACTTTGCCACTCAATTTGCCATTCACTTTATGCATGCACATACCCTCTATTCCATGGCAAACGATCAAAATAACAACATTCTCTAATTGTGTAGACTTCTTATGAATTAAGTAATGCAGATGTTTAACAATAATTTAACCCTTGAGAGCGTAAAATGAAACCAAATGGACCCGTACGGATCCATTTGGTTTCATTTTACGCTCTCAAGAGTTAGACGATGTGTGCGTGTCAGAGTGCACGTCATCTTTCACATCGTCCGTCATGATCAGGCCTGACATTTTGTCATTTTAGGGGCGAGGCCACTTGGCCTTTAGTGTTGCACTTTGAGGGGGCACAAAGGTCAAATGGCAGGGCAGGACATAACATAAAGCAACGATTTTAAGTCCAATAAGTAATTAATTTAACTATCAGTGACATATAGCCCAATTATTTCACAAAATAATGTATTGGCAAATTACCAATATTTTGTACAAAGTCCTATAGGCCTATTGGTCTCAATATGTGTCACATTCAGCTCTGGACTTAAGTAAGGGGTTACATGAATCACATGAGCATTCAAAACCTTATTTTCATTAAATGAAATCTGATTGGACTAATAATGGCTCACTATTTAAAATATAGTATTCCTTAATCATTCACAATATAACAAGATTAAGATTAATTAAGGTGGTTAGCCTATAGCAGGAGGCTAATTAATACACATTTAATGTTATCATGAACTGTCATCCAACAGGTTAGCATTGCACTTGATGATTTTTGTATTTAGAATGTCAACCAGACAACTGGTGGTGTCTACCGTATTGACCAGAATACAGATTTTCAACCAGCGATACCCAGCTAAATGATGGAGTTGGTAACCAAATGGACCCCAGTGGTCCCCATGCAGCTAAATGATGGAGTTGGTAACCAAATGGACTCTTTTCTTATATAGGTCTTTAACTCTTGAGAGCATAAAATAAAACCAAATTTGGTTTCATTGAACGCTCTCAAGAGTAAAATTAAAAGTTAAACATCTGCATCAGTTAATTTACAAGAAAGTCTACACAATTAGAGAGTGTAAAATACTTGGCATTTGGTTGTCTCTCCTAATAGTACCACATCAATACATCATGGAATTGTGGACAAAAATCTATAAATATTCATTTTGTGGGGTCTGAGAGGCTAATTCTCAAATGCCAAATACATAATGGGCCTTGATCCTTGATATGAAAAGGGTTGAAAACCACTGGACTAGAAGAAGTTGAAGCGGTGAAATCACCGTATAGGGCGTGTCCTTTTACGAGGAGGGGCACACGGCCAAAGGGAAGGGCAACGAGGGCCATCGCAGTCGTGGCCACCGTCAGAGTCGTGGCCACCGTCAGAGTCGTGGCCACCGTGAAATTCGCGCCCTGGTCACGATGGAACAATTTCACGAAGAGGCTGCATGGCGTGCGTCTGTGTGTGCGCGTGTAACGCCATCGGAACGACTCACTGTCGCTCCTCAATCCGTTCTCTATAGCTATATTATAACTATGATTGAAGTGAGCTTGAAAGAACCGTCAGCCCGAACAAGGGCACGATCGACTCCACGGGACGCCAATGCGATTGATGGGGGGGAAAAAAACACCCACACAGGGTTCAACTCCGCCCCAACGAAAGGAGTTGACAGTCGATATGGGATCATATCCCACGGCCCGATGCTAATACACATGCTGTTTGTGAAGCAGTGGAATCCCTGTTTTCTCTGCAGGAGGTAATCTTGCTGTGCCCTGAGACACAGACACAGGGAGACAGGAAGGCAGGACAGCTACGAGGGGAGATTCTTATCCTTCTTTAGCCTGAATTGCATTTTAGCCCCAAAACCTAAAAGAAAATAATCGACTGAAGCATATTTCTGTGGGAATCTCTGTGTTTCAAGCTGTTTATCTCTTGGCTCAGCTGATTAGTCTCCTCTCACTCCACCCTCTCTCTCTCTCCCTCTGTGTGTTTCTCATTGTCTCTCATTCTCTCTCTCTCTCTCCCCCCGAGTGTCTCACTGTCTCTCTGTCTCTCATTCTCTCTCTCTCTCTGTCTCTTATTGTCTCTCTGCTAATTGTCTCCTTGTGTGTCACATGACTCGTGCCAAAATGGATGATTTTTCACTTGAATTTTGTTTTGATCTGATCTCTGAAACTAATCCTCTCTCTCCCACCCTCTCTCTCCCTCTCCCCTATCTCTCCTCTCCACTGCATGCCAACCCTGCTACGGTTGCAGAGCCAGCAGAAAGCCTGCTGCAACAATGCAATTCACCCGTTCGCTGCACACCATGCCCGTCCGTCCTGCTCGGTGCATTGCATGCCCGTCTAGTCTACACGTCTGTCTGGAACTTGGAAAGGAAATCGCGGAGCTCTGGCTCCATTTGTGCATGGGGCCCACACAAACATGCACGCATGGATGCGCACGTAGCCAAATACATGCGTGAGCGCCCGCACACATGCCCACGCACGCACACACGCACGCACACACGCGAACACGCACGAACGCACACACACACACACACACACCCCTGAAGACCACCAGAATACACTGCCCACGGCTATGTTTTTATGCAGTGCTAATTCCAACGTCCAAGTCAGGCATTGGGGAAAAACGCATTATGTAAGCTGCTTTATTCTGTGCTAATGCAGGCCAGGCAGGGAACAGCCCCGCCACGGACCTTCAAAAGCCCCATAACTCCCCTAATTTATTAGGTTACTTTCATCACCTTCATCATTAAGGCATTTAGGACGGGAACGCATTTGTGTCGCTTATAACGTTTTAACCACTTTAACCATTGTTTTAAACTTCAGCTGTTGAAAAATAGCAGATCTACAAGCTCATAGCGCGGCACCGAGTGCTGCGCTACGAGCTTGTAGATCTGCTATTTTTGAAAAATCATGCAAATGTGGCGCAAATCTTTGAATATATTCTTTCACAGTGAACGTTTTTAACTCACATCTTTGCTTCTGGGGTGTCGCTGGAACTACATATTTTCAGATGGGGGTCGGCGGCCAAATGCAGATATTTTTTGGGGTCCTTGACATGAAAATGGTTGAGAACGACTGACATAGAAACATGGGTTTTTCAGAAAACTGTCAGGATGTAGAAGACATTTTTAGAATCTGATCTCAGGTCAAAATGGGTTAAGGCAGAAAGGCACTCCTCGTGGAGGCAGTGTTCTGTTTGATAGTGATGACCTGCCTATTTAATTGAGCTCGGCTTATATGGAGACACGGACGTGGAAGACAGCGGACAATAAAAAGCAATCTATTATCTGTGGAAACAATAACCGCGTGCTCAAAAGTTATTGTCCAACCGGGGAAGCGGTCAAGGAGTACGGGCCGCTCTAAGAGCACATACTAAAGCCCCGTAAGTCAGTGGTTCCCAGACCATTTCATGTCAAGGACCACCAGATTGACACTAATTAGCCCGTGGACCCCCCATTTGAAAAGATATGCCAGGGACCACCCTTAAGAGAAGATTTGTACGGCTCTAGCAGTGATTCTCAACCCGTTTAATTTCAATTATTAAATTAGTCTATGGATCCCCATTTAATGGCATTTCTATCTCTGGGAACACCAATTTATATTGTAAAATCAGTGTTAATTTAACTCTGAGAGTGTACAAATCGAACCAAATGGACCTGTCAGGGTCCTTTTGGTTCCATTTGTACACTCTCAGAGTTACAGACACATAAGGGTCCATTTCGTTTCAAACTATCATTTAGCTGGGGACCCCCTGGAACTCCCTCAAGGACCCCTGGGGGTCCCCGGACCCCACTTTGGGAACCACCATAACAACATAATGCTGCATGGCAACCATAAAATGCCATGCAGACCCCCGTGGCTGGATGCATTTGCATATTGAAGGGGGGTCGTAACGAGATAGCCATCTCATTACCTGAGATAATTACTGCTTAAGGCACGAGCACTCCTCGCGCCACATGCTGACTGTATACCACATGGGGAAGCAGTGATAGAAGTCCAAGTTCACTCGCATCCCTGCTGACATTTAGGACGCCGTTTCTACAACGTGCCACTGTGTCACGCGCCGCCGCAGAGTTTAATCCATTCTTGGCGGGAACCCCTTTTGGTGTTAGCATTATGTTATGCTTTAGCTATTGAAAAATAGCAGATCTACAAGCTCATAGCGCGCCACCGAGTGGCGCGCTACGAGCTTGTAGGTCTGCTATTTTTGAAAAATCGAAGAACGACTGACAGAAACATAGCTTTTTCAGAAAACTGTCAGGATTTAGAAGACATTTTTAGAATCTGATCTCAGGTCAAAATGGGTTAACGGCCGAATCCGAGGCACAGAAATAGCAACGGATTGATAGATACACGGGTAGATGAATGGATGGATGTTTTCCTCCCCTTCCCACACCTCTCGCCATGAGGGTCAGAGCCGATGAGCGTGTGGATGTACGTCGCAGCGTTGCTGTGGTTACAGTTTAGACAAGGCGAGATAAAACGGCCCATCTCCTCCTGACTCCTGACATGCTCTGGATGATCCCAAGGTGGGTGTCGCTCATATAGCGCTAAGACTCCGTCCTCATCATCTCAAAACACAAATACGTCGAAATGTGATGCCTCGACAGCTATAAGTCATTCTCTCTGTTCGCTATAAACGATTGCATGAAATCGTGCACTTAGTGCATTCCCGAGAGAGAGAGGTGTGTGTGTGGGTGTGTGTGTGGGTGTGTGTGTGTGTGTGTGTGTGTGTCGAACGCCATGGTAGACATGAAAGGGCCTGAAAAATCCTTTCTTTTCACTCGACTACTCTCCATTATCGCTCTTTTTATACTGCTGCTATTACATTATCGGCTCCTAGAGAGAAACAAAAAACTCCCAGCACGCGCGTGCGCACGCACGCACGCACGCACGTGACACACACACACACACACACACACACACACACACACACACACACACACACACACACACACACACACACACACACACACACACACACACACACACACACACACACACACACACACACACACACACACACACACACACACACACACACACACTTCAAAAAAGCTTTGCTCCAACTCCCCTGGTGAGCAGAGGCTTATGGCCGCGTTATGCTGCGTTGACACTCACAACGAAAGCTGCAAAACGACCGAAGTGTGGTCAGCTAAACTGTCGCAGAGTCGCTGTTGACGGTGGAATAAGTATACTCACATTTTGTTACTCGTTGTAAAAGTATCAATGCTGCGATGTAGAAGTAGGCTACTCTGTTACACGTAGAGTATAAAAGTATCAATGCTGCGACGTAGAAGTAGGCTACTCTGTTACACGTAGAGTATAAAAGTATCAATGCTGCGATGTAGAAGTAGGCTACTCTGTTACACGTAGAGTATAAAAGTATCAATGCTGCGACGTAGAAGTAGGCTACTCTGTTACACGTAGAGTATAAAAGTATCAATGCTGCGATGTAGAAGTAGGCTACTCTGTTACACGTAGAGTATAAAAGTATCAATACTGCGATGTAGAAGTAGGCTACTCTGTTACACGTAGAGTATAAAAGTATCAATGCTGCGATGTAGAAGTAGGCTACTCTGTTACACGTAGAGTATAAAAGTATCAATGCTGCGATGTAGAAGTAGGCTACTCTGTTACACGTAGAGTATAAAAGTGCAAACGTATTGGCAAGAAAATGTACTTTTTCATACCAATATAAACAAGTAGAAAGTACTCATTGTGCAGAAGTTTTCAAATATATAAAATGTATAATTTTTTGTGTGAAAATAGCAGATCTACAAGCTCACAGTGCGTGGCATTGTGATGCGTGGCATTGTGCAAATAATATGCTTAAGTGGTCCTTGAGGAGGTTCCAGGTGGTCATCAGCTATGATGGACCCGTATTTTTCACTCAGTTAAATTATTGTTAAACATCTGCATTAGTTAATTTACAAGAAGTCTACACAATTGTATAGAATATAGAAGAATTGCTATTTTGATCGATGTTTATCAGTTATCTCTCCTAATGGTATCAACATCAATAATGAATTCTTTCGTTTTGCATCCGAGAGGCAAAATGTCATCAAATGCAGATTAAATAATGGACCTTGAAAAACCCCTGTTTTAAGCACTCAGTTGCTAATTTATTCATACTCTCTCCGGTTTCACTGGACACGGTTAACGACGTCCAGAGGTGCCGACCACTGACCACTAATGTACGGCTCTGTCTCACTGATGCTGTCCAATGGAAACGTTCTAGGAGCTTGGTACGTGTGGTCAAGGTGGTCAATGTCCTTCCACCATGGAGTACCAATTAATCAATTGCACTCAGCACTGAAATCAATATGCGTTCAAAATAAAAGTCTGTCATACCAACCACTGTTTTAGCATAATACTTTGACGATCCTCCGTCTGCTCCTCTCTGACATTCAAATGTTAACGTGTCTCGAAGGAACATGCATTATCTCCATCTCCCAGTTTTTGCAGAGTGTGTGCTCTAAAACAATTTCTCCGTAGGAGTCTCGGGTCAACTTTTAATTGGTTTTGTTCCCCTCTCTCTATAGATCCGGTATCCTAGTCGCAGGGTGGCATTTGGACATTTACCCTCCTGGGGGGCGTGAGCAGGCCTGGTCTGGTCCAACAGTCTGTCGGTATAGTCTGGGGCAGGCAGACAGACAGACAGAATGCCACGCCTAGAAAACCCCAAAATCCATACATATTACACCACTACTGTTTTGACCACGACGGAGGCGTGGCTTTCACTAGTGTATACAGAGGTGCTATTTCACCGTGTCTGGGTCGGGCTGGGTGAGTTCGGGTTTGACATTATTTACTATTCTGTCCATATCGGGTTACAACTCGGGGCTGAGTCGCCATACCGAACTTCGCAACACTCGACACGACAAACCACGGCCGCTCGGTGGTGTCTCTCTCCCGTGGCTCAAGTTGGGTAGAGACGGCGCCCACCTGTCATTGTCTATGGGGAGGATTTCATTGTCAAGATGTACATATTTTTGTGTTTTCCAGGCGTGTATGTATTGCAATTCCGTGCTATTTCACTGTGTTTGGGGGAGACCGGGTATAGGAATCATGCCACATTGGTATTCAGAGGGATCGGCTGGCTGATCGGCTCTCCGGTCACAAAGCAAAAACACCCACGTACAAACAAAATGGACCTGCTAGACAGGGTTAGATTTGTAAAACTAAACAGAGGGTGGGTAGGGACAATCTTTCTTCCACTGAAGCACTTATATAGTCTATAAAAAGGTAGCCGTAATAAGCCTAGGCTTCAGTCTATACTTTTTTTTTTCCAGAATAAGAAAAAAGTGAACTAAGTGGTGGTGCAACTCTACAACTCTACATGCAAACTAGACTAACACTAACACATTCCAGGTGACTAAAATGTGACTAAAACTAAATGAAAACTATTCAAGAGATAACTAAAACTAAAATCTAAATTTGCTGTCAAAAACAGCACCGCCCCGCACCAGCAGTACAAATGAATGACCAGCAGGGGGATATCACAAGTAGAAACACATCCCCATGAGAAAATCCATTCCTGCCTCTTAACAAACAACAGCAACACATATTTCCACAGACACAGACATACACATACAGTTGGAGGCCATCGATATTGTCCTTTTCTTTTTGCTGAGGTTTGCGTGATCTGCGCAAAAGGACAGTTAACCCATTTTGGGCGGGAACCCCTTTTGGTGTTTTAAACATTGTTATAATTTAGCTATTGAAAAATAGCAGATCTACAAGCTCATAGCACGCCACCGAGTGGCGCGCTACGAGCTTGTAGGTCTGCTATTTTTGAAAAATCGTTTAAATATTTATTTCAGAAAACTGGAGGATTTAGAAGGATTTTTTGAAAATTTTGAGGTCAGGCCTAAATGGGTGAAATGATAAGGGACAATATCGGTGGCACCCAACTGTAATACGCATACTGTATGCACAGATCAAAGATTATCTGGGTGTACTTTAGCCAAAGAAAGCATCACAATAGGACCAAAAATATTGCTATCGTCTGCAGTCTGAATTCATTGGCTCCACTTCAAGAAACGAGCACAAATCTGTTTAAAAGAAAAGAACACCCCAAGACTTGCATTATGTGTCACTGTCGACGACTGTGGCAGCATAAGCTTGGAATATTATTGTCAGCTGAGGAGAAGATGTCTTTCCGCAATTGCAGAAGAACAAACAACCACCATTTAGGTAAAGTTAACATATCATGAGAAAGAATATTGAATGAAGTGACTGAAAGTGAGTATTACTTTATGTCCCCTCATTAAAACTCAGCTCCTGCACACAAAATAATAGGATCCATGGAAGCTGCAGAGTGTGTGTTCAGAGATGGAGCTAATAATTAGGAGGCATAAACACTGACACATCACAAAATATATATAACAATAAAAACATGAAGTCGCATCAGCCCCAGAAGTGCTGTGAGCTGTAGTTTTAAACTCGGACCATCTCATTTCCTGAGTGTTGACGCGAGGCGGCTGATACGTCCCATTAGTCTGTCCATCTCCGCTCTCTCCTTCCATTTTTTTGCTCTCGCGCCGTGCCGACTCTAAATGATATGCCGGCACGACATGTCAGCACATTTACAGATATACAGCCCAGTCTGGGGTTTAAGTGGTGCGGAGAGCTTGAAGTCGACTAACCAACGACGACAGTATAACAAGGGGGCCGGGTTGTTTTTCATTTGCAAGACCCGGCCCAAAATAGAGCTGGTGCGCACAGTGGCTCAAGAAAGAGTGAGGCATGGTAAAATGTTCAGAATGTTAGTAAGTGGTCGTGCGGGAAGAGCCGACGCATTTGATTTGCGTTAATCTCCTGCCATTAACGCTTCCCCAGCACGTCTCTAAACATAGCTTTCGCACTTGATGTGCGTCAACAACACATCAAGTGTTGACGCTTTGAAAGAAAGAGGTCTTTCAGAGTCACTGACGGCAAATTAGCAAATAACGCGTTGTTCAGAAACGTCCGCATTTCAATATTATCCACTTTGTTTTCAAAAACTCTGGCATGGAAGCATACTGCGTATATACTGTAGCTGATATAGAATAATATACCACTGCTAAAGACCCAATCTGAGTCACAACACCCGAGTCACCTTGAATACATTTCATAAACTTGACAGAGAGAGAGACACAGAGAGAGAGCGAGAGCGAGAGCGAGAGAGAGAGAGAGAGAGAGAGAGAGAGAGAGAGAGAGAGAGAGAGAGGTCATTACATTCACCAAGTCATACGAGTCCCGGTTGTGAACTGGGGAGCCACAGAGAGCTAGATGCATCATCTCGGGGCCCACATATCTTCATTCCAGCCCAGCGGGGTGAGTTGCTGGGGGCCCCAAACCAGCGTATGATTGATTGAAACTAATATAGTTCACACCTCGGTCCTATAAGCTGCAAGGCTACATGGAGCCAGAGGCCCCCATGGGTCAGAGTGGGAAGGGACATCAGCGGGCTCTTCACAATCACATACAGTAGCATGAACAGACAGATATACCCCCCCCAACTCCAAACCATTGCTCTATACGCCGCCGACACACAAACGAGGTAATTGAACAAGATGGCTTCAAGATGGCTGCACAACAGAGAGCTAGAGGAAAAGATGGCCATCCATCTGCTTGCCCTCTCCCACCGGAGAAGGGTTAGTGTCGCTTTTGTACACCAGTTAGGGTAATGAAGATTGCGGTTGATGTTTTTCTCTTGTGTGTCTGTGTGTGTGTGTGTGTGTGTGTGCGTGCATAGTGCGTGCATAGTGCGTGCGCATGTGCATGTGTGGGATTGCATCACTTGATGAAGACAGCACCAACAGAGCAACAACAGCGTTCACTTCTGAGAGTTTTCAACTTAAAACCAGACAAAACAATTACAACATGTAGAGGGAATTAAGGTGGAGGCAACTTACCGACTTGTGATGAGTCACCTGGGGGGCGGGAGAGAGAGAGAGAGAGGGGGGTGGATTAGTTTCAGAGATCAGCTCAAAACAAACATTACACCACGTCACATTGTTACACTCAAGGGTCTCAAGCAGTGTTGATTTTGTCGACTAATACTATGACAAAAAATGTTCGTCGACTACCTTTTTTCACTGACGAAACTAAAACTAAGTCTACATATATTGACAATTTCGTCAACAAATAAAAACTAGACTACACTCTGTTGCATGCTGAAAATAGCAGATCTACAAGCTCACAATGTGCCGCAGTTGTTGATCTGCTATTTTTAGTCAGTGTAAAATCAGTAATTACGACGGCATCAAGGCCCGCCAAAATACACTTTAGTCAACTAAATCAACTGTAGATTTAGTCGACTAAAATCATATGATATTTGGTCGACTAAAAACACTAGCTACAACATTCCAGGTGACATAAAATGTGACTAAAACACAATGAAAACTATTC